>NW_006921928.1:3020661-3021715 GCF_000298275.1 Orycteropus afer afer | reverse complement strand
TCCAGCTCTTGGGCAAGCAGGGGATGAAGCAGAAAGTGGAAGGAGCAGGGCCCTTTAAGAAGGATACTCCTGGAAAGGTCAAGAATGGGAAGGGGCGTCCTGCCTACACAAGAAGGAAGCAGTTTGCCCCTCTCCAATGCTGTTTCTGAAGGAGCCCTGGTGGTACAGTGGTTGAGTGCTTGGCTGCTCACCAAAAGGTTGGTGGTTCAAGCCCACTCAGAGGTTCTGTGGGAGAAAGACCTGGCAATCTGCTTCCATAAAGATTACAACCAAGAAAACTCTTTGGGACAGAAAATGTGGGGGCCGCTGAGTTGGAATCTATTCTAGGCACACAACAGCAGTACTGCTTTCTGCCATTCTCCCAGGCAATGAAGCCGGTCCCATCCCTTTCTTTTCAGAAACTCAGCGGGGGATGGGGGCAGGATTATGACAACTTTTGCTTAGTTGGATGCTCTTGAGAAATGGATTAGAGATTTTGCCAAATGAATCCTCTGCTGATAGTG
Source organism: Orycteropus afer afer (assembly GCF_000298275.1). NCBI lineage: Eukaryota > Metazoa > Chordata > Mammalia > Tubulidentata > Orycteropodidae > Orycteropus > Orycteropus afer. The sequence goes on along the minus strand of NW_006921928.1, from coordinate 3,021,212 downwards.
TGTCAATAAAGACCTGAGAGAGAAGGTGGAGAGAAAGGTCTAGGGAGAGAGCCTGAGGGGAGAGAAACTGCAGTGGGCACAGCTGTGGTCCTATGCAGTTGTCCCCATGCCCTCATGGCTTCAGGCTTTCTCTCAGCCTGCATTCAGGGCAGGTTACAAGGGCTGAGGAGTAGACACTAACCACCCCAAGTTGCCTCAGAAAACGCCCCCAGCAGGAATGGACAGGAGTTAGAAGATAATTACTTCAGCTCCCTTGTAGGTGGGAAACTCTGAGGTGTGTTCCACACTGTCTTCCAGATGTCCCCAGTGGGACTGAGCCCCAATTGCCCATAGCAGTAACCTTGTTGTTGTGAGCCGTCTAATCGATTCTGACTCATAGCAACCCAATGTGACGGAGCAGAATCGCCCCATGGGGTTTTCTAGGCTGTAATTTTTACGGGAGCAGATCACCAGTTCTTTTTCCTGCAGAGCTGCTGGGTGGGTTCAAACCACCGAATTTTTGGTGAACAGTTGAGTGCTTAACTGTTGTGCCACCAAGGCTTCTAGTAACC
>NW_006921928.1:3017383-3019356 GCF_000298275.1 Orycteropus afer afer | reverse complement strand
TGGGCAAATGTATAGAAACCAGTTGTGATAGTTGGAGCTGTGTGTCAACTTGGCTGGACCACAATTCTGTGTGGTTTAAGCAGTTGTGATGGGATCAGATGTATATGTTTTGAGCAGCCAATCCGTTGAAAGGCAGTTTCCCTAGGAGTGTGGCCTGCTTCCAGTATATTTATAGACATTCTGGGAAAAGAGACACTCTTCTGTGGATCAGGATTCTGTTGTGCTGCCTACAACTGTCCGCGAGCAAACAATCTACTTTTGGCCTGGAGATCTTGGATTCGTCGTTCGTTGGAGTCAACAGCCAGTATACTGCCTGCCAACCTTGAGATCCTCAGCCCCTGCAGCTGCATGAGTCGGGAAAAGCCTCCAGCTTGATGTTTGATCCAAGAACTTTGCACTTGCCAGCTTCTATAAGTGTGAACCATTTTACTAAGATAAATTTCTCTTTCTCTATATAAGCTTTACTGGTTTTGTTTCTCTAGATAACCCAGTGTAACACACTCAGCTTCCTTATGCAAGAGAGGCCTTCATTGGATATGTGGTCTTTGCTCATCTGGAGGACAGATTTCAAGGTGCCATCACCAGGATTGGCTATGGTTGATTTAAAGGATTTTTGTTTGCGTTATTTGATTTTCTGTTTGTCTTAATTTGCTAGTGCTGCCATAACAGAAATTCAAAAGTGGGTGGCTTTAAAGAACAGAATTGATTTTCTCACAGTTCTGAAGGCTCAAAGTCCAAAATTAGGTTCTTAGTCTTGTTGATTCCTTTTATAGGTCTGTCTCCTAGTTTCTGGTGACTGCCCTAAATCATTGGTGTTCCTTGGTGTTCCATGGCATCTGTCTTCCCCTTGCATGGGTATGAACTCATTAGCATAGCAAAGAAAACCCTATTTCCCAAAAGAGTCAGATCCACAGATACAAGGAACAAAACCTCCACACATATTGTTTGCGGACACAATTCAATCCATAACATGGCATATGCTACAGTCCTGGCACACATACATGTCACCTCCACCCTGTTCTCTCCCTCCTGCATATGTCCTTTTGGAAGAGGAGATGACACACAGATATAGAGAGGGAAGATGACCATGTGAAGATGGAGGTGGAGATTGGAGTAATGTGTCTGCAAGCCAAGGAAAGCCAGGTATCATCAGCCATCAGAAGCTAGGAGAGAAACATTGAACAGATTCTCCCTCAGAGTCCTCAGAAGGAATCAACATGGCCAGCACCCTGATTCCAGACTCTTAACTTCCAGAATTGTGAGGCAATACATTCCTGGTTTTACAAGCCACCCACTTTGTGATACTTTGTTATAACAACTCCAGGAAACTAATACAGGCTATTTCACATAACTCTCACAGGAATCTATTGTCTTTATCTAATAGATGAGGAAACAGAGTCATTTGACCAAAGCCAAAGTCAACAAAGCCAAGTGGTGAAGAAGCCACCCAGGCCCTTCTGGCTTCTAAGCTCATATCCATGCTTTTCACACAAACCTTTTACTGCCTCTCTAGGGGAGTTCTGGTAGCATAGTGCTTAAAGCATTTGACTGCTAACCAGAGCTCTGAAGAGTCAGACACCAGATGCTGTCACTGATGGGCTGCAAGTCATCTTGTCTCAGAACCTCATTGTCCTCATCTGCAAAAGGAAGTGAGCAAGACCCCTCAAAGTCCTCTGCTTCCAACCCTGGATGTATGGAAGGTCCTGTGGGATAGCAGCTGAAAGGCCTGTGGTAGGCCAAAAGGTATGAGCTTCAAGGGTGGAGTGGGGATTATTCCAAGGGACTTCAGATAGTTGTTTATTGATGGACCAGCCTGTTCTATACCCGAGTCCAGCCCCTACCTTCCTCCCTATCACCCTCACCCACAATGCCCAGAAGCTTCTGTATCTGTCTTGCCTTTGAAGGGGATTCTGTAAGGCCATTTCTGGGCTTAATGGTTATTCCAGTTATCTATGGTTGACTAATGAACCTCA
>NW_006921928.1:3015512-3016658 GCF_000298275.1 Orycteropus afer afer | reverse complement strand
ATGGCCATGGGTTAAAACCATCACAATGGCTCACCTGTCCAAGTTCACTCATAGTCCTCCATGCACCTACCCCTTCCTTCCAGACTCTTTCTCTCTTGTTCTCAGCCACATTCCCACCTGCCAGGCTGCTAGTGATCACCTCCTCTCTCTGGAGTGATCTGAACACTCAATCATTGAGAATGCCAGGATTGTCATGTGTTACTCCCCTGTGGGGCATTTTCACTTTAAAATTATGGCCTGAAAATGGCATGATGTCACCAAAGGAATGCACTGCTAATGGTGGAATTTCAGGCGTTTACCACAGGACAGTAGGGATATATTTTTAGGTTAAGGGACTTTCCTGCTGCAGACAGCTGGCTGCTCAGTCTACACTGAGCCCATAAACCCAACTGTGGGCACTAGGGTACCAAAGGCAGCCCGGACAGCAGCTTCCTCATGGTTCCCCAACCATCACTGAGGATTAGTACCCAAATGGGACAGAAAAGGGGGAGATGATGCTTCCAGGCCAAGCTGGTGGCCAACCCAGAGCTACACAGAGTTAGTCCCGCACTGAGTAAAGGAGTGAGATTAAAGAGAATGGTTTGTACAGAACTCAAGTTTGTTCAATATTTAAAATATTTGTGTAGCATTGGCCTCTACAGAGCGTTCTGCCTTCCTTTCTTCATAATTTTATTTCTCAGCATTAACCTGAATGGTAAAGATAAGAACATGTTGAAAAAAGATTACGGAATAATGACCTGTTCTACGTTATTGTTAGGTGCCATTGAGTCAGCTCCAAGTCATAGTGACCCTATGCACAACAAAACAAAACATTGCCTGGTCCTGCGCCATCCTCACAGTCTTTGCTGTGCTTGAGCCCATCATTGCAGCCACTGTGTCAATCCATCGTTGAAGGTCTTCCCTTTTTTTTGCTGATTCTCTACTTTACCAAGGATGATATCCTTCTCCATAGACTCTCTCATGGCTGTCCAGTCAATTCCAACTCATAGCGACCCCCTTTGGGTTTCCTAGGTGGTAAATCTTTACAGAAGTAGATTGCCCAGTCTTCCTGCTGCAGAGTGGCTGGTCGGTTTGAACCACCAACCTTCTGGTTAGCAGTCAAATGCCTTAGGCACTATACCATCAGAGCTCCTTTTCCAGAGACTA
>NW_006921928.1:3005307-3013137 GCF_000298275.1 Orycteropus afer afer | reverse complement strand
GGCTAAGACACTTGCCTGCTAACCAGATGGCTGGCGGTTCAAACCCACCAGCCACTCCTCGGAAGGAAGGTTGGGCAATCCTACTTCCATAGTGACACTGCCTCGGAAACCCAAGGAGGGGTCACTATGAGTCAGGTTTGACTCGACGGCACATAACAACAACAGCAACAAAATGTCCTCCAAGTTCATCCATGTTATGCGGTGTTTTGCAGATTCTATATTATTCTATAGGGTGGAATAGTATTCCATTGTGTGTATGTACTGTAGTTTGGTTATCCATTCCTCAGTTGATGGACACCTAGGTTGTTTCCATCTTTTTGCTATTGTAAACAGTGCTGCTATGAACATCGGCGTGCATATATCTGTTCTTGTCATGGCTCTCGCTTCTTTAGGATATACACCTAGTAATGGAATGGCTGAGTCAAATGGTATTTCTAATTCCAACTTTTGAAGGAATTGCCATATTGCTTTCCACAGTGGTTGTACCATTTGACAGTCCCACCAGCAGTGTATGAGAGTCCCAATATCTCTGCATCCTTGCCAGCATTTGTTATTTTTGGCCGTGTTGAACTGTGCTACTAGTGCTGGGACAAGATGGTATCTCACTGTTGTTTTGATTTGCATCTCTCTAATGGCTAATGATCATGATAATGTCCTTTTTGGCCACCCGAATATCTTCTGTGGTAAAGTGTCTATCCATGTCTTTTGCTCATTTTTTAATTGGATTGTCTTTTTGAGTTTTTAACAAAAATTGTAATGAGGATTTAAGGGACTAGAATTTTCCCCAGGGCTTAGATCTCTGGACAAGGGCAGAAGGAAGAGCCAAATCAGGCCTCTTGCCCAGAATTCCAGCCTCCACCTGCTCTGCAGCCCCAATTATCCCCAACAGTGATAAGGCCTGCCACTCACCAGCCAGAGCTAATTGTCAGGATGCATAGGACAAGGCTGTAGCTGTGGAGTCAGGCAACACTACCAGCTATGTGACCTTAGAAAAAGTACCTAACCTTTCTGAGCCTCAGTTTCCTGAAATATAAAGTGGAGATAGTATCACCTAGGATTAAATGAGACAATCCATGTAAAACACTAAGTTAGCATCATCTTGCTTTTCTGTAAAAGTAAAAAAAAAAAGAAAAGCCATTGGTTGCAAAATTGAGAAGAGTCATTTGCCTGGATGATGACAATAGCAAGCTTTGCTCAGAATATACCTTCTAGTCCCTGTAGCCATGAGGGGGCCTCTATGGGCCTCCTCTCCTAGTCTAAATACTTCTAGGGACATTCCTCCCAAGCCACACAAAGGCTGCCTATGCCATCAAGCCTGGGAGGGCTGGGTCCCTAGTACAGACCCATCTACCATGGTTTAATAAAGCAGAGCCTCCACCTGGGCTTCACTTGGCCAACGGTACTGGTGTTCAGTTGAGAGTTATTTATGGGGCTTGAATGGCATAGTGGAAAGGATATTGCCAGGAGCCAGGACACCTGGGATCTGGTCCCAGCTCTTCTGTAACTTGCTATATGATCATGGGTATCTCACTTCTCTCTCTCTGGGTTTCTGTTTCCTCATCTGGGAACCAAAGTGTTAGATTACTTGGTCTCCAAGGTGCCACTACCCCTGAAATCTTCTGATTCTTAGATGAATCAGAAAGGTGAATCAACAGAACCCCTCAATGCCTAGAATCAACTTAAGCTGGAGAGAGTTAGGGAGCATAGAGGGAAGAAGTCAACCTAAGGTACACAGTTAGGAACCATGGCAGGTGGACAAAGTTGTGAGATTTCTAGTCTGCAGAAGCATTGTGTCCCTCAAAATTCTTCTCTGCCTTATAGGATTGCAAGTTAATATCCCTTTAATTGGGGCAAATCTCTCATTGCAGAATGATTTCCACCCAGAAAGATTTAAATGCAGATCCTCCTGGGAGAGAAATTGATTTTATTGACTTCAATTCATGCTAAGATGCAAATGACTGACAAGTTTATTCCAAAGAGTAGGTTTTGAAAGACGGAGGTCTGAGTTTAGGAGCCTAAAGACACAGAGAAGAAAGAGCTCCTCAAGGGGCAGTGTGTAGTTAAGGTTATATGTCAACTTGGCTGGGCCTGATTTTGAATGGCTAGGCAGCTGGATGATTACCATGATGAGACTGGTAATCAACTCCATGGTGGAATCTGCCGTGAACAGCTGAGTAGCTGCTTTAGGGATGTGGTCTGCTTCCTGTATATAAGGAGAAGCCTTGGGGATAGTCTCTAGCATATGGCATGCTTGAACCCTGCATGTAGCTGTGTCATTGTTCAGCAGCTTACCATGTTGTCTGTTGATCTTGGGACTCTTAATGGTCTTGAATCAATGGCCTGCCATGTGGTTTGGTAATATTGGGACTGTGCCTTTTTACTTGTCAACCTTGGGTTTGTCAGCCTTGGAAGCCAGTAGCTGCCTGGGTGGGCCAGAAGCAAGAGGCAGAGCTGAAGCCCAAGATTGAGGGGCCTTCACCCAGCCCCTAGAGCCTGGCACTTTGAACTTGGACTTCTAGCCTCCGCAACTGTAGAAGGATAGAAGGCTGCAACTGTAGAAGAATAAACTCCTGTTTGTTCAAACCATCCCATTTATGTTATATTTCTGTCACAGTGGCACTAGACCAAAACAGTCAGGGGCTATAACAGCTGAATAACATGATCAGTCTATAGCCAGTTGCTTTCTCACAAACTGCCCTTCCCTCCCCACCAGAGGAAGGAGATATGTTGGCGAGATTTCTGGTTTGGAAAACATAGAGGAGAGGACAATCAAGCTGAGGCATTGGGGAGGTGCCTGGAGGAGCTGTCTGCCAAGTCTGCCTTGGGCCCAGGTAACCAACCAGAAAGATGACCTTGTTTCCTCAAGGTCTGGGCAGGGAGACATTGTGCCCAGCTGGCCTGGAGCTGGAGGCAGAGGGAAACCAGCCATGTGCTGAGCTGGCAGGCTGGGCACTGCCCGTACCCAGCCCTGCATACATTTTGTGCCTCCAGTGTCCTCACCTTGTAGGATAGTAGTAGCTTGTATTTGAACCAGCTGTCCCTGTGTGTGATGTTTCACATGATTTACTAAAGGAAGAGAACATTTGTTTCTTACCGTAAATGCCCAAAGAGAGCCTCATGATGAATGGAGGAGAAATGAGCACAGAGGCTGCTGTGAGCCCTGTCCCTAGTCTTGACTAATTAATGCTCTGGACCTCAAGGCGGGAGGGAGAGAGGGAGGAGCCAGAGCCTGAGCCCCACTGGGTGAATTGAGAGCTGATGGTGGAGGAGGAATTGAGCCATTTGCTCCTGTCCACATGTTCCTTTAGGCCAAACACAGGTGGAGGGAACTGTACTGCCAGCAAGGGGGTTGTGGAGACTCCTGTCAGTTGTCTGAGAAATGGATCCCTTAACTCCTTGCTGTCAAGTCGATTCTGACTCATGGGGCCCTGTCAGGCAGAGTAGAACTGACCCTGTAGGATTTCTTTATGGAAGCAGACTGCTTCATCTTTCTCCTGCATAGTAGCTGGTGGGTTTGAATTCCCAATCATTTGGTAACGGCTGAGTGCTTAACCACTGGGCCACCAGGGCTCCTTTGAGAAATGGGCAGCAGGGCTCAATTAGCACATGGAGCTGGAGGATGCAGAGGGTAGAACTGGGACTTGGACTGCAGTTCCCATCTGTGGGCAAGTCGCTCAAGCTGTTGCCTCTCTGCTTCCTCCCTTAAAAGGCAGAAATAATTCATGTTGTGAGGCTAGCTGTGAAGATGTATGTAAAACACTTTCAAACAGTGAGTGCTCAATAACTACTAGCGTAGTGCCTAAGGTATTTGACTGCTAACCAGAAAACTGGCAGTTCAAGCCCCCCAGCCACTCCTTGGAAGGAAGGTTGGACAATCTACTTCCGTAGTGATACTGCCTCGGAAACCCAAGGAGGGGTCGCTATGAGTCGGGTCCGACTCGACGGCACCTAACAACAACAACAACAATATTTCTATTATTCTCTCCCATAAGAGATGAGGTCCTTGAGGATTGGATCAGAGTGCTGTGGGTGCTCCAGCTGTCCTACTCTCTCTTTCTTAGGCCTCAATCCACCCCTTGGCCTCTAGTCCTTTCCTTTCATTCCTCTGAATTCATTTGGAAATTGGCTTTTCTGTGGTTCTATGACTGAGTCCCAAGGTCAAGTAACTGATCCAGCCCCAGGTAATCCTTGGGCATGGTGGTGGTGGTGGTGGTGGTGGGCTTGGTTTCTGGGCCACACTACCCTTTCTGGAGCACTTTGATCTAGTGGGAAGGAGTCTGAAGGCTGACATTTGATGTGAGCCTCTCATTATTGCAGCTACCACAGCCCAGACTGCAGAATATCCAGATGGGAAGGGTAAGTGGCCAGGACCTCAATCCAGGCCACTTCCAGCAGCCATAGCAGTGTTGGGTACAGGTGTTTATGGAGTCTGGGGTAGCCAGGCTGTGGCAGGAGTGTGCCATTGGGCATCTATGAGGATGGCTTGGCAGCAGGAGCAAGGCCACAGGTATGAGGATAGAGGTTCAGAGTCAGGGTTCTAAAGGCACACAGAAATTAGGGTAGCACTTTGACCCTTTGGAACTCAGCAAAGAAAGAAGCAAGCAGCACAAATGCAGAATTCCATTCCAGAGTCCATGCCCAAGTGGGAGCTTCATCCTAAAGACCAAGCAAGAGCCCATTTCCTGTGACCTGGGGTCAAGGTCAGAGGGGACTAGAGCTGGCCTGATCCACAAGCAGCCTCATGACTCCTTTTCCACCACCTTGCCCACTAGAAGATGGAATGGGCCCAAAGCCTGGAGCGGGGAAGAGCCCTCTGGTGGAAGATGAGGGTGCTGGCTAGTGCCCTGGCAGGAAAATGGTGACACTCTCCAACTAGGTGATATTAGAGTTCAATGAAGGACTGTTTGTAGAGGTAGGAGCTGAGTGAAGGAACATACAAGAGTTGGGAAGCACTCAGGTTCCAGCAATGGCAGGTAGCTGCAACTATCTCTAGGCCTGAAGGAGGAGGAGATGGTTTTTGGAAGCCAGAGAGACTAGTGAGAGGGTCATAGAAGGGCCACCTAACAGGAGCTGTGGCCTTTAGTAGCAGGATGCAGACAACCTAAAGGGACTGTGGGGAGGGAGTCAGGGGAGTAAATCACCCGACCCTCCCTTCCTGCCTTCCAAGCTCCTGCCCATATCTCCTGAAGTGGAGGACAAGGAAGCCCATGGATGCGGTCCATATAGGACCACCTCCTGGAGTGCAGACCAAGGTGCAGAAGGGTGGAACATGGATCTAGAGGGGCCATGAGAAGCTGCCCAACACAGAGTGGCCCCAGGGTGGGCTCTGGAGGAGACAGAATGGCAGCAGGCCTGGCCATTCATTAAGCCAGGAGATTGGGCTGGGGAGGGAGCTGCAGGCTAGAGAGGCTGTAAATAGTCTCTTGCTGCTACTACAACTGTGCTGGTGAAATGATATTACAGAGAAAGAACCCTTCTTTTATGCTGCAAGTACTACCCTGTGGCTCCCAAAGGGAGAATTCTGCTCCATGTAAGCAAAGTTGTCATCTCCTCTCCATATACTGTCTGTCTAATAATAGTTCACAAGTATGGCTGCTGCCTTGAGGATGGACCAGGCTGAGGCACCTCCTTTGATCATACTGAGTTCTCATTATTCTAGATAAATCCTACATATCCCTTCAGACCCACCAGCACCACTTCCTCTGGGAAGCTTCCCCTGTTTACACCCCAACCTTTAGGGTAGTATTGGGAATCTATGAGGCTGGGTCAGATGTCCCATGTGATTGCACCCAAGGCCCCTCACTCTCTGTTCATATCAGTCACTGTATTGATCACACCATATCAGGTCATCAAGAGCTTCCTGAGGGCCCAAATGGGCACTGACTCATCTCAATAAAGCCAGTGCTACAATAATTCCAGGTGCACAACAGATGTCTAATAAATAACCATCAACACAGGCATTGCAGGGAATTTATTGAGAAGGACTGAAGTCAGGTCCACTTTTGCTCTTGTTTGTTGTTAGCTGCCATCACGTCATCCCTGACTCATGGTAACCTCCATGCACAACAGATAGAAACACTGCCCAGTCCTGCACAATGGTTGTAGATCATTGTGACCAATAGGATTTTCATTGGCTGATTTTCAGAAGTGGCCTTTCTCCAGGCCTTTCTTCCTAGTCTATCTTAGTCCAAAACTCTGTTGAAACCTGTTCAGCATCACAGCAACATGCAAGTCTCCACTGACAGACAGGTGGTGGCTGTGCTTGAGGTACATTGACCAGGAATTGAACCCAGGTCTTCATGTAGAAGACGAGAGTTCTACCATTGAACCACCAATGTCCCTCCCTTGCTGGCTGAGAACTCCATGTTTTAAAGTTTGATCCCCAAAACAAAGGCCATGAGATGTTCTAGCCCTCAGGTTTAGAGAATCCACCTATGAAGCAGATTCCACCTGAGTTTCCCTGGAGCCAAATTCGCCCATCTTGGTTACACTTGCAGAATGAAAGGATTCTTCCAGAGTAATATAATTTCAACTGCACAGTTGTAAGAGCAGCAAGAGGCTATCTCCAGCCTTTCATTTATGAAAACAATAGCTCAAGTTTACAGTATTAACAGTGGCTATAGTCGCACCACTTTTCCTGATACCCTCTCTCCACACGCGTACAAGTATGTGCACACATCCATACGCCAAACACACACACACTCAGACACCATGGACACACAAGTACATGGTAATTTATGCACATACACACACTCCCCTCCTCATTTCAATGAAAATGTGCAGTCCTGGTTTGGAAGAAGAATGTAGACCAAGAAAGCCTGCTTTCTCAGAAATGATTGGGGTCATAGCTTCTCAGTGGTATTGGAATAAAAACTCTCAATCATATTCTGCTAGTTCTTTATTGGACTTCATGAGATAAAGGAGAGACTATCTTAGGGTTCTCAAGAGAAATAGAACCAGTGAGACTTGTGTGTGTGTGTGTGTGTGTATGTTGTTGTTGTTAGGTCAAGTTGGCTCCAACTCATAGTGAACCTATGTACAACAGAATGAAACACTGTCTGATCCTGTGCCATCCTTACAATTCTTGCTATGCTTGAGCCAATGGTTGCGGTCACTGTATCAATACATCTCATTGATGTATTGATACATCAATACATCAATGAGCTGTATTTGCTGACCCCCTACTTTACCAAGCCTAAGATCCTCCTCCAGGGACTGGTCCCTCCTGACAATATGACCAAAGTACATGAGACGAAGTCTGGACATTCTCACTTCTGAGGAGCATTCTCCTGTACTTCTTCCAAGATAGATTTGTTCATTCTTCTGGCAGTCCATGGTATTTTCAGTATTCTTTGCCAACACCAAAATTCAAAGACATCAATTCTTCTTTGGCCTTCCTTATTCATTGTCCAGCTTTCACACACATATGAGGCAATTGAGAAGAGGATGGCTTTGTCCTTAGTCTTGGCACCTTAGTCTTCAAAGTGATGTCTTTGTATTTAACACTTGAAAAAGGTCTTTTGCAACAGATTTGCCCAATGCAATATGTCATCTGATTTCTTGACTGCTGCTCCCATGGGCATTCATTGTGGATCCATAAGTTCACTGTGGGTCCATGATGCTGCTTATTGGTCCAGTTGTGAAGATTTTTTATTTTCTTTATGGTAAGGTACAATCCATACTGAAAGCTGCAGTCTTTGATCTTCATCAGTAAGTGCTTCAAGTCATCTTCACTTTCAGCAAGCAATGTTATGTCATCTATATATCACAGGTTGTTAAGGAGTCTTTCTCCAGTCCTCATGCTGTGTTCTTTATCTTGTCCAGCTTCTG
>NW_006921928.1:3001102-3004005 GCF_000298275.1 Orycteropus afer afer | reverse complement strand
TAGGGGCCATAGTCTCAGTGGTTCCACCAGGCTCTATCGGACCAGCAATCCTGGTCCCCCCCACCTTTTTATTTCCCCTCCAAATGATTTTGAGTTTTGTTCCACATTGTTCTACCTCTCTATCAAGGATCTCCTACAGAGATCCCCTTCCAAGTGCATCACTTTTCTTTGGACTGGCCACAATTATGGATCTCTTCCAATGGGTTTTCCAGGTAGCTGTCTTCCAAATGTCTTGGCATAGATGAGTGAGGACTTCCAGCTTTGTATCTGTTTATTGAAACATCTCAGTAGGTACTCTGTCAATTCCTGGAGACTTGTTTTTTGCCAATGCCTTCAATGTAGCTTGGACTTCTTCCTTCAATACCATCAGTTCTTGATCAGATACTACCTCCTGAAATGGTTGAATGTCGACCAATTCTTTTTGGTCAGTCACTCTGTATATTCCTTCAATCTTCTTTTGATCCTTTCTGCCTCATTCAATATTTTGCCCATATAATTATTCAAGATTAAGATTTGAGGCTTGGATTTTATTTTTCTTCAGTTCTTTCAGCTCGAGAAATGCTGAGTGTGTTCTTCCCTGTTGGTTTTCTAACTCCAGATCTTTATACATTTCATTATAATACATAACTTTGTTCTTGAGTCACCCTTTGAAATCTTCTATTGAGCTCTTTTATTTCATCTTTTCTTCCATTTGCTTTAACTACTCTCCATTCAAGAGCAAGTTTCAGAGTCTCTTCTGACATTCATTTTGGTCTTTTCTTCCTTTCCTGTCTTTTTTATGACCATTTGCTTTCTTCATGTTTGATATTCTTGATGTCATTCCACTACTCATCTGGTTTTCAGTCACTGGTGTTCAATGCCTCAAATCTATTCTTCAGATGATCTCTAAATTCAGGTGGGATGTAATCAAGGTAGTAATTTGGCTTTTGTGGACTTGTTTTAATTTTCTTAAGCTTCAACTTGAACTTGCATATGAGTAATTGATGGTCTGTTCCATACTCAGCCCCTGACCTTGTTTTGACTGATGATGTTGAGTTTCTCCATGATCTCTTTCCACAAGTGTAGTCAATTTGATCCTTGTGTATTTCATCTGATGATGTCCATGTGTACATAGTTGCTGTTTGTGTTGTTGAAAAAGGGTATTGGTAATGAGTAAGTCATTGGCCTTGCCAAATTCTATCATGGTCCATAGGATCTCTGGCATTGTATCTATTACCAAGGTCATATTTTCCAACTACTGATCCTTCTTTTTTTCCAACTTTTGAATTCCAATCACCAGTAATTATCAATGAATTTTGATTGCATGTTTGATCAATTTCAGACTGCAGAAATTAGTAAAAATCTTCGATTTCCTCATCTTTGGCATTAACAGTTGGTGTATAAATTTGAATGATAGTCATATTAACTGGTTTTCCTTGTAGGTGTATGGATATTATACTATCACTGACAGTATTGTACTTGAAGATAGATCTTGAAATGTTCTTTTTGACAATGAATTTGACACTGTTCCTCTTCAATTTGTCATTCCAAGAATACAATTATCTGATTCAAAATGGCCAATATCAGTCCATTTCAGCTCACTAATGTCTAGGATACTGATCTTCAAGCATTCCATTTCATTTTTGACAACTTCCAATTTTCCTAGATTCATATTTTTCACTTTCCACATTCCAATTACTAATAGATGTTTACAGCTGTTTCTTCTAATTTTGAGTTGTGCCATATCAGCAAATACAGGTGGTGAAAGTTTTACTCCATTCATGACAGTCTCGTTGACTTTACCTTGAGGAGGCAGCTTTCTCCCAGTCATGTTTTGAGTGCCTTCCAACCTGAGGAGCTCATCTTCTAGCACTATATCAGATAATGTTCTGCTATTCACAAGGTTTTCACTGGGCAATTTTTTTTGAAGTACACTGACAGGTCCTCCTCCCTAGTCTGTTTTAGTCTGAAAATTTTGCTGAAACCTATTCACCACAGGTGACCCTGCTGGTATTTGAAGTACTGGTGACATAGCTTCCAGCATCAACATGCAAGTCACAATGGTATAACAAACTGACAGATGGGTGATAAGTTGTTGTTAACTGCCACCAGATTGATTCAGACTGATAGCCACTCCATGTATGTAGAGTAGAACTGTACTCCATAGGGTTTTCAAGGCTGTTACCTTTCAGAATTAGATCACCAGGCCTTTCTTCCTAGTCTGTCTGAATCTGGAAGCTCTACTGAAAACTGTGCACCATGGGTGACCCTGCTGTTATTTGAATTAGCTTCCAGAATCACAGCAACATACAAGCCACCACAGTGCAGACAGGTGGTGGATGTATATGAGTTGTCTGTTATGCATGAAACAGTAGTTCATTCTTTTTCATTGATGTATAATATTCCAGGGAGCTCTGGTGGCATAGTGCCTAAGGCATTTGACTGCTAACCAGAAGGCTGGTGGTTCAAACCCACCAGCCACTCCTCAAAAGGAAGATTGGGCAATCTACTTCTGTAGAGATACTGCCTCGGAAACCCACGGACAGATCACTATGGGTTGAATCGACTTGATGACAGTGAGTTTAGTTTTTTATAATATTCCAGGGTGTAAATATAACACAGTTGATTTGTGCATTCTACTTCTGATGGACATTTGATTTGGTTCCAGTTTTTAGCTAAAATGAGTAGTGTTGTGATGAACATTCTTTTATAACTCTGTTGGTGAACTTATTGACTTATCACTGGGTATTTTCACAGGAGTAGAATTTCTGGGTTGTATGTTAAGCACATGCTTGGCTTTAGTAGTTACTGTACAGTTTTACATAATGGCTGTATTAGTTTCCTAAGACTGCCATAACAAAATACCACACACTCTGTAGCTTATATAAGCTCTGGTGGCACAGTGCCTAAGGCATTTGACTGAT
>NW_006921928.1:2998787-3000547 GCF_000298275.1 Orycteropus afer afer | reverse complement strand
TATGGATGTAGATTGCCCAATCTTCCTTCTGAGGAGTGGCTGGTGGGTTTGAACTGCCAGCCTTCTGATTAGCAGTCAAATGCCTTAGGCATTATGCTTCCAGAGCTCCTACCCTACTCCTATATGATTATATTTACAGATCTTAACATTTTCAATTGGAAGGAAGGTTGGGCAATCTATTTCCATAGTGATACAGCTTCGGAAATCCAGGAGGGGTCGCTATGAGTTGGATCCCACTTGACAGCAGTGGGTAGCATCTTTAAAGACCCTATTTCCAAACAAAGTCATGTTCACAAGTACAGAAGTTAGGAATTCAGTGTATCTTTTTGGTGAACATAATTCAATTCCTAACAATGACTAAGCCAATTTATACTCCCATCAGCAGTATATGAAGTTCCAGATGTTCCACCCATCTTTACCAACATTTAACTTTGGTTAGTTTTGTTTTGTTGTATTAGAATGAGTGAGTGTTGTGTTATCTCATAGAGGTTTTAATTTGCATTTATTTGATCACTAATGTCATTTAGCACTTTTTCTTGTGCTTCCTGACTTCTTTTTTATCATCATTCCATTCTTCCTCCCCTTTTCTCTTTCTTAAAGTCTCTCATTTCTTACTTAAATGCCAGTATTTCAGGCACAAGGAGAGGGGCATCCTCGTAGCTTACCAAAGAAAGCTCTGTCCCTTTTTGCCTCTATTTGTGTTCTCTTATTTTCTCAAAGTGCTATGAAAGTCACAGCCCCAACACAGATGGGCCCAACAGTATTTCTGCGCATGTATGTAAGGAATGTGGTCAGTGGCATCACTAGGGGGGTGCAGGGGGTGACAACAAAATAACTGTCTATAAAATTTTTGTGTAGTGTTGCAGCAGAAATTTATTATTAGTAGTATTTTATTAGCCAGCCAATTTCATTCATTGCTAGTTAATAATTTTTAAAAAATTGTTATTGTGATTTGGGTGAAAATTTACAAAGCAGATTCATTTTCCATTCAAAAGTTCCTACACATTTTATTTTGTGACACTGGTTACATTCTCTACAGTATAACAGCTCTCCTGCCACTTCCTCCCTGTTGTTACCCTTTCCCTGTGTCTTTCTTGCATATGCATTCCTGCCTCTCTACCTTTCTTTCTGTCCAAATGCTGCCCTTCTGATCTCCCATGGTCAATTGTTCTAAGAAGTGCATCTCCCTGGTGTTCAGCTGATAGGCCTGTCTATTGTTTGGCTGAGAGTTAAGTCCAGGAGTGAATTCAATTCCAGGCCCAAAGGGTGACTAAGGGCCCTAGTCTTGGGGGTTTCGTCAGTCTCTATCAGACCAGTAAGCCTGGTCTTTTTTTTTTTTTATGATTTTGAGTTTTGTTCCACATTTTTCTCCCACTCTATCCAGGACCTCCAATTTTGATTCCTTTCTGAGTGGTTGGCATTGGTAGCTGGGCACCATCTAGGTCTTCTGGTCTCTGGGTCATATAGGCTGCGGTTCTCATGGCCAGTAGTCCTTTGCACTGTTTCCATGTGTCTTTGATTTTCTTCACTCATTTTTGCTCCAGATGAGGACAACCATCTTAGATGGCCACTTGCAAGCTTTTTTTTTTATTTTTTTATTTTTATTAGGATTTGGGTGAAGATTTACAGAGTAAATTCACTTTTCATACAGCAGTTCACATAATATACTTTGTCTCATGTCATTGACCAAAATTTACAATGCAACAGCTCCCCTCCCACTTCCTCCCCATAGTTACCTCTTCCCAGTGTCCATCCCTCCA
>NW_006921928.1:2981722-2988089 GCF_000298275.1 Orycteropus afer afer | reverse complement strand
GGGGAGGAAGTGGGAGGGGAGCTGCTGCACTGTAAATTGTGGTCAATGACATGAGACAAAGTATATGTGAGCTGCTGTATGAAAAGTGAATTTACTCTGTAAATCTTCACCCAAATCCTAATAAAAAAAAAAGAAAGAAAGAAAGAAAAAGAAAAACCACTCCATGGTGTCAACTAATAAAGGTTTTTTTCACGTTTAAAAAAAAAAAAAGAATAAAGTAATAAAGGAAAAGAAGGAGAAAAATAAAAAAGGCTTCTGCTCAGTTAGTAGCAATGGTGTAATTCAAAGTAGAAAGATTTTAGAAAACAATTTTGTTGTTAGTATTCATATAATCTAAGAAGTATTATATTTGGACAATTTACAACTTACCACATATTATTCTATGATTAAAATTGATAATAAACTTAACCATATAACAATTATTGACTATATAACTCTTTGATAACTAGATAGAGAAATTGACAGTTGAAAGCATGAATGAGAAATGCTATGTTTCTTGATACATATTTAGAAATATAACTTAAATAATTCAGTCTTTCAAAAATTTTAGTCTTTAAAATTTTCTTTAAAAATATCATTGTCTTGCAAATATATATCTGATTTTAATGACATTTTCAGGATTTAAATTTGAATTATGCTTTAAAAAATAGTGACACATTGAAATTTACATTTGCTCAAACTAATGTATGGAAGATTTACATTTTACATTTTCTTATTTTTTCCCTCAATATTGCTGATTTATCTTTTTCCATTATTATTGTGCAGGGATACTCTATTATGCCACATGGAGGACATAAATCAAAGAGGCCAAGTAGATGCCAACAAAGGAGAGCAGAAGACAGAAGAATTAAGTCACTCAAAACACTTGCTGGATCCATGCTTCAATATGCCGAAAGACCAGATGATGGCCAGAGTTCATCAAAAGACATTGCTCATTGGTCTCCAGCTGATAAAGCAGATTTTTCTGATGCTAACATGCAGGCTGCAGAAGAGCAAAGAAAGGAAATAGCAGAGTTTAAAGCAGAAGAGAGTGCTGAAAGTAACAAATGAAGTGAGTGACATTAAGGAGAAAGACTTGCAAATTTGGTGTGTTGTTTCTTTCTGGGAGATACCAGTTCCAGATCATTTTGGGGTTGATATCACCAAAAGGGGAAATGTTTCTCTCCAGAACAAAGATGGGCCTTTCAGTGCTGTGGTAAGGCAAGATGCAAAAGGAAAGGGAGATGTGCACCAGCTTTCAAAAGAGTGGTTTTACAAGGTGATGCCAAATGATGAGAAAATTCTGCAGTCACAGATGATCCACTCTCTCATCAGCAAGAATTCATACTGTTGGTGCTGTTGAATATTTGCCTTTTGTGCTACAGATATGACATCTGAATTTGTGAGTGAGTGAGTTTCAGAAGTGGTGGAAACTCAGCTCAAAAGTATATCACTATGAAACATTGGAAGAGTGCCTATGTACAGTGCCTTGAAAATTGGAAAACATTGGCAGCAGGACTGAGGCTGAACAAAAACACTAATACTGAAACTATTGCTTTGATGGAAATGGAGAAGAAAAAGTAGAGGGACATCTTGCACAGATTGCTTGATACCACATTGTTTCCTGCCAAGCAACATAACACAATGTTTGACATTCCATGGCCATAAGGAAGATGAATCTTCATTGAATAAAGGGAACTTTCTTGAGATCGTTGAGATGTTTTCAAAATATGTTCCAGTGCTGAAAGACCACCTAGTGAGATTAAGGTGGAGCACATGTAAATTTAAAGTATCAGTCTCTTATTTAAATTTGAAGTACTAAAAATTCAGAAAGAGTTTATAAGTGGCCTGGCAAATCATGTGAAGAAGCTTGTCATGGACATAAAGTCTGTGAGGTACTTTGGGATTATGTTCAACAGCACACCTGACATATCACATACCAACCAGATGTCTGAAGTGATCAGATATGTAAAAATCAACAATAGGAAAAGTTGAAGTGAAAGAAGTCTTTCTAGGATTTTTCTTTAAAGGAGAAAAAACTGCTGACCTCAGTTCTGACATTCTTAAAAAACTGGAAAGGGATGGGCTGGACATAATGATATGTCCTGCTCAAGGTTATGATAATACTGCCACTAAAGCTGGAATCCATGGAGGTGTACAAGCCATTCTTAAGGGAAAGTGCAAGAAAAGTATTTTTAATAGATGTGTGGACCATTTGCTTACCTTGTACAGTCGGCACTCTTTTGCTGACAGTGCATTGCATGTGACATTTTTTGGAATTCTTGAGACAATGTGTTCCTTTGCTGCTTCTACCTGTATGGATAGGATATGTTAATTGACCACACTGGAGTTTCAGTGAAAAGGCTATCAACAACATGCTGGAGTGCTGCAGTTAAGTAATTTCAAGAAAATTTTATAAGTTTGCGGGGATGATTGAAGCTCTTTGTAATCCACATGAAGGTTTGGACACAAGAGAAGCAGCACAAGGTCCTTAGCCTGCTGTCTGTGATTTCACTTTTCTGTGCCACCTGTACATCTAGTGTGATGTACTTCAGAAGTTAATCTCATGCAGCAGTATCTGCAGACTGAGGGCTTAACTCTTGACAAGGTGGTGACAAAGCTAGAGGTGCTGAGACTTTTTCAGCATGAGAAGCATAGTCACCTAGTGGAGCACATAATTGAACAGTTGCTTTTAAAGTCAGAGGTATGTGGAATGGCAGTAGACAGTAGACCCAGGTTCAAGAAGAACATGGCAGGGGCTGAGGAGCAGACAAAAAATGTTGGACTCACTCTGCAAGAAGAAAATAAGAGGGAGATGCGTGAGTGCATCGCTGGCTTTCATTCTGAACTCCAGATCAGATCAAGAGCCATCAAGGAAGTGGGAGCCATGTTGGAGGCTGTTCAAGCGAAGAGTCTCATATCTGCCAATGAAGAAGAGTTAAAGGCATCCATTCCGAAAATGACCACTTTCTATGATGAAGTCTCCAAGAGTGAGCTTTTAATAGAAATACCAAGGCTGAGAAGGCACCTGAAAGCATCAGAGATTGATCTGGAAGAAGCCAAAGATTGGGCGATGTTAGATATTTTGATATTCATAGTTGAATGGGATGTCACAGAATCTCTCCTAACCCTTTCACTCAGTCCAAAAGTATTTCTGATGATCTGTGTGTCTGTGGCTCTATGTGAGAGGAGCTTTTCAAAGCTGAAACTTATGAAGAACTATTTGCAATCCACCATGGGACAGGCAAGGCTTTCCGATTTTGCGATATTACCAGTTGAAAGTGAGTTGGTGAAAAGCATTGATTGTGAAGTAATTCACAAATTTGCAGCTTTGAAGCCCAGAAAAGGAAAGTTCTGATTCAATGGAAATGTTCACTAAGTGCTGAAATATTTGTGTATTTGTTCTTGCGTACTTTTATGGTATTATTTCACTTATGAATATATTTTCATATGCATTTGTCTACAAATGTTGCATTATTTGGGCCTTTTTTGATTGTGTGAATCTAATCCATTAATGTATCTGATATAGTGGTAAAGTTTAATGTTAAGAAGAACATAATTTTGATGTAGTTCTTTAATATTTTTACTTCAAATTCTATTGTTTTCTTACTGAATTTTCACTTTAACCACATGCAACTATGTAAACATAAATACAGTTAGCCTGTGTGTGTGATGTAATTTGAAGGTGTAATTTTAATTTTGCTAGTTGTTTATGTCACTAGTATTGCCATTACATTCAGTGATACATGGGAATTATGATTTATGAATAACAGTACAAAAAACATTACTAAGGATTCTGTATGGTCTCATATGGAAGGAACTCCATGGGGGGGGGGTGTGACACCATGAGTTAATGGCACCAGGTGACACCAACCCTAGTGACACCACTGAATGTGGTTTCTGTATTCTGGCCTTGCCAGGTCTGCCTACATTGCAGAATTATTTTCCATTACATAAGACTTTGCAAAAGGCCTTGAGTTGCTGAGAGGAAAGGCACTGCATAAAATGCAAACTAACAAAAGCATTGATATCAAGTAATGGGGAAAATCCATCATGCCCTTGTCACTGGAAGAGACCGATTATCTGATGGCTGCTGGCAGACTCATCCAGGTAGAAAAGGCAAGCTCTTCAGGCTACAAACAGCATACTGGCCTCCAGCCTGGCCACAAACTCAATAATTTGCCTACCAATTAAGTCAAAGGAGAGGGTGTGTGACAAAGAGAGAGCAACTGAGCAGTAACTGCTTGTTTGTCACAAGCCCTGCTCCATAAACCTATCTTGCTGTTATTAGCTAGTGTAGAATTGTCCTGACTCATGGCAACTCCATGCACAGCGGAATAAAACCCTGCCTGGTCCTGGACCATCCCCGTAATTGGTTGTGGATCAGACCCTTGTGATTCATAAGGTTTTCCTTGGCAGATTTTTAGAAGTAGATCACCAGGACTTTCTCCTTGGCTCATCTTCATCTGGAAACTCTGCTGAAACCGGTTCAGCATCACAGCAACACACAAGTCTCTATTGACAAACGGGTGGTGGCTGTGCATGGGGTACATTGGGCAGGAATCAAACCCTGGTCTCCCACGTGGAAGGCAAGAATTCCACCATTGGACCACTAAACCTATCCAGTTGTTGTTGTTTGTTGTTATGTGCTCTCAAGTCGGACCCGACTCATAGCGTTCCCTCCTTGGGTTTCCAAGGCAGTATCACTACGGAAGTAGATTGCCTCATCTTCCTTCTGAGGAGTGGCTGGTGGGTTTGAACTGCCAGCTTTCTGGTTAGCAGTCAAGTGCCTTAGGCACTGTGCTACCAGAGCTCCTAAGCACCTTAACCATTTGTACCTATATTAGGCTCACCCAAATTACTCATTTAAAAATTTTCAGTTTGTCCATCCATGAAACGAGCCTAACTGAAAAGTACTTGTTTTATTTTATCCTTCAAAGAGATTATAAACATGAACAAAGCACAGAGCATTTGCAGTTGCAGAAAAAAAGCAAGAGGTAAAAGCAAAATGTGAGTCAGATTGAGCAGTGGGTCTGAGTCACTAGCATAAGGATTTTGGAGGTGTGTGTGGAGGAGAGGGAAGTTGTGAGGCTGTATAGCAGATGGGATTGATTGAATCCTCAACCCCCAACTTGCTAAAGGAACCTTGATTTAATCCAGATGTCTACCCTCAAGAAGGGGGCTCCATCCCCATCTCAGAGGCAAATCGGTATCTTTCTAACCCAATCATGATAATCCACTGCCATTGAGTCAATTCTGGCTCATAGCAACTCCCACTGGATTTCCAAGGCTGTAAATCTTTACAGAAATAGATTGCCTCATCTTCCTCACACGGAGCAGCTGGTGGGTTTGAACTGCTGACTTTCTGGTTAGCAGCCAAATGTCTTACCCACTATACTACCAGAGCTCCTTCCAATCATGATAAACATCCAGAAATTGGTTTGGGGCTTCAGGGTTATGTGATCTGGTGCTGGCTAATGAGCTATGAGCTAATTCTGTTGGGGGCTTTCCTTACTCTTAGGAAGGCAACCCTGGAAATACAATTGATAGTTAGCAGATCTGCACCAGGAAAGCTGGAGGCTTTTCTGACTGGTTAGTGCCCTGCTACACTGGTTGCTAAATATCTCCCCTGCTGGGAGGGACAGTGCTTTGCTACTGGAGGTTGCATGGCTGCCTGTAATGCCTGTAATGACTTTTTTGGGATGGGTTGGAGGATGAAGCCAACACACATGCCTAGAAGGGAAGAGACAAGATCACAGAGGAGAGGAACCTTGAAGTACCATCTTAGGAACCTTTCTGCCTTGAGGTTTCTAGTTATGTGGTAGTAAATGCCTTTATAATTTTGAGTTGGGGTTTTCTGTTACTTGCAGCCAAAAGCATCCAAAAGAGGTAGCCTACAGATAACTCTATAACTCCTAGAGCCAATGGGCAGACCCACTACTAACTGAGGGTAGATAGAAACAATAAGGCATACCCATCTCAACACATAACTACCCTCTAGAGCATAAGTGGAAGTGAGTATGGGCATGAACTGGTTAGTGAAGGCTCCTGTGTGTGCCCACTCCTGGCTCGAGGCATCTCATGAAATATGGGTAAAGCTAGAGGTCTAGGAGCACCTAGAGAACACTAGAGAAGTAGTGTTTCATGAAGTAGCCAAGGACATTGAGATCTTGCTAGGGGTGTGTGGGGCAGGGGACAGGTGCATGGGCTGGGGAGCACCTAGGTAAAGAGAATAAACCAAGACTGAGGCTGTTTCCTGCAGAGTGCTCTACATGATCAATAGCCAGTTACCATGGAATCATTCTGACTCATAGTGACCCCATGTGTGTCAAAGTAAAACTGTGCTCCGTAGAGTGTACAATGGCTAATTTTTCAGAAGCAGTTCTCC
>NW_006921928.1:2974095-2981482 GCF_000298275.1 Orycteropus afer afer | reverse complement strand
AACCTTCCTTCCGAGGAGTGGCTGGTGGGTTTGAACCGCCAGCCGTCTGGTTAGCAGGCAAGTGTCTTAGCCACTATGCTACCAGAGCTCCTCTCATAGAATCATATAAATCATGACCTGCTAGAGTTTAAGAGGTCCAAAAGATGATCACAGATGGGGAAACAAAGACTCAGAGGAGTCCAGTTACTTCCTTGGGGTCTCACAGGTAAGAGGTTGCAGAGAATAGGCCCTGAATCCAGACACCCAGTGCCCTTTCTGCTACTTCACATGGCTGGAGAATTGAAGTGAAAAAGCCATGAGGGCAGGAAAAGTATGTTTGGGGCTAGTGCACAAAATGGAGCCCATGAAGGGTGAACAAGCTTGTTAAATAGGTATTGCCTCAGTGGACAAAGTATTTCTTAGAGTTTCTTAAGCCTGGGAAAAAACAAGAGCAGGTAACTGGGGGTGGTCTCTGAAGATGCTTCCTTTCTCTTGCTCCTGGGCTCTGTGCTTCAAGGAGACAAATTGGGCATAACTGCAAGTGCCAGTTGTCCCCATCAATGTCTTTGTTTTAGCTGAGAGCCAAACTCGATTTAAGATTCAGCAAGACTCATGCTCCCTAAAGAGTATCTAAGGAGCTCTGGTGGCAGTGTGGTTAAGGTGCTGGGCTGCAAACTAAAAGGGCATCAGTTCGAACCCAGCAGCTGCTCCACAGAAGAAAGAGAAGGCAGTCTGCTTCTGTAAAGATTTACAGCCTTGGAAACTCTATGAGGGATCGCTATGAGTCTGAATCAACTTGATGGCAGTGGGTGGGTTTAAAAGAGTATCTGCTTGCACCCAAAGCATTCATGGGCTGTGAGGTGTGGAACCCTCTTGCAATTAACAATTTGGCCTTTGGTCTTGGTTCCTGAGAGCCAGACCACACCTGAGGTCAATGAGTGGGTGATGACCAGACCAAGAGGGACCACCTGGGGACTCACTGTGGACTAAGCCTTAGGAGGCAAGATGTAATTGATGATGGCTATGTGGTGGGAAGACAGAGGCTCACTGGAGCTTCCTGGGTAGAGAAAGAGTGAACAGCTGCTCTTAGGAGGGTAAGTGCATCCCCTGGGGACATGGAGGTTCTGCACTGAGATTCCTCCTGGACCTCATCCTAAGTGTTTGTATAGTTTGTTGTTGTTTCCCCCTGAGGACTTTGCCTCTACTTTTCTTTTTCTCCTAATGTTGTTGCTGAGCATATACACAGCAAAACATACCAATTCAATAGTTGCTACAAGTACATTTTCGTGACATTGATTATATTCTTCAAGTTGTGCAACCATTCTCACTTACCTTTTCTGAGTTGTTCCTCCCTCGTTAACATGAACTCACAGCCCCCTAAAGTTCCTATCTAATCTTTTGAGTTGTCATTTTCAGTTTGATCCCATACAGATAGTTCTTCAAAGAGCATAATGCTCAAGGTGGACCTTTTTCACTAGTTTGGCTAAACTGTTTTAAGATGACTTCAGGGGATATTTTTGACTTAAAGTTTAAAAATTATCTCAGGATAATAGTTTCAAGGATCCAATGATCTTCCATGGCTCTAGAAAGGTTGGATTCATGAGAATTTGAAATTCTGTTTTACATTTCCCCCCTTTTGATCAGGATTCTTACATGGAATCTTTTATCAAAATGTTCAGTAGTAGTGGCCAGGCACCATGCAGTTCTTCTGGTTTCATGACAAGGAGGCAGTTATTCATGGACATAATATTTGTATCTTTTTTGCTGCTAGATTAAAAATAGCCTTTTCCCTGGAGTTTGTGAGTTGTTCCAATAGATTATCAGACCTAAGAGACAGAGAAGGGGCCAGTACTTGCTGACCTAGCCTTGGGTGAATGGGGATGAGAGAGAGAAGGGCTGCATGGAGCAGCTGGGGTCTGAACTGATGAAGGAAGGGAAGCTGGGATTTCTACAGGACACAGTTGGCACGTGGAGTGGATTTTATTATCCATCACACACTTGACATCAAAGGTGAATGATCTCAGCCTCCTTGGACTGGTATGATACAATTGGTGATGAAGGTAGGATCTGCTTGAGTAGTTCTGATGTCTCATGGGCCATGCAGGTTTGAAGGAAGAAGTCATGGGAAGGTGGAGGAAGCATTTACATCAAACATTCAGGACTGCTAAGTTTCACATCTCCAGGCAGTACTATTCATATAGAAGGCAGCGTGATAGGTGCCCCCTGGAGGTGTGTAAGGCAGATTATCATCATGAAGGTCTCAGCAAATACTGTCAGAGCCCTGTCCCCACCCTCTGACCACCATAGAAGTCACCTACAGAAACTGACACAGAGTAAGCTAAAAGTGTTGGGTAGTTAACACACTAGGAATAACTCTATTTCTATTTTTCTCTCTCTTTCTTTCTTCTTTATTCCCTGTCTTGAAGAGCCATCACATGTGTTTTCAGAAGTCATGAATAAAAAATAATCATATTTTTGTTTTTCATACATTAATTGATCTTCATCATTCCTTATTACCAGTTTTTAACTCCTCTAATAGAAATGCTTTTATTGAAGAAAAAAGAAAAGGATAAAAACAAAGTAATGGGGGGAGGGTGTAGAAAGACTTCTTATGTTGATAGAAAATTCTAAAATACAAAACCCTTGCCAAAGTTGGAATTTCTCAGGAAGAACACAGAGGGTTAACATCCTATGGACTTTCTAAGATGACTCTCTTGATAGTGATTGGAAGGGCCCAGCTGGAGGATAGAAAGACACATGATCCACCACCACACCCCATAACCCAGGACCTCAAGCCACCTGATTCCTCCAGAGACATATTGACAAAATTGTAGTAGAGTTCAGGTTGGAACAGGGTTGTGGGTGACCATGTCTAGGGACAACTCTTTATCCATGAGGTAAGGAAGTTGGTGCATAAATCCCCCAGCTTCCTTGCTCTTCAGTGCACAACTCTGGGGTATATTCCTCACAGTCTTCCAGAGGGTCCCTGCAAGATTGAGCCCAGTTACCCACCTGCTCCTTCCATTTGCCATTGCATTGATTCTGACTCATGGTGACCTCATGGATATCAGAGTAGAACTGTGCTCTATAGTTTCCAATGGCAGATTTTTCAGAGCTACATCATCAGGATTGAGGTGCCTCTGGGTGGACATGAACCTCCAACCTTTCAGTTAGCAGCTGAGCACATTAACCATTTGCAACAACCAGGGACTCCTCCTGCTTCCATAATGCCTTTTATTGGTTTCCTTCCCTTCCCTGTCTCACTTCCCTACCCTCTTACTAGTACTTCCAAATAAATTACCTACACCTAAACTTCATATCTGGATTCTTTTAGGGGGATGTGGTAGTTAAGTTTGTTTGTCAACTTGGCTGGCCCTGGTTGAGTGGCTGGTAGCTGGATATAGTATTCTCCATGATGAGACTGGTAATCAACTCTGGTGGAATCTACTGTGAGCCACTGAGTAGCTGCCTTAGGGATGTGGCCTGCTTCCTATATATAAGAAGCAGCTTTGGGAATAGTCTCTAGCTTATGGCACACTTGAGCCCTGCATGTAGCCGTGTCATTGTTCAGCAGCCTGTTGTGCTGTGCTGACCTTGGGACTTTCATTGGACTTGAATTAATGACCTGCCATGTTGTTTGGTAACATTGAAACTGTGCCTTTTTACTTGTCAACCTTGGGCTTGTCAGTCTCAGCAGTCAGCAGCAGTCTGAGTGAAGGAAAGCCTCTAGCTTCAGCAGGCCAGCAGTAGGAGGCAGAGCTGAAGCCCAAGGTTGAGGGGCTTTCATCCAGCCCCTGGAGCCTAACACTTTGAACTCAGACTTAAAGCTTCTAAACTGTAAGAGAATAAACTTCAGTTTCTTTGAGCCATCCCATTTGTGTTATATCCTTGTCAGAGTGGCACTAGGTAACTGAAACAGAATATGGTACTGAGAGAGTGGAGTGCTGTTCTGACAGATGCCTAAAATGTGGAAACAGGAGTGGAGTGCATCCTTGACCCGAGACCCTGGCAGAGAGACCCAGGCATGCAGCACGAGAAATGACAGGAGCAGAGCCAAGAGACTGGCATGAGAGACATCAGGAGTAGAGCTGGCAGGAGCCGAGCTGAGAGACCAGCATCAGACAGTGACAGCCTCACCAGCCCACAGAAGAGAAAGCTGGATGCCATTGTGCAGGCAGCTTCCTAGTAGAGTGGGTTGCCTTTGGGCATTAATTGGTAGAAGAGACCAGCATGAAATGGAGTAGCAGACTGGCTGGCCCACAGAGCAAGAAAGCTGACTGCTTTTGAGGCAGGAAGAGTTCCAGTGGAGTGGGTTGCTTTTGGCATTAATTGGCAGAAGCAGAGAGACCAAGGAAATGGGAAGCAGAGCTGCCTCAGCCTCAAAGGATAAGACCATGGCCTTTGGGGGTGGAACCACCATAGGCCCCTAGGTTTCAAAGAGTTAGACCTTCACCAACTTGGTTCTGGAGTATGGGGGTGCTCGTTCATGTGGGCCTGTGGGATGGAGTCATAGCCACTGCCCAAGAGAGGGGGCAAGGCTACCATGCCCAAGAGGTAGAAGAATGGGGCCCGCCAGGCCAAGGGGGTGAGGTCGCCACTCAGGAACTGGAGGATTAGAGCCACCAGTGAAGGAGATCTATACAGGTCCCAAGTTGACAAGGGGTGGAATTGTGGTAGTTAAGTTTGTGTGTCAACTTGGCTGAGCCTGGTTGAGTGGCTGGGCAGCTGGTGATAATTATTCACCATGACAAGACTGGTAATCAACTCCATGGTGGAATCTACTATGAGCAGCTGAGTAGCTGCCTTAGGGATATGGTATGCTTCCCATATATAAGAAACAGCTTTGGGAATGGTCTCTAGCTTATGGCACACTTGAACCCTGCATGTAGCTGTGTTGTTGTTCAACAGCCTGCTATGCTCTGCCGACCTTGAGAATTTCAATTGACTTAAATTAATGGCTTGCCGTGTGGTTTGGTAACACCTTGACTGTGCCATTTTACTTGTTAACCTTGGGCTTGTCAGTCTCAGCAGTCAGCAGCTGTCCTAGTGAAGAAAAGCCTCTACAGTGAACTGGGAGTAGGAGGCAGAACTAAAGCCCAAGGTTGAGGGGTTTTCACCCAGCCCCTAGAGCCTGGCATTTTGAACTTGGACTTAAAGCCTCCACATTGTAAGAGAATAAACTCCTGTTTGTTCAAGCCATCCCATTTATGGTATATTTTTGTCAGAGCAGTACTAGGTAACCAGAACAGGTGAGCCCACACTAAGATGACCTCAAAATAACCCCTTTTCCCCAACAATTGACAACATAGTATTCCTCTCTGTCTCCCCCTACCTAGCCCTAGTCTTATTAATTGCAGTTTCTTTTCTCCTGGGTCTTACTCCCCACCTTACATTATCTCCTGAGAGCAACTCTGCCCTGCCCAATTTCTATCTCCCTTCTTGACCTGTCTCTCCTCACCACACACCCCCATTATAATGTCAAGCAAAATCTTTCCTGTACTTTAAGGAAATTGGAATGCTTACCCTAGACATGGACTTAAAAAAAGGAATGAAATGACAAAGATCATATTATTTTGTCTTTAATTCAAAGCACCCTTTACAATTCCCAGCAGATAGCAGAAGTGATAAAGTAAAGATGGCCACCTGTTTTCAACACTCTTCTCTTTGAGAGGAGAGTCTCAGTGCCCTCCTTTCAAATTGGGTGGACCCTGTGACTTCTTTGATGAATAGAATGTGGCAAAAGTGATGCTGTACCATTTTTGGTCCCCAGGCCTTACAAGACAGCAGCTTTTACTTCCTGTGACTCAGAACACCCATTCTTAAAGGTACCATGTAAGAAGTTCAGTTTACCTACAGGAGAGATCACATGGAGAGGCCCTGAGATGACATGAAGAGGAAAATGGCCCAGTGAGCCCAGCCTTCTAGCCTTTCCTTCTGTATTAATTTCCTGGGGCTGCCATAACAAAGTATCATAAACTGGGTGGCTTAAAACAACAGAAATTTATTCTCTCAGTTTTGGAGACTAGAAGTCTGAAATCAAGGTGTTGGCAAGGCCATGTTCGGTCTGAGGGCTGTTGGCATTTCTTGGCATGTAGCTGCATCACTTCAGTCTCTGTCTCTGTCCTTGTATGGCTGTCTTCCCTCTGTGTGTGTCTGTGTCCATGTCTTCATGCCCTTTATATTTTATAAAGCCACCACTCAGATGATATTAGGCCCACCCCACTCTAGTATGACCTCATAACTCAACTGATAATATCTTCAAAGATCCTATTTAGGATTAGGACACAGCCTACTCTAGTATGACTTCATTAACTGAAACATCTTTGTAGAAAAACCCTGTTTCTCCAAATAAGGTCACATTCACTGGTTCCAGGGGTTAAGATTTCAACATATCTTTTTTGGGAGACACAATTCAATCCATAACACTTGCCAAGACACCAGACATGTGAGTGAAGTCATCTTGGGCACTCCAGACCCAGTCCATCCACCAGCTGAATGCCACTAAATGATCTAAGTTGATACCATGAGGAGAAAAAGAATCACCCAGCTGAGCCCTACAAATTCCTGACCCAAAAAATTGTGGGATATAATAAAAAGCTTTTTTAAAAATAATTTTTTAGTTGTGTTTTCAGTGAAGGTTTAGGTTCCCATTCAACAGTTTTTAGACAATTGTTCAGTGATAGTGGTTACATTCTTCACATTCTCACATTTCATCATTTCTGTTCTGGTTGTTCCATTTTCATTAATCTAGTTTTCCAGCCCACTTACATTCTAATTTTCATTTTAATTGTTGACCATTTGGCCTCATATAGGAGATTTTAAAAGGAGCACAGTACTTACAGATGATATTCATTGTTTTGTGAGTCAACCTGTTCTTTAGCTACAAGATAACCTCAGAGCTAGTTTCAGTTCAAAGTTTGAAGAGTATTTCAAGTCAGTAGTCTTGGGGAGTTATGATAGTTGGAGCTGTGTGTCAACTTTGCTGGACCACAATTCTGTGTGGTTGAAGCAGTTGTGATGTGGGTTATTCCCATGATTGGATCAGATGAATATGTTTTGAGCAGCCAATCCACTGAAAAGAGAGTTTCCCTAGGGGTGTGGCCTGCTTCTAATATATTTATGGACATCCTGGGAGAAGAGACACTCTTCTGTGGATCAGGATTCTGTTGTCCTGTTGTGCTGCCTACAACTGTCTGTGAGCCAACAATCCACCATTTGGCCTAGAGATCTGGGATTCGTCATTTGTTGGAGTCAACAGCCGGTATAACACCTGTCAACCTTGAGCTCATCAGCCTCTGCAGCTGTGTGAGTCAGGAAAAGCCTCCAGCTTGACATTTGATCCAAGAATTTGGGACTTGCCAGCTTCTATAAGTGTGTGAGCCATTTTCCTAAGATAAATTTCTCTTTC
>NW_006921928.1:2968162-2973830 GCF_000298275.1 Orycteropus afer afer | reverse complement strand
AGTCTTAAGGATGGGCTTCCTAAATTGGTTCTCACCAATTCTGTTTTGGTTCTCCAATTTGATTAATCAAAAAGGCACTGGTGACTCTGCCTCTATTACTAAAGAAGGCCCTGCTAATCTGTGGCATGAGGCGGCAACATTAATATGCAAAATAGCACCACCAATAGATCAAGTACTTTTGAGAATTGAGGCTTTGGGTGATGCATATTTGATACTTTTCTGCAATTTTCTCAGCATGAGGATTACAAGGAAGGTGTTTGGTTGCTCCTACTTACGCTAGACAAAGTGGTAAAAGAGCGAGATGAGTTCAAGGCTGCTGAATCACAGCTCAAGCACTGCATAAAAGACCTCAATGTTTCCAGCTGTGCTCTGAAAGAAAGCCTTATTTCTTCTAGTAACAGAGCTGATATTGCCGAAAACCAAACCCAGAGTCTTATTGTAAGGGTGGCTGAATTACAACACCAATTGAATTGCAAGCCCAGAATTGTGTCTGAAGTTAAAGTGAGGGCATTCATTGGGGAAAAAATGGGATCATGAACCCTAGAATGGGCACATATGAGCAGATAGTCAGGAAGATGAGGATATGGAGCCTGTAAATTCTGTTGAATCCCTCCCATCTGAAGGGATTACTATAAGACCACTATCCCTTCCACCTCAGTTTGATGGGATTAACCCTACTGTTCCTGCTGGGTCATTGCCTGAGGTAGAAGCCATGGAAGACATTGCTCAATGTTCTCAGGAACTTCCCCAACCACCCATTGTTGCTGCTAGACCTATAACTAAAGTCCAAGTGAGCCCCAAAAGGTGAAATACAAAGTGTGATTGAGGAGGTGCAAAACTATACCTACTTCATTTTACTAACATGTACAGACAGAAATCTGGAGAATATGTATGGGAATGGCTACTGAGGGTGTGGAATAATGGTGCAAGGAATGTAACATTGGATTTGTCTGAGTTTATTGAATTAGGCCCACTAAGTAGGGATTCTTCATTCAATTTCAGCTTGAGAGGTTAGGAAAGGATCTAATTGTTTATTTGGTTGGCTTACAGAAGCATGGACTATGTGGTGGCCTACCTTAAGTCAAGTTGAAGTATCAGACCTGCCTTGGTATAATGTAGAAGAAGGTATCCAGAGGCTGAGGGAAATTGGCCTGTTAGAATAGATTCATCAGACTAGACCCCTAGAGCCAGAAATGGAGAGTCCAGAGGATATGCCTTTCACCAGTACAGTGAGGAACAAATTTTTGAAGGGAGCCCCAATGTCCTTGAAGACTGCTGTGATTGCTATTTTATGTAAGCCAGATTTGACAGTGGAAACTACCCTAATTGAATTAAGACACCTAACTACAATGGGGCTGATTGGACTCCGTGGTAGTAGGGGCCAAGTGGCAGCAGTTAATCGACAAAGACAAGGTGGGTGTGGTTACCATAATGGACAGCAGATTCAAAACAGTAATCAGAATACTCTGACTCGTGTGGAATTATGGCATTGACTACTTCGGCATAGTGTTCCTAGGAGTGAAATACATGGCAACCCTACTAAATATTTATTTGATCTGTATAGACAGAAGAATTCTAGGTCACAAGAAGAGCAGCCTAGATTGAATTTCCAGTATACAGAGTCACAGCCTCTCAATCAGTTCCTAGACCTGAGTCAGTTGACAGAGCCAAAACCCCTTGAATGAAGGGGAGGCCGGATCCCCTTCAAGAAAGACCCCATCACATTGCCAAAAATTTATAATATCAATCTTTCTACCAGGCTTCCCCAAAGGGATCTGAGGCCTTTTACAAGAGTGACTGTTCATTGGGGAAAAGGAAATAATCAGACTTTTTGGGGATTACTGGACTCTTGCTCTGAATTGACACTAATTCCAGGAGACCCAAAGCATCATTATTGCCCACCAATCAGAGTTGGGGCATATGGAGGTCAAGTTATTGATGGAGTCTTAGCCAAGGTGCGTCTCACAGTGGGTTCGGTGGGTCCCTGAACCCATCCTGTAGTGATTTCCCCAGTTCTGGAATGCATAATTGGAATAGATATACTGAGAAATTGGCAGAATTCCCACTTTGGGTCCCTGACATGTGCAATAAGGGCTATTACAGTAGGAAAAACCAAGTGGAAGCCATTAGAACTACCTCTACCTACAAAAATAGTAAACCAAAAGCAATACTGCATCCCTGAAGGGGTTGCAGAGATTACCGCCACCATCAAGGACTTGAAGGATATAGGGATGGTGATTCCCAGCACATCCCCATTTAATTCGTCTACTTGGCCTGTGCAAAAAGCAGATGGATCTTGGTGAATGACAGTAGATTATCATAAACTTACTCAGGTGGTGACTCCAATTGCAGCTGCTGTTCCTGATGTGGTTTCATTGCTTGAGCAAATGAGTACATATCCTGGTACTTTGTATGGAGCTATTGATCTGGCCAATGCCTTTTTCTCAATACCAATTTCAAAGGACCATCAGAAGCAGTTTGCCTTCAGCTGGCAAGTCCAACAATATATTTTCAAAGTTCTTCCTCAAGGGTATATCAACTCCCCAGCACTCTGTCATAATTTAGTCCATAGGGATCTTGATCCCCTTTCCCTTACACAAGACATCACAGTGGTCCATTATATTGATGACATTATGCTGATTGGACCTAATAAGGAAGAAGTATCAATGACTCTAGACTTACTGGTGAGACATCTGCATGCTGTTGTTGTTGTTGTTATTTGCCGTCGAGTCGGACCCGACTCATAGCGACCCCTCCTTGGGTTTCCGAGGCAGTATCACTACAGAAGTAGGATTGCCCAACCTTCCTTCCGAGGAGTGGCTGGTGGGTTTGAACCGCCAGCCTTCTGGTTAGCAGTCAAGTGCCTTAGCCACTATGCTACCAGAGCTCCCATGCTAGAGGGTGGGAAATTAACCTGACAAAAAATCAGGCACCTTCCACCTCAGTGAAATTTCTAGGAGTCCAGTGGTGTGGTGCATGTTGAGACATTCCTACTAAAGAGAAGGGTAAGTTACTGTGTCTGGCTTCCCCCACAACTAAAAAGGAGGCACAATGTCTAGTGGGCCTGTTTGGATTTTGGAGACAACATATCCCTCATTTGGGTGTGTTGCTTCATCCTATATATCAAGTGACTCAGAAAGCTGATAGTTTTGAGTGGGGCCCAGAACAACAGAAGGCTCTGCAACAGGTTCAGGCTGCCGTACAGGCTGTTCAGCCACTTGGGCCATATGATCTGGCTGATCCAATGGTGCTTGAAAAGTCTGTAGCAGATAGAGATGCTGTTTGGAGCCTGTGGCAGGTTCCTATCGGTGAATCGCAATGCAGACCCTTGGGGTTTTGGAGCAAAGCCCTGCCATCCTCTGCAGATAACTACTTTCCTTTTGAGAACCAGCTTTTGGCTTGTTACTGGGTTTAGTAGAGACTGAACGTCTAACCATGGCCCACCAAGTAGCCACGAGGCCTGAGCTGTCCATCATGAACTGGGTGTTGTCTGACCCACAGAGTCATAAAGTTGGACATGCACAGCAGCACTCCATCATTAAAAGAAAGTGGTATATCAGAGACTGGGCTCAAGCAGGACCTGAAGGCACAAGTAAGTTGCATGAGGAAGTGGCCCAAATGCCTATGGTCTCCACTCCAATCACATTACCTTCCCTCTCCCAGTCTGCACCTATGGCCTCATGGGGAGTTCCTTATGATCAGTTAACTGAGGAAGAGAAAACTCATGCCCGGTTTACATATGGTTCTGCAGGATAAGCAGGCACCACTCAAAACTGGACAGCAGCAGCACTGCAGCCCCTTTCTGGGACTTCCTTGAAGGACAATGGTGAAGGGAAATCCCCCCAATGGGCAGAACTTTGAGCCATGCATCTGGCTGTTCACTTTTCATGGAACAAGAAATGGCCAAATGTACAATTGTGTATAGATTCATGGGCTGTGGCTAATGGTTTGGCTGGATGGTCTGGGACTTGGAAGGAGCATGATTGGAAATTTGTTGTCAAGGATGTATGGGGAAGAGGTATGTGGATAGATCTCTCTGAATGGGCCAAAGGAGTAAAGATATTTGTATCTCATGTGAATGCCCACCAAAAGGTGACCTGAGCAGAAGAGGTCTTTAGCCATCAGATGGATAGGATGACATGTTTTGTAGAAACCAGCCATCCCTTTTCCCCAGCTACTCTTGTCATTGCTCAATGGGCTCATGAACAAAGTGGCCATGGTGGCAGGGATGGAGGTTAGGCATGGGCTCAGCAACATGGACTCCCACTTACCAAGGCTGAGTTATTTGGCTACTGCCACTGCTGAGTGCCCAATCTGCCAGCAGCAGAAACCAACCTGAGTCCATGATATGGAACCATTCCTCATGGTGATCAGCCAGCAACCTGGTGGCAGGTTGATTACATAGGAACACTTACATCATGGAAAGGACAGAGTTTTGTTCTTACTGGAATAGATACTTATTCTGGATATGGATTCGCCTTCCCTGCACGCAATGCTTCTGCCAAAACTACCATCCGTGTACTTATAGAATGCCTTATCCACCATCATGGTATCACACACAGCATTGCTTCAGATCAAGGGACTCACTTCACAGCAAATGAAGTGTGGCAATGGGCCTCTGCTCATGGAACTCACTGGTCTTACCATGTTCTCCATCACCCAGAAGCAGCTGGCTTGATAGAACGATGGAATGGCCTGTTGTTGTTATTGTTGTTATGTGCCGTCGAGTCAAACCCGACTCATAGCGACCCCTCCTTGGGTTTCTGAGGCAGTATCACTACGGAAGTAGGATTACCCAACCTTCCTTCCGAGGAGTGGCTGGTGGGTTTGAACCACCAGCCGTCTGGTTAGCAGGCAAGTGTCTTAGCCACTATGCTACCAGAGCTCCCATGGAATGGCCTACTACAAACACCATTATGGTGCCAACTAGGTGGCAATACCTTGAAGTGTTGGGGCAATGTTTTCCAGGAGGCTGTATATGCTCTAAACCAACGTCCAATATAGGGTGCTATTCCTCCAATAGCCAGGATTCACGGTCCAGGAACCAAGGGGTAGAAACAGGAGCAGTACCACTTACTATTACCCCTAGTGACCCACTCAAAAAAATTTGTGCTTCCTGTCCCTGCTACACTATGATCTGCAAGTTTGGAGATCTTAGCCTCAAAGAGCGGAACACTCCCACCTGGAGACACAATACTAATTGCATTTAACCAGAAGTTAAGAATGCCACCAGGCCATTTTTGCTTTCTCATGCCTCTGGATCAATGAACAAAGAAGGACATTACTGTACTATCTGGTGTGATAGACCCTGATTACCAAGGGAAAATTGGGTTGACATTACACAATAGAGGTATAGAAGAATATGTCTGGCATACAGGAGATTCTTTAGGATGTCTCTTAGTACTGCCATGCCCTGTGATTAAAGTCAATGAAAAATTACAGCAACCCAATTCTGATATGACTAATGGCCCAGACCCTTCAGGAATGA
This sequence comes from Orycteropus afer afer, assembly GCF_000298275.1. Taxonomy (NCBI): domain Eukaryota; kingdom Metazoa; phylum Chordata; class Mammalia; order Tubulidentata; family Orycteropodidae; genus Orycteropus; species Orycteropus afer. The sequence goes on along the minus strand of NW_006921928.1, from coordinate 2,968,342 downwards.
AAGTTTGGGTTGCCCCACCAAGCAAAGAACCACAACCAGCTGAGGTGCCTGCTGAGGACAAGGGAAATACAGTGGTGGAAGAAGGTAGTTCTGAATATCAGCTACGACCACATGACCAGTTGCAGAAACGTGGACTGTGATTGTTATATTTCTTCATTGTATATGTGCATCAAATATTTT
>NW_006921928.1:2965986-2967112 GCF_000298275.1 Orycteropus afer afer | reverse complement strand
ATAGGAGCTCTGGTAGTATCGTGCCTAAGGCACTTGACTGCTAACCAGAAGGCTGGTGGTTCAAACCCACCAGCCACTCCTCAGAAGGAAAGTTGGGCAATCTACTTCCTTAGTGATACTGTCTTGGAAACCCAAGGAGGGGTCGCTATGAGTCAGGTCCTACATGATGGCACATGACAACAACAACAACAATTTGTCCTATAGATTAGTTTCTTCTTTGAGTCTTTGATTTCCTTCTATCTCTTTTGCTCTGGGTGAGTAGACACCAATAGATTATCTTAGATGGCTTTTTCTTTTTTTTCAAATTGTGATTTGGGTGAAAATTTACAGAGCAAATTCACTTTCCATATAGCAGCTCACATACACGTTGTCTCATGACATTGATTAAAATTTACCACAATGTAACAGCTCCCTTCCCCTTCCTCCACATAGTTACCTCTTCCCTGTGTCCTTCCCTCCATGCACTCCTGCTCCCTGAACTGTCTCCCTGTGCATACACAGCCCTTCTGTTCTCCCATGATTGTTCTTTCTCTCCAAGGAGAGTTTCTACCTAATGTAAATGTTCAGCTGATATGTCTGTCTTTTGTTTGGCTGGAAGCCACAGGTGTGAGTTCAATTCCAGACCTGAAGGGCAGCTAGGGCCCATAGTCTCAGTGGTCCCATCAGGCTCCATCATATCAGAAAATCTTGTCCCCCCCCCCACTTTTTTTGTAATGATTTTGAGTTTTGTTCCACATTATTCTCCCACTCTATCCAGGATCTCCTACATAGATCTTCCTCTGAGTGGTTGACAGAGGTAGCTGGGCACCATCTAGTTCTTCTGGTCTCATAGTTGTATAGGCTGAAGATCACATGGTGCACCAGTTGCTTGGACTAATTGTTTCCATGAATCCTCTTTGCTTCATCCTTCTTTGCTCTGGATGAGAAGAGACCCATCATTGCATCTAGATGGCCACTTACAAGCTTTTAAGTTCCCAATCACTACTCGCCAAAGTAGGATGTGGAACAATGTTTTGTGAAGTATGTTATGCCATTTGAGCTTGATGTCTTCTGCGACTATGGTCCCAAGCCCACTGGTCCAACTACTTCCTCCCTCTGGGTAGCTGGCTGTGGCTAAGAAGTGACT
>NW_006921928.1:2960105-2964486 GCF_000298275.1 Orycteropus afer afer | reverse complement strand
GGAGGTGGAACAATGTTTTGTGTAGTATGTTATGCCAATTGAGCTTGATGTCCCCTGTGACTATGGTCCCAAGCCCACAGGTCCAACTACTTGCTTCCCTCTGGGAAGCTGGCCATGCCCAAGAAGTGACAACAATCTTGTCCTTTGTCAGCTCTACTATATACCTGGGAATTCTTACAAAACATACCAATACACTTGTAGAAACATTGTCTGCCAACCCTGTACATGGTCTTGGGCACACTACCTGCTGCACAGACATACCTAAAATTCAGCCTGTCCACTCATTGCCTTCACTGGCAACACAGTACTCTATGTGCAAAAGGGTTCATCTTTGTTGTCTGTACCTCCCATGTACCTCTCTGTCTTCCTCTTTCCCCAATGCCACCATGTTGATCACTCACATTTGGTACATTGCCCTTCTCTTCAACCAAATCAATACTTGTCTCTACCTATCTAACAGTGTTCCCTCCCCTCCCCACCCACCCCTGGTAACCAAAAAAAGAAAATTTCCTTCCACATATGAACCTTTCCTTGACTCTTTATAATAAAGGACTAATACAATATTTGTCCTTCTGTGATTGACTTATTTTATCAGCATAATGTCCTCCAAGTTCATCTGCATTATGCAGTATTTTGCAGATTCTATGTTCATTCAAAAGCTTTTAAGGCTCCAGACACTACTCACCAAATTAGGATGTAAAACATAGCTTTATGAACTATATTATGTCAATTGACCAAGATATTCTACAAGACTATGGTCCTAATCCTTCAAACCTAGAAAACCAATACTGTGAAGTGTTTAGTTATGTCTAAGGAGTATCCTTAACTGTGCTCCATAATGCTTTATTGTATATATGAATATATGTGCATACAGTCACATAGATGCATATACCTATATACTTCAAAAGGCTTTTTCTTAATCCACTAATATTTTTTTAATTATACAGTATAGGAGCCCTGCTGGTGCAGTGGTTAAAGTGTTTGGCTACTAACTGAAAGGTACTACCAGCCACTTCACAATAGAAAGATGTAGCAGTCTGCTTCCATAAAGATTTCAGCCTTGTAAACCCTATGAGGCAGTTCTACTGTGTCCTATAGGGCTGTTATGAGTTGGAACTGACTTGATGGCAGTGGGTTATTAAACAGTAATTTATAACTGGAATAGTAGTTGTAGAAGAAATATTTACTGAATGAAAGAGAATAAAAGAGGGAAGAAAAGAAGGGAGAGGAGAGGAAGGAGGGCATAGAATTGGAGAGGAAGGAAAAGGAAGGCAGTTTCTAGGAGGGTGCAATGAGGCTGATTACATGGCAGACACTTGCAACAATCACAGCTCCATTTTGAGGATGACCAAATTCCTTTTGCATAAGTTGCCACCAGTGTTTTGTGTTGTTTAATCTGTTACCTTATTCACCATTGATTGGATCAGGCATCTGCATCCTGGAAAGACATGGAGTTTTTCGACTTGAGAATTCTGTCCACCCCAAGATTGTATGGTGTGGTGAGGAGTCCACTGAATCATATTCATTCTGGGGAAACATTTCAAATTCTAGCTAGACGTTTTGAGAGGGAGAAGTAGAAGCAGAGAGTGGCTGGTTCTGAGAATGGGGGCAGCTCTGGAGCTGGGAATAGGCAAGGACAAGACCAGATAAATCATGAGTCCAGTGGTGGCTGCTGCCATTTCCAGAACTGAGGCAGGAGCTATTGTTCACGCTTAGCCCTCCAGGGGTTCTGTAAGTGCCAGTACCTGTGATAACCTCATTGTGTCTCTGTGCCTTATAACTTGAGAGTTCCTAATAGGATGAAAAATAAAGTGAGTGTGGTGTCTGAATGCATATGCTTCAGAAGTGCATTTGTGTGTGTAGCTGTATGTTGCATGTGTGTGCATGTGAGTGAGAAGCTTGCTAGGAACTCTGGGCTTCAACCTAGGAAAGCAAATACTACTCTCCCACTGTTTCCTCTTAGAAAATAAATCTTCTTTATAATTCCCCCTGTGGTAGGACAAAGAGCTGGCCACCATTACAAATTGAAATGTAAGGGATAGGACAGTGGTTTTTAAATATTTTAAAGTCTTATAACTTTTAGTTTCAAATGGAACATTAATGAGAATCCAATAAGGTAAATTAGATAAAATCCCAGCTGCTCTGGCTTGGATAGGGGCAGCGAAGCAGGGTTACAAAGCCCAATCATCAGCACCCTCAGCCTTGAGGGAATGTCAGAGACCCTTAAGATTATGTAGTGTTCAGAGACAAGAAAAACAAAAAGCCCGGATGAAATTGGAACCCCTCTCTGGCATTAACTAAGGTGCTCTGGTGGTGTAGTAGTTAAGGCATTTGGTTGCTAACCAAAAGGTTGGTAGTTCAAATCTGCCAGCCAGTCTGCTGAAGAAAGATGAGGCAGTCTGCTTCTGTAAAGATTTACAGCCCTGGAAACCCAATGGGGGTTGCTATGAGTCAGAGTTGACTGAATGGGAGTGAGTTTGGTTTGGTTTTGGCTCTGTCATTAAGTAACTCTATGACTCAACCTCTTTGAGCTTTAGCTTTCTCAACTATTAAAGGGGGATTATAATCCCTGGGTGGTGCAAACAGCTAACACACTTGGCTACTAACCAAAAGGAAGGGTTTTGAATCCACCCAGAGGTGCCTTGGAAGAAAGGCCTAGAAATCTACTTCTGAAAAATAGCCACTGGAAACCCTGTAGAACACAGTTCTACTCTGACACATATGGTGTTGCATGAGTCAGAATCAGCTCAAGGACAACTGGTTTCTGGTATCCATTTGGATGCTCTTAGTAGAGTATCCAACAAAAAGTATTTTAAGCACTAATAATGTATTAATATCTTATGTAACAAGAAACCCAGAGGTAGATTGTGGTGTAGTGAATTACTTAATATGGCTTTTCTAGGCATGGTCTTCATGATTCCCACCAGGTGACTGGGTGGAACTATGCAAATGTAAGATGCTTGTGGTCCACCAAGGGGATTGGCTAGCTTGTTAGTAATGTAAATAAGATACATGGCACCTGTGTATGGGTGGGATCATGGAAATAAGGTGTATGGAATCTTAACATGGAAATTGGTCAGTTTTGTCATTCTGCCAGGCTTAAAATGAGCCATCTCAGGCAGAAAAGGGGAATCTCGCTGCCATTAAGACAGAAGAGCCAAGATTAGAGTGCATCCTTTGGACCTGAGACCTCTGTGCTGAGATGGCAGAGAGATGGCAGAGAGATAGTGAGAAGCAGCAGAGGTGTCAAAATTAAGAGACTGGCATGAGACAGAATGGTGGGTTTCCCAACACATGGAAACAGAAAGCTGAGTGCCTTTGGGCAGGAGGCTTGCTGGCAGAGTAGGGTACCTCTCTGGGCACCTATTCAGCAAAGCTGAAAGGGCTTTGTAACACTGGCTCAAGCAGGGCAGAGGCTGAGGCCAGAGAGAAACATACAAGTGACATGGCTGAGAAGAAGCTGTCCTGACTGAAGAATTGGATCCTGAGTTGTTCCTGAACCTGAACTGTAACCTGTCACTTCCCTAATAAACCTCATAATCATTAGTATTGTCTATGAGTTCTGTGTGGCCATTGCAACAAATTATTGAACCCAGCAGAGAAGTAGAGAGTGCTGTGGGAGTGACAGTTGGTGTCAGAATTGGTAGAAAGTTAGGAGGGTGGCAGCATATCTGACATCTACCTCACAGGAATCAGCCTCGGGCTGATGCTGCTGGGCTGATGCTGCTGATGGCGATTCTCCTCCTCCCCACTTGTGAAGTTAGAGGAGGTCAGATGTCGCTGCCTCCACATCTTTTTAGCACAGATGGTCTTGGGTTGGGTGGCCAAAGAAGTTATCAAGGACCCAGGATCTTTCTGTCTATCTGCTCTGCCATTACCTCACAGTCACAAGATGGCTGAGCTGCTCCAACATCTCATATCCTTACACTTGCATTCAAAGGCAGGAAAAAGGTGGATGGATGATGGTGGCACCAATCTCCTTGAGCGTATCTCTTTTTGCAGGGAGAACAGTATTTCCAAGAACTCCCCCACTGGAGTCCCTGTTAAGTTTTATTGGCCAGAAAAGGAATGTCTCTTAACTAAATCACCAAAGAATGGTTTGTGCCATGATTAGCTTAGGGTAATCATGATTTTTCTGAGGTTGAGCCAATGTTCTATGAACACATTGCCACCCAATATCAGAAAAAAAGGAAAAAAAAAGGATTTTGTCAACAAACAACAAGGAGATGGAGTAGCTATTGATAAGCCCAAGGAGATGCAGCTCTCTGCCATGTATCCTCACATTTACAACATCTGTTGTAAAAGTCTAACCAGATTTGAAAGTGAAAATGCTTTGTCAACTAAAAAGGCCAAAGGACACTTAGAAGCATGTGTTGGATTG
>NW_006921928.1:2954328-2959431 GCF_000298275.1 Orycteropus afer afer | reverse complement strand
ATATAGTCCGGAATGCCGTTCTTCCAGCTTGTCCCTGGGATAGCATTGCAGGTAGGCCACACCCCTGGGGAAACTCCCCTTAGGCAGACCGGCCGCTTAGAACTCAGTCATGTGATCCATCATGGGAACCACCACTCACAACTGGAGTCCAGCCAAGTTGACACATCTTCAACTATCACAAAGCAATACTATCAGATCCTGAAAATGGGGGGTTACTTCACACAGGTAAGCACATTACTGTTGGCTTAGAATCATCCATCAAGCCATTGACTTTGATTCAATCCTTCAGGACCAACATCTAGGGAGAGAAGATATAACCCAAATTTAGAATATAGGCCACAGCTCTGTTTCTTTTTCTTTGTTGGCAACCAGCATTCAGAGCTTAATTCTGTACTTAATCTTACCTACTCATCAATTCTGGACTGATAGAGGAATGAACAAGGAGCTCTGGTAGCATAGTGCCTAAGGCACTTGACTGCTAACCAGAAGGCTAGCAGTTCAAACCCACCAGCCACTCCTAGGAAGGAAGGTGGGGCAGTCTACTTCTATAGTGATACTGCTTCGGAAACCCAAGGAGGGGTTGCTATGAGTCAGGTCCAACTCGACAGCACATAACAACAACAACAACAACAACAGAAGAATGAACAAATCTATCCTGGAAGACGTGTAGCCAGAATGCTCCTAGTTTGATCATGTTTCCAGTCCCTGAAGAAGGATATTATGCCAGGTAAAATAGAGGGTCAGTGAAAATGGGGAAGACCGTCAATGAGATTGATTGACACAGTGGCTGCAATGATGGGCTCAGGAGTAGCAGGGATTGTGACGATGGTGCAGGACTTGTCAGTGTTTCATTCTGTTGTACACAGGGTCATTATGACCTACAGCTGACTTGACAGCACTTAACAACAACAGCTTATCAATTTGGGTGCAGTAGCAGTTCATGGTAGACTTCTTACCTTCTAGGTGGAAGACAGGTTTGATTCTGGGCCGATGAACCTCATACACAGCAACCACCCATCAGTCACTGGAGGCTTGGGTATTGCTATGGTGTTGAAAAGGTTTCAGCAGAGCTTCCAGACTGAGACAGATTACGAAGAAAATTAGCCACCTTGAGTTGGGACCGACTGGATGGCAACTAACAACAACAATTCATCAGTGTGTCTTGCAGTGATTATGTGACTGTAGTCTGATTATGGGCAGAGCATGTATGTGGTTGTCAGCTGCTTATTGTCATCTAGCTTCACACAAGGGACCATGTCAGTACAGTTCATCCTGTGCCCATCCCAGTGCCCATGCAATACAGCCTTTAATACTAATGATGAACACCAGGGGCTTCCTTTCTATGACATTGACAAGTACAAGAAAGGATGGGGATACTTCTGGTAGCTGATTTATTTTTTGTTCCCCAATAGCAGAAAGTGGAAAAAAATAGCTTTTTTTTTTTTTTTTAAATAATCTTATTGTATTTTCAGTGAAGGTTTCCACAGCAGTTTAGGTTCCCATTCAACAATTTCTACACCAGTTGTTCAGTGACATTGGTTACATTCTTCACAATGTGTGAACATTCTCATTATTTCCATTCTGGTTGTCCCATTTCCATTAATCTAGCTTCCCTGCCCCCCTTACATTCCCATCTTTGTTTCAAAGTAATTGTTGACCATTTGGTCTCACATAGGTGATTTTTTTTCAAGTTTTTATTGTGATTTGGGTGAAAGTTTACAGAGCAAATTCATTTTCCATACAGCAGCTCACATACACTTTATCTCATGACATTGACTGCAATTTCCCACAATGCAACAGCTCTCCTCCCACTTCTTCCTCATAGTTACTTCTTTACTGTGTCCTTCCCTCCTATGCACTCCTGCCCCCCTATCTGTCTCCCTGTGCATCACAGCTCTTCTATTCTCCCAACACATAGGTGATGTTTTAAAGGAGCACAGCATTTACACATGACATTCATTATGTTTTGACCCAATTTATCATTTAGGTTGGCTGATTTTTTTCCCAACTTCTGCCATCTGCTCAAGAGATCATCCTCCAATTTGTGAACCCAACCTCTTTTGAAATAATTTGTCATTTGAGATATTTTTATAATTCAGTGCCATTCATTATATTCATCATGTGCAACAATCACCACTATCCATTTCCAAATTTTTGCATGCCCCTTTAATAGAAACTCAATGCTCCCTAAGCAATGACTTCCCCTTTCCACCTCTCTCCAGGCCCTGGTGACCACTAATGAACTTTGGTCTCCATGCATTAGCCTATCCTCAATATTTCATATGTTGTTGTTGTTGTTGTTATGTGCCGTCGAGTTGGCCCCGACTCATAGCAACCCCTCCTTGAGTTGCCAAGGCAGTATCACTACGGAAGTAGATTGCCCAACCTTCCTTCCGAGGAGTGGCTGATGGGTTTGAACCATCAGCCTTCTGGTTAGCAGTCAAATGTTTTAGGCACTATGCTACCAGAGCTCCTATATTTCACATAAGTGGGATCATACAATATTTGACCTTGGTTTTAAAAGAGTTTAAGAAAATAATACTTGTAATTCTTACAAGTTTTTATGACCAAGGACACAAGTATTACCAAAATCCACTGCCATCAAGTCCATTCCGACTCCTAATGACCTTAAAGGACAGAGTAGAACTGCCTCATAGGATTTCCAAGGCTGAAATCTTTAATGGAAGAAGATTGTCTCATCTTCAGGCCAAGTTCTGAGCAAGTCACACAAAGTGACTGCAAGTCGTTTGACTTTTTCTGTAAGTTCCATGAAGGTCTACCTGTGTCCTTTGAAAAGCTCCAATAGCACCTTGCACAAAAGGTTTGTCTGAAGCAAAGAACCCTTTTAGCAGCAGGATTCTCTAACATTCTAGTCTGACTTAAGGGACACAAATGCCACCAAATCATCAACTAGACTCACACAGACCCACTTAAGAATCAAGCCTGGGGCACTGCTACTGGGTGTCTTAGATTTTCTTATGCTGTTCCTCAAGAGCTGGATTACCCAATAAGCAAGGTATACACAAGCTTAATTGTGCTTATTTACTAATCTGTAGTAAGAAATTTCACCACATTTTTGATGTGTTGAAACCCAGGTGAAGTTGTTCACTACAGGTTAGTAAGAAGCACAATTAAGCCCATGCATACTTTGTTCACTGTAAGCTGGTTCATACCATACTTACTGGTTAATCTGCCGCTGGCTGGAATGCTTCTTCTATTTGTAGGCAATCTACCCTTCTTGAACACCACTAGTTTCACCAGTGAGAACTCATTTCTAAGGCCCCTTATATTGCCCTGGGCAAATCTGCTGCAAAAGACCTCTTTAAAGTGCTCAAGAACAAAGATGTGCCTTTGAAGAATAAAGTGTCCCTAAACTAAGTCATGGTATTCTCAGTACCCTCATATGCATGTGAAAGCTGGACAATGAATAAGGAAGACCAAAGAAGAGTTGATGCTTTTGAGTTGTGGTGTTGGCGAAGAATACTGAAGGAACCATGGACTGCCAGAAGAACTAACAAATCTGTCCTGGAAGAAGTTCAGCTGGAATGCTCCTTAGAAGCGAGAAATGGCCAGATTTTGTCTCACTTACTTTGTTCATGTTGTCAGAAGGGACCATTCCCTGGAGAAGGCTATCATGCTCGGTAAAGTGGAGGGTCAATGAAAAAGGGGAGGGCCCTCAACAAGATGGATTGACACAGTGGCTGCAATGATGGGCTCAGGTACAGCAAGGATTGTGGGGCTGACACAGGACTGGGCAGTGTTTCGTTCTGTTGTACATAGGGTCGCTATAAGTCAGAGTTGGCTCAACAGGTGCTGATTAAAGCACAGGTTGTGGTGGGCCCAAGTGTGGACTTCTGACCAGGGCTTTGAATTGGTTCATTCCTATCTGACCCTTGCTGATAATTTGCATTTCCATCCCAGGCATACTGAATCAGAATCTAAATTTAACAAGATCCCCAGGTGATTCTAATGGATCCCCAGGTGATGCTTATGTACATAAGGATCACCTGGGTGGGTATCTTGTTAAAATGTAGATTTTGATTCAGTATGTCTGAGGTGGAAATGTAAATCATTAGCAGGGGGTTGAACTGGAATGAACTGCTTCTCAAAGCCCTGATTCTGACACAACTGACCCTTCCTGAGTATGTGTCCCCAATTAGGCCAGCTCTCCTGCTAGGGCAGAGAAAACCTAACACACACACACACACACCCCAAATGACTCACACAGAATTTACTTTCAATTACAGACCAAATAACAATTATACATTTCCTACTCTTTATGGACACCAATAAAGTAGAACAACAGACAAGGATTTAGCACCCCCTGTGGTGAAGTTTGGAACCACCCAATTATAAAAAAACAACAAACCAAACTCATTGCCATCAAGTCGGATCCGACTCATAGCGACCCCTTCTTGGGTTTCCGAGGCTGTATCACTATGGAAGTAGATTTCCCAACCTTCCTTCCAAGGAGTGGCTGGTGAGTTTGAATCGCCAGCCTTCTGGTTAGTAGTCAAATGCCTTGTTGTTGTTGTTAGGCACCCAATTATAGAGGGAAAAAATGCCCCTTGTTCAACCAGCTCTTTACAGATTACAAAGTGTTTTATAGCAAGACAACCGTGGCAGGGCAGTTCTTCTGCTTCCTTGTAAACTCACACTGGCCCACCAGCTTGAACAGCCTTTACAACTCAAAATCTCAATATTAGCGCCTGCAAGGAGGGATAAGAGAGGATGAGAGGAAGAAATGAAGCAGAAATGAAAGGAAGAATTAGAGAGGGGATGAGAGGATGGTTGGGAGGAGCGATAAGAAGAGGAAATAGAGGAGTGGAGGAGGAAATGGAGGATGGATGAGAGGAGGGTCAGGAGGAAGACATGGAGAAGGGTTGGGAGGAGGGTTGAGAGTTGGAAATGGAGTAAGATTGGGAAATTAGGAGGAGGAATAGGAGGAAGACATGGAAGAGGGATGAGAGGAGGGCTGGGAAGCAGGATGGAGGAGGGATGGGAGGAGCTGCAGCAGGAAAGGAGGCCCAGTCAGCATCTATGGGAAAGCAAACATCTGCTCCATGGCCGAAGGGTCACTCTGGGAGAAGAATGTCCCAGGTG
>NW_006921928.1:2952050-2954113 GCF_000298275.1 Orycteropus afer afer | reverse complement strand
GGCCACAAAGGCCCACCACTTTCCCCACCCCAACTCCAAACAACCCTGAAAGGTCACCCCAGTTCCAGAGCCCTCTGCAGGACCACCTGAGGCCTTTGCCTGACCTAAGTTGTGGTTTCGTTTCTCCCTCTGCCCACTCCTGCTTCCTGCCCCTCCCTTTCCTATGTGTCGATCCCTAGAGCACTCGCTAATAAAGGTCCTGCCTGCTAATCTCCATCTCTGTGCCAGCTTCCCTGGGAAACCGACCTGCTCACCTGAGATTGTGAAACTGGACAAAACAGGCTGGGATTGGAGCCAGGGAGCCCTCAAGGGGAGAGCAAGAGGCAATAACCAGCTTTGAGAGCCCAGCGAGCTGTTTGCAGACCTTCCCTTGACCCCAGCTCTCACTGCCTTCCCCCTCTTCTGGCCTCTCCAGGCCCTCTCCAGGGCGTTAGACCTTAGGTATCCAGCTGCCAGCAGTCTTGAATCTTCCTTTTACCCAATGAGCAGCTTCTTCTACATCCTGCGTGTGTATTTGCTTAAAACCTTAAGGACAGGAGAACACCAGAGAAGATAGGGGACTGAGAGAAGGGGAGGGAAAGATAAGGAAAAGACCTGTGTCTAATATGTAAAGAGTGGCCCTTCTTACATGCAAAAATGTGACAATTGACTCTCCAAAAGACTCCCTTCTGCCCGGAAAGTGTTAATCCACCTCGCAGCGGGGAGCTGGCCTCCCCACAGGCTATTTCCCTGGGCCTGCCTGGCTGGGGATCAGGCCCATTGTTAATAAGTAATGACAGCCCAGCTCCTCCGTGGATCCCTTGGGCTTTTGTGTCAGAAACATCTTCCCTTGCTGTGGCTGGAGCTGACAGGCTCCAGCTCCCGGCAGGCAGCTAGAAACACGGGCCTGCCTCCACCAGGATGCCCGCGTCACTGGCCCAGAGCCCCAGGGCAACAGAGAGGGCGGTAATCGCATCCCTTCTCCCTTCTCAGGTGAGGATGACATCAGCTGTCTGCGGGGACTGTACACCCCAGAGGGAACCTTGTGGCCTCCTTTGTAAGGGGATGGGACCGGGCCCTGGTGAGTTTAGATTCCTTAAGTCTTAAGGCAGCAGGAGACTGGCTGCCTTGCCTCACTCCCTCGGTGGAGAATCTGCACGCAAGGGGGGTGGTTGTCGTTGACAACACTGTTTTAAAGATGCCCTAGGGATAGGGTTATTCAGGAGCCTTGCTCACTAGCAAAGGAATCCTGGTTGCACAGTGGTTAAGAGCTCATCTGCTAACTGAAAGGTTGCTGGTTCGAAGTTCAATCCCATCAGCCACTCCGCAGGAGAAAGATATGGCAACTTGCTTCCTTAAAGATTACAGCTTTGGAAACTCTATCAGAAGTTCTACTCTGCCCTATAGAGTCATTATGTGTTGGAATTGACTCAACGAAATGGTTTGGTTGGCTTACTAGGAAGAAATTCCTTCTGATGTCTGACCTAAGTAACATAGCACATTTAGCACATTGTATTTGCTCAGAAATGGTTCACAAACTAAAGCATTCTGGAACCTTCAGGAATAAAAGAAAATGTTTGTTACACCTTGTCAATGCTAGGTCCTCTTTTAGCCTATACTGACTGGAACATTATTAATAACAATATAAAATAGAAACAATCTAAGTGTCCATCAGTATTTTGTTGTCATTAGCTGCTGTCAAATCAGTCCCCGATTCATGGTGATCACATGTACAAGGGAACGAAGCACTTGCACCATTCCCATGATCAATAGTGAATTGGATTGTTGTGAACTATAGAGTTTCATTGGCTAATTTTCAGAAGTAGAAGGCCAGACCTTTCTTCCTAGTCTGTCTTAGTCTGGAAGCTCTGCTGAAACCTGTTCAGCATCATGTTGTTGTTGTTGTTATGTGCCTTCAAGTCGGACCCAACTCCATAGTGACCCCTCCTTGGGTTTCTGAGGCAGTATCACTGCGGAAGTAGATTGCCTCATCTTCCTTCCGAGGAGTGGCTGGTGGGTTTGAACCACCAGCCTTCTGGTTAGCAGTCAAGTGCCTTAGGCACTATGCTACCAGAGCATCATAG
>NW_006921928.1:2945891-2951850 GCF_000298275.1 Orycteropus afer afer | reverse complement strand
TTGCCCAACCTTCCTTCCAAGGAGTGGCTGGTGGGTTTGAACCACCAGCCTTCTGGTTAGCAGTCAAGTGCCTTAGGCACTACACTACCAGAGCTCCTCTCCATCACTATAAGAATGGTTAAAATAAGCAATGGGATAGCCAAACTATGGAATACTACACAGCAAATAAAAAGAAAGAGACAGACTTATGGGCACTGATATCTAAGGTTCATGAAGATATGTTAACTTTTTTAAAATTGTAGAATGAGTCACCCAGTACAATTCCATTTCTGTAAAAAAGGAAAAATGATCACAATTCTTAATGTGGTATATAAATATATATGTACATAAATGCACAGAAAAAATGGAAGCATACATACCCAACAGCAATTTTAAGGAGGGGGAGGGGCAAGGTGCCATGGGTTGAGTTCTCCATGAAGCAGACACTGAGATGGAGTTTGAAGAGTGAAAGGTTTATGAGGAAGAAGGGAAGGGAGAAGGGAGGATGCAGACTGGGTAGGGGTAGCCATCAGACTGCAAGGCAAATCTGGCAAAGTCTCTGTCAGCCCAGCCAGAGCTCTGAGCAAAGGATGCCCATTAGAGGAGCCTCATATTAGGGGGAAATGGCCAAGCCCCAAAATCACCGCCTTGCTCAGCCATTGGCCAGGGGCCACTGTGACAAGGGCTTGACCTCATCTGGAGAGCTGAGGTGGATCCCAGGCTGTCAGCGGGCCACACTCTGCTCAGCTGAGAAGTGAGTCCATTCCTGATGGGGAGTCTGAGCAGCTCAGAGGATGAGGTGACAGGGAGACTTCTATTTCCTAGCAAGTGACTCTGTACGTGGAGACTGTACCCACATATGGAAGTTATAAACAGAGGGACCAAAACCAAACCAAACCCATTGAGTAGCTTCTGATTCACGGTGACCCTATGTGTTACAGAGTAGAACTGCTCCATATGGTTTTCTTGGCTGTAATCTTAATGGAAGCAGATCGCCAGGACTTTCTTCTGAGGTACTGCTGGGTGAATTTGAACCACCAACCTTAGTCAACTACAAACCATTTGCTCCACACAGAGAAAGACAAAAACTAAAACCCAAACCCACTGCCATTGAGTCAATTCCAACTCATAGTGACTCCCCATTGGGTTTTCAAGGCTACAAATCTTTATGGAAATAGATTACCTCAACCTCCTCCCGCAGAGCAGCTGATGGGTTTGAACAACTGACTTTGGGGTTAGCAGCCAAATGCCTTACCCACTACACCACCAGAGCTCCATATAGGAAAAGACAGATAATTATTTTTAATTGGCTTGTATCCATGACTCCTCCTCCTTCGTATCACAAGCCTTTGTGCATCTCTAGCATCTGCAGTGGTCCATGAATCCACCTGGCTATAGCGTTTACCAATTTCTTTTTTATCTGGCTTTAGTTAAGACAACCAAATCCTCATATACGCCTTCGCCTTTTCTGATTAGTATTGTTAATGTTCCTTTATAGGGCTCAGGGTTCCAGGTGTGACACAAATACTGGGGACAGAGACAAAAGCTTAGGTCCTTGCCAGGTGGGAGGAGAGAGTCATATTTGCAGCTTCACCCTTTTCAGGGCAGCTTGTGGTCCTTAAAGAGAGGTTCAAATAAAGGGATTAGCATTCCAGAGGTGGGAGCATGGTGCTGACCATTCCGAGCATCGCATCGTTCAGATCAAGGAAAGCTTCTTGGATGGGTAGCCTATGGACTTAGCCTTGAAGGATGGAGAAGAAAGGAAAGAACATTCCAGTAAAAGGGAACAGCATGAATAAGAACATTGGACATGTAAATATGCAGTATATTTGCAGGCTCCAACATAATCCAAAAATCTACAGGTAGGATTGGCTTCAGACAAGTCCCAATCCAGTGTCTCCAATAATATCTCCCCAAATTGGGTTTCTCTTCATCTGGCCATACTGCCTCCCATGGTGTTAGCTGTTATTATTTGCCATCAAGTCAGACCTGACTCATAGCGACCCCTCCTTGGGTTTCCGAGGCAGTATCACTACAGAAGTAGATTGCCTAACCTTCCTTCCGAGGAGTGGCTGGTGGGTTTGAACCACCAGGCTTCGGGTTAGCAGTCAAGTACCTTAGGCACTATGCTACCAGAGCTCCTCCATGGTGTTAGAGTCATCCCTAAATTCCAAAATGGCTGCCATGACATCAGACCTCACATCTTCACACCACTCTGGCCAAGGGAAGGATGAGAACAACACCCTACAACAGTTATGAAGAAGGACACTATTAGCATCGCTTTCCATAAGGTCCTACTAAGTGTCTCTTAGGAGCTCTGGTAGCATAGTGCCTAAGGCACTTGACTGCTAACCAGAAGGCTGGCAGTTCAAACCCACCAGCCACTCCTCAGAAGGAAGGTTGGGCAATCCTACTTCCGTAGTGATACCGCCTCGGAAACCCAAGGAGGGGTCGCTATGAGTCGGGGCTGACTTGACGGCATATAACAACAACAAGAACAAGTGTCTCTTGACATCTCATTGGCTCTAGTTGGGTTATGTGCCTATCCCTGGACCATCACTAAGGTAGGGGTGGGTCTCTAGGCCCTGGAGGGAGATAATGGCTGGAGATGGTTTTGTCTTAAAAGTAATACCAATTCCTGTGAGGACAAATAAGCTTCAGAATTTACTAGTTATTCCTAACTGTAGAACAGGAGTTGAGATATGAATGCAGCAGAAGCTTTCAAAAGCACAGTTAGAGGAAAAGACAGGACAATGTAGAGATCTATAATTTTTTTTCCCCTGCTCTACTTTAATTGCCCTTCGCTGGCATGCACTGCATAAATTAAGAGCTAGTTAATGCTGTAATGCGTAAAACAATTTCATGCATCTTAAATATTGCACTTGTACTTTAATTCCACATTAAGTGGTCCCCTGAAAATTTTAAATTTACAAAGTCACTGCTGTGCTACATGAAAAAGGTGCTAATTAAGTGTTAATCAGTAGCCAGATAACCTTCCCTGAACCCTGCCCAAGGTCTCTAAAATGACCCATTGCCAGAGAATGTGATGGCCACAGAGCAGAGAACACAGAGTGCAGACGTGAAATGGTTTCTTAGCCACATCCCAGCCAATTAAGGCGGATTTGCCTATTATGCAGTTCCAACTAATGATATCCACTGTAGTGGACACGAGGCTAATAATAATAATAGTACTTAATACTGGCAGCGTTTTCCATGTTCAAAACACTGGGCAAACACTAGCTAATTAACAAGTGTGCAGCCCTTTCTGGGCAAGGAAAGAGTTTCCTTTGGGTGGTTTTGCTAAGAGGCTAGAGGCATGCACAAAACCAAAACCAAACTCACTGCCATAGAGTCGATTCTGACTCACAGGGACCCCTATTGGGTTTTCAAGGCTGTAAATCTTTACAGAAGTAGATTGCCTCATCTTCCTTCCATGGAGTAGCTGTTGGGTTTGAATTGCTGACTTTCTGGTTAGCAGCCAAATGCCTTATCCAACAGAGCTCCTTGGTAGAGGCATGCACAAGGAAGGATAAAATGAAAATATTTGGTTCCTCCCTGTAAGGGACTTGCCCTGTAAGGGACTACTCAAAGTGTGGTCCGTAGACCAGTGCTGGTCCAGAGTGAGATAAGCACAGGCACTGAGAGTAAACATTTAGAAAACTTGAAAGCAACTTGACTTTGCCACAACTTTCAAGTGTATGATCAATGGACTCTTGTTGAATAGGAAATAGATCAGTTCAAACTTCCATAATGAGTTGCATGCAGCAGGCAGTTCATAATAGTTATCCAGTTTATGATGGGCAGAAATGAAATATACATATTTGGTCTTTTACCACAGATGGTTTGAGAAGTACTGTTGTAGACCTATTGGAAGAAATAAGGAAATGTGGGTTTAGTAGTTGTTAGTTGCTGTCGAGTGGGCTCTGACTCATGGTGATCCCATGTATAACAGAACAAAAAGTTATCTGATTCTGTGCCATCTTCACAATCGTTAGTATGCTCAAATTCATTATTGTGGCCACTGTGTATTTTGAATGCCTTCCAACTTAGGAGGCTCCCCTTCCAGTACCATAATAGACAATACTCTGTTATGAGCCATGGGTTTTCACTGGCTAATTTTCGGAAGCATATCACTAGGCCTTCCTTCTTAGACTATCTTAGACTATCTTAGCTCCACTGAAACCTGTCCACCATGGGTGACCCTGCTGGTATTTGAAATACCAGTGGCATAGCTTCCAGCATCACCACAATACACAAGCAACCACAGTACAACATTTGGACCAACCGGTTTAGTTACATCCCCCCACTAAAGGAAGGGACTTGGACAGGAGTGTTAGCAACACGTTGTTTCACACCTCTGTATTTTTACCAGTGCCCTTTCTCTGCTCAGAGTATTCTGTGTATCCACAACTTCTTCACTCCCCACTCAACCTCTTTTACACACATAAAATCATCTCTGTTCCAAGAAAGCTCAACTACAATATTACTTCCTTTGGGAAGGCTTCATACCCACACCCGCAACAGAGCCAGCCCTTCCTCCACTGTGCCAACCCCACAGCTACCCTCTTCCATTCTTGTACTTAGCACACTGCATTAAGTAAACAAATGTATGCCACGTTGACCCAATGGACTGACAGGGCCTTGAAGGCAGCACTGATACTTTATGGCTTTGAATTCGTAGTACAGAGCTCACAAAATGTTTACTGAATTGAGTTTAACAATATTAAAAATTACTATGTAGTTTTGCAATGCATGGTGTACTAGTTAAGTTGTGTGTCAACTTGGCTGGACCTGGTTTTGAGTGGCTGGGCAGCTGGATGTAGTTATTCCCCATGATGAGACTAGTAATCAACTCCATGGTGGAATCTACTGGAGCAGCTGAGTAGCTGCCTTTGGGATATGGTCTGCTTCCAGTATATAAGAAGAAACTTTGAAGCAGGTCTCAAGCTCTTTGATATGCTTGGACCCTATCTGAGCCAAGTCTTTATCTCAGTGGCCTGCCATATTATCTGCCAATCTTGGGACCATCTCTGGACTTGAACTAGTGGCCTGCCATGTTGTTTGCTAAACTTGGGTCTGTGCCATTTTATTTGTCAACCTTGGGTTTGTCAGCCTCAGCAGCCAGCAGCTGCCTGAGTTAAGAGAAGCCTGCAGCTTCAGTGGGCCACGAGCAAGAGGCAGAGCTGAAGCCCAAGGTTGAGGGGCTTTCACCCAGCCACCAAAGTTGGCACTTTCAACTCAGACTTCTAGACTCCTTAACTGCAAGAGAATAAATCTCTGTTTGTTTAAAACCACACACTTGTGGTATCTTCTGTTAGAGCAGCACTAGAGGTAACCAAAACAATAGGTAGGGCATTTCCCCTGTAGTTCTGCTACAGGGATAGTAAAAGAAGATGGTAGATAATCAGGAGGAGAAATCTGAAGCACAGTAGAAGAGAGAGAAGAAAAGGAGAGAGTGTGCTGATGATTCAGAAGATGGCAGAAGAAAACAAAGGGGTACTGGGCTCTAGAAGGCTCTTCTGGGCATCTTTCTCTGACCCTGGTTCCTGCTCACCTGTTCAGCCTCTCAAAAGCAAGAGTTCCAGCAAGAAACATGCCTGAGAAGTCTTCTAATAGGAGGGCACCAGAACAAAAGTAGAGACAGAATCAAACTTGAAGTCCTAGTCCCATCAATACCAGCTTGGCAAGTCATCTAACCTCTCTGAGTCTGGAAAGATAATAAAGTAACTTACAGAGTTGTTGAGGACATCCAATGAGGTAATGCATGTAAACCTTAAAACACTGTGTTCTGGTTACCTAGTGCTACTCTAACAGAAGATACCACAAATGGGATGGCTTGAACAAACAGGAGTTTGTTCTCTTACAATTTTGGAGGCTTTAAGTCCGAGTTCAAAGGGCCAAGCTCTAGGGGCTGGGTGAAAGCCCCTCAACCTTGGGCTTCAGCTCTGCCTCCTGCTCCCGGCCCACTGAAGCTAGGGGC
>NW_006921928.1:2933915-2943662 GCF_000298275.1 Orycteropus afer afer | reverse complement strand
CTTAACAACAACAACAACATGAAGGGTTCAAGGGTGCTCAAAGGCTAGAGACCATTCCCAAAGCTGATTCTTATATATGGGAAGCAGACCACATCCCTAAAACAACTTTTCAGCTGCTCCAATAGATTCCACCATGGAGTTAATTACCAATCTCACCATGGGGAATAATTACATACAGCTGCCCAGCCACTTAACTAGGTCCAGCCAAGTTGACACACAAACTTTAACTACCACATACTGCATGTGTAAGGTATTGTGTTTTTTCTGTGGTTGCTGGCTGCCATTGAGTTGGCCCCAGATTCATGGCAATACCATGCACTGTGAAACAAAATGTTGCCCAGTCTTGCACCATCTCCTTGATCAGTTGAGGATCGAACCACAGTGATCCATAAGATTTTCACTGGCTGATTTCAGAAGTAGCTCACCAGGCCTTTCTCCCTACTCCATTTTAGTCTGGAAGCTCCACTGAAACCTATTTAGCATCTCAGCAACACATAGGCTTCCACTGGGTGGTGGCTGTGCCAGAGGTGTATTGGTCAGGAATTGAACCTGGGTCTACTGCATGAGAGGTAAGAACTCTACCACTGAACCACCAATGCCCACATTACTGTTTTTGGTACTAGTGTAAAGGCATTTAAAAAGAGGAAGAAGAAAATAAGGCTCAGCATTCACACTTCCTGAGAAGAAAAATAGCTATGGTATCATTCAACCTTTATCTTTGGGGCATTTCTGGTTCCTTTATTTTCCTTCTTCCATCCTCCAAACTTTTGCCTTAAGAAGAGTTCCTGGTTCCATTCAGCCAAATGCCACTAACTCTCTCCGGCTGCCACACTGCCAATGTGAGACACAATGAGGCACTGTGGAATTCACTCAGCAAACACGGTTTGGAAGTGTGAGTGAGGGTGTGGTTGGGGGGGTACTGGAGCAGAAGGAAGGAAGTTGTTGGCTTGCGCTGGAGGAGCCTACAGTGTTGAGTGCCACCAAATATGTAAACAAATGTTAATGATTCCATTTGCCTCTCCAGATCATTCTTCCCCCCTCTTTTTCCCTGCCCTATTTCTCAGGAAGCTGACCCCTGTGGACTCCATCTCAATAAGCTCCCCACTCTCTGGCTTCCCATTGGGAAACCCCATCAAGAGATCAAGAGGAGAATGAGATCCATGTATTTTCCCCCAGCTTCCTCCCTGTGAAGTCTCCTTGGTAAGTCTCCATCCAGCAAAGGTCCCTGCTCCATTAAGTTGGCTTTCTCTACTCAACTCTCTCCCTTCTAGGTCTTGGCAACCACAGCTCCCCTTGTCCCTTTGAGTGGAAACAATACCACTGTTAATAGTTCCTACTTGTAGTTCCTTGTGGTTAATGGCTCTTCTGTAAATAAATATTTCTCAAACTATACTAACTGCTTCCTGTTGGGACTTAATTGGCTCTAAGTACTCTGTGATCGAGGTTGATTGGAAGCAGGGCAAGCTTTGCTCCACCCTCTCCTGTAACTCCCTCCCATCCAATCCTTCTTGTTGTCTTCTCATTTCAAGCTTTATTTGAAGAAAACAAGAGTTTGCCTACATTCAAGAAGATAAGATTCCAGGCTGGGGAAATCTCCTGGATAGGAAGCCCTGATGAGCTCATTGGGCCCTGAGTAGTGCAAATGGTTAATGCACTCAGCTGCTAGCTGAAAGGTTGGAGGGTCAAGCCCACCAAGTGGTGTCTCAAAAGAAAGCCCTGGCAATCTGCTTCTGAAAAATTAGCCATTGAAGACCCTATGGAGCATAGTTCTACTGATACACATAGGGTCGTCATGAATCAGAGTTGACTAAACAGCAACTGGATTTTTGTGTGTATGTGTAGGAGGGGTGGGAGGTGAAAAGTAGGAGACATGGAACAGTCTCTCTCTCTCTTTTTTAGATAGTGATTTCGGTGAAAGTTTACAGAGCAAACTCATTTTCCATTCAACAGTTCATACACATTTTGTTTCATGACATTGATTGCAATCCCCATAATGTAAAAACTCTTCCCACTTCCTCCCTGTGGTTACCTTTTCCCTGGGTCCTTCTTTCCTATGCATTCCTGCCCTCTGAGCTATCTTCTTGTGCAAATAATGCCCATCTGATCTCCCATGGTTGATTGTTCTAAGGAGTGCACCTACCTAGTGTAAACATTCACCCTATATGCCTGTTTATTGTTTGGTTGGAAGCCATAGGAGTGAGTTCAATTCCAGGCCTGACAGGTGACTAGGGGCCATAGTCTTGGGGGTTTCACCAGGTTCTATCAGACCAGTAAACTTGGTCTCTCTCTCTCTCTTTTAAATATAATTTTCAGTTTAGTTCCACATTTTTTCCCCACTCTATCCAGGATCACCTATTTTGATCCCTTTCCAAGTAGATGAAAGTGGTAGCCAGGTACCATCTAGTTCTGGTCTCAGGATCATGTAGCCTGAGGTTCACATGGTCCACTAGTCCTTTGGACTAATTGTTACCATGCATCTTTGATTTTCTTTGTTCTTCTTTGCTCCGGATGAGGAGACACCAATTTTTGCATCTCACATTCCATTTGCAAGCTTTTAAGACTCCAGTCACTACTCACCAAAGTAGGATATAGAACAATGTTTTTGTGTAGTGTGTTATGCCAGCTGAGCTCGATGTCCCCCATGACCATGGTCCCAAGCCTGTGGACCCAGCAGAGACAGTCTCATTTTGGGGAATGTCACCTGTCTATGAAAATACATACCTCACCCTTCAAGGCTTCTATGGGCAGTTTGTTGAATGAACATCATTAAAGTGTAATTTGACATATATTCTGGTTTCTCTTCAAAATAAATATTTTGGGTGGACAGGCTGAACTATTAGTTATGTCTATGCAGTGGGGAGTGTGCCCAAGACCATGTATAGGGTTGGCAGACAATGTTTCTACAAGTGTATTTGTATGTTCTTTAAAAATTCCCAGGTATATAGTAGAGTTGACAAGGGACAAGGTTGTAGTCACTTCTTAGCCACAGCCAGCTACCCACAGGGAGCGAGTAGTTGGATCTGTGGACTCGGGACCATAGTTGCAAGGAACATCAAGCTCAATTGGCATAACATACTACACAAAACATTGTTCCACCTCCTACTTTGGTGAGTAGCAATGGAGATCTTAAAAGCTTGCAAGTGGCCATCTACATACAACAATGGGTCTTTCCTCATCCAGAGCAAAGAAGAATGAAGAAAATCAAAGATGCATGAAAACAATTAGTCCAAGCAACTGGTACACGTGCAATCCTCAGCCTATACAATTATGAGACCAGAAGAACTAGATGGTGCCCAGCTACCACTGTCAACCACTTGAAGTGTAATCTATGTAGGAGATCCTGGATAGAGTGGGAAAACCATGTGGAATAAAACTCAAAATCATTAAAAGAAAAAAAAAAGGGACCAGGCTTGCTGATCTGATGATAAAGCCTGGTAGAACCCCTGAGACTATGGCCCCTAGCTGCCCTTCAGGTCTGGAATTGAACCCATTCCTGTGGCTTCCAGCCAAACAAAAGAAAGGCATATCAGCTGAACATTTACATTAGGTAGATACACTCCTTGGAGAGATCAAGCATGGGAGAATAGAAGGGCTGTGTATGCACAGGGAGACAGCTTGAGGGGCAGGAATTCACGGGAGGGAAGGACACAGGGAAGAGAAAGCTATAGGGAGGAAGTGGGAGGGGAGCTGTTGCATTGTGGTAAATTTTAATCAATGTCATGAAACAAAGTGTATGTGAGCTGCTATATGGAAAGTGAATTTGCTCTATAAACTTTCACCCAAATCACAATTTAAAAAAAAAAGTGTAGCTTGACTTCATGAGCCACTTTCATTTCCAGGCTGAGCCAGGGGTTTGTGACTGTCTGGAACACCAGACTATGACAACCACAATATTCTCTTCTTCAAGATCCTGCTTGGACCTCTTTCCACAATATGCTGCTCCCCAGGCCCTACTGTGGGGTCAGGAGGGTACAAGACTCTCCCTCTCACCACAGCTGATTGGATTAGGGATGGACACCTGACTCAACTGGACCAATCAGATATTTTCTCAGGATTTGGACTTTAGAGATCTTTGAAGTTCTAGGTACTCTGTGCTTGCTGCTTGAACAAAGAAGACACTGTGCCATTCACAGTTCTAGGCACAGAAGAAACACTAGTGAACAAACCTGGGAGGGCCACCTGAGGCAGCCATATTCCACTGTGTACACAGAGAACCAGAGGAGGCTGAGAAAATAAAGAAGCAAGCATGGAGGAAAGTAGAGATCAGTGACCTCGGAGCCCCAGAAAGAGAGAAGAGAGAACATAGCTGCCAAGGTTCCTGCTGGCTCCCTAGTTGCTGGTTCCAGTCCCCAGAGGCCAGCTGCACTTCCTGTCCTTGAATCTCTAAGATAGCCTAGCGTTCTTCCCATAAATTCTCTTTTTATACTTAAGCTTGCACAAGTGGGCTTCTGTTTCATGCTGCCAGACCATCCCTGCCTGAGGCACACCACGTGATACAATTAGCTCACAGTCCCTAAAGGGCAGTTTATCCTTTTTGTAGACTCTGTGCCACAAATTTTGAATCTCCACCTGGCTTCCCCTTGCCAACCAGTGAGTGTCCTTCTGGGTTAACTTTTGTTCTCACAGACAGCCAATGAGCTCGTATCATCAGATATGGTGGCCTTTCCCCTCCCTATCCCCACATTGCTCCACATGGGTGACCATGCCCTCTTCCTCATACTCTCTCCCCAGCTGGCTCCTCTGACACCTCTCTCTCTCTCTCTCTCTCTCTGGCTTCTCTTCCTCACTCTCCTCCTGGTCTAGCTTTTCATTTGTCTCCTGGTCTAGCTTTCCTGGTGAATTAAGCTTTCTACTTTGTTTGTACCTGAGCCTCTTCTTAAACTTTCTTCCCAGCTCTCTCAGCAATCCCCTCCCACATCATGATTTCAATCATCACCTCTCTCCGGACACAACTTTGCACCTTGCTTCTGATCTCCTGGGTCCCCATTCCCAACCAGCTTCTGGAAGTACATATGTGGGTGCCCCACTGACCCCTCAATCTTTGCATACTGCAAAGTGATCTTGATATTTCCTCTCCCAAGCATGAACCTCGTCTGTGTTCCCTAGTTTGGTTAATGAAGCAGAAAGTTACTATGTCCTTCATCCATGATTCTCAGAGCTAGAGAAATTTGGCAGGGAATTTTGGCTGTGCTTCTGCTCCCTTTGCCAGGAAATACCAACCTTGGGCTTCGCTCAAATTGTGATTCCAATTTCTTTGACTTTCTCCTTGCTGCTCACATTAGAGTGAGTCATATGAGATCTTTGGCACTAAGGTGCTCCCTGCTGCTCATCATGAAGCCCATTGGTCCAGCCCCAGAATATAAAGGAAGCCCCCTGTGACCTCTTCAGCAAATATATGTGGAGGTCCACAGCTATCACCTCCTCAGAGGTTGTCCTGTAGGGTTTTGCTTCCCCAGGGGAATTCCATTTCCTGTGGACATGACTTAGACATCTTCCATTTGATGACCTGGGAGAACAAGGAGAGTAGAGTCTGTCAGATGTTGTGGTTACAAAGAGGGCAGGCTTAGAAGAAGCAGGAAGTCCTCTATCCAGATCAACTCAGTTATGACCAACTCAACACAGGAGCAGAGCGTCACTCTTTTCCTGATGTGGTTTGAGATCTCCGGTGATGAAACTACACCTGCTCCACTGCTCTGCCAAAGTGACCCCAACCCCCAAATCCTCAGCACAAGGACCCACTTTGGAGGAGATATGTTTCCTGATGGAACGGGAGGTGTGTTAGTTACAGAAATGCTGGCTGTTGTAACAAATAGACCTCCAAGTTGCAGTGGCTTACCACAATAAAAGGTTATTTATAACTGACATAAAGTCTAAAGTGGGTGTTCCCAAAGGGTGGGAAACTTTCCTTCCATCTTATAGCTTTGCTGGGCTTATCTGCATCAAGTTGTGGAAAAGGAAAGGAAGAGTACATGGGAGGTTTTTGTGGGCCAGACCTGGATGTGATAAACATCTTTTCTGCTCACATATCATTGGCCAGAACAAGGTCACAAGGCTACACTTAACTGCAAAGAGGGCTGGGGAATATAGTCCTGCAAAGTGGGTTTGGGAAACAACTAGTTCATTTTTGCCACAGGGGCTAACACAATGACCACAGTGAACCACTGATCTCAAAACTTATCATCTGCTGGTACAAAGAAAGATTCTGAAGGACAGGGGAACAGAACAGGAACATCTTGAGAAAAACATTTATTTCATGAAGTTGCAATGGGCCTCTGCAGGAAGGAGAAGAGAGGTGGATGAGAGGCTTCACTACCAGGAAGTGATATCTATCTGAAGAGGCTCCTGATATCAGAGAGGCCACCCAGAATTTGAGGTTATAACATTCTACTGTTTCAGCCCAATCACTTGGCTTGTCCCTCAACACCTGCTACACACAGGTCCTTAAATGTATAGCCTCATAGGGTCTATTTGTGCCTGCTGTTTATGGGGAAGCAACTACAACTTTCAACAGTGGGCCAATCACCCCGGTTCCTGTGCTGCTGTGTTCTGTAGCCAGACAGTGACTTAAGAAGATGGCTACCCCTGTGAGTTAACTATGTGGATTTGCTAATGACATCAGGACTAGTGGATAATAATTTGTTATGTTGTTGTTGTTGTTATGTGCTGTCGAGTCAGATCTGACTCATAGCGACCCCTCCTTGGGTTTCCAAGGCAGTATCACTACGGAAGTAGATTGCCCCATCTTCCTTCCGAGGAGCACTATGCTACCAGAACTCCCATGGATAATAATGGGCAAGGAAAGAAAAAAAAGAAGAAGATGCCTACCAGGACAAGAAAGAGATGACCCAAGGCCATTACACTGGTCAGTCACAAGAGTATCTTGTGAAAAAAGGATTGGATCAGATGACCTAAAGACTGAGCTATACAATTCAGTAGCCATTAGCCACATATAGCTATCTAAATTTAAACTTAAATCAAATCAAATAAAAAATTCACTCCCTCAGTCTCCGTAGCCACATTTCAAATGCTCAATATGATATGGCTGGTGGCCACCATATCAGACAATGCAGATAAGGGAATATTTCCATCATTGCAGAAAGTCCTATGCACAGCGTTGATGTAAAAAGTGCCCTACAGCACTGGTGACGCATGACTTTATGAAAAACAATGCACAGTGAGAATGTAATGTTTGGTTAACCACTAGAAAGGGAGGAAGGGAAATAAAAGATGAGATGAAAGAAACAGAGGAAGACACATAGAGGAAAATACTTAGAAAGGAAAGGGAAACATGCAAAAGAGTAAGGAGAAATGCTCAGATGTAAAGACACAGGCCATCAAAGACTGAGGGGATTTGATTAC
Source organism: Orycteropus afer afer (assembly GCF_000298275.1). Lineage (NCBI taxonomy): Eukaryota > Metazoa > Chordata > Mammalia > Tubulidentata > Orycteropodidae > Orycteropus > Orycteropus afer. The sequence continues at coordinate 2,936,303 of NW_006921928.1, read as the reverse complement.
AAGATCAGAGGAGGCTCAGGTTATCTTAAGAAAAGGGGGTTTTGTTGTGAAGCAGCATAAGGTAATCCCAGGACTCTCTCTCCCTGTCTCAGTGCTTTTCTACTCTTCACAACTTTACCAGCCATGAACAGACTGTGCTACCTTGTGTCCATGGCTGAGTAGCTTAGATTCCCAATGCAGCCAAGTGAAACATTGCCCAGTAGGGAGAAGCAAATTGGGAAACTTCTCTTTCCTCACTAGACCATGCCATGCAATGGGTCCCAGATCAGACTCTGATTCACTGGTCCTTGGTTGGGGGCCTTTCTAGCCCAATTAGCTGCAGCCAATGGGGGTGGGATGGATTACATGGAAAAGAACATGGCTGCCCAGATGGTAAGGCCCTTAAGTGGAACAAGAGGTTTGCACTTGGGCTACTAACTGAAAGGTTGGTGGTTCAAACCCACCCAGTGGCAGGTGCCACAAAAGAAGGTCTTGATCTACTTCTCTAAGATTGTTGTTCTTGTTAGTTTCTGTTGAGTAGTTTCTGATTCGTGGTAACCCCATGTGTACGGTGTAGAATTGCTCCACAGGGTTTTCAAGGCAGTGACCGTTTGAGAAAAGATTGCCAGGCCTGTCTTGTTGACTAGCCCAGGACAGAGGGAAACAGACACACACACTCATCAAAGATGTATAGACAGAGGTACCTCCACTCCTCGTTTCATACCTGTAACAGATATTGTGCACCTACTACTGGTGTAAGGAGCCCCAGTGGCACAGTGGTTAAGCACTCGGCAGCTAATTGAAAGGTTGGTGTTTCAAAACCACTAGCTGCTCTGCAAGACAAAGATGTGGCAGTCTGCTTCCATAACGATTACAGCCTTGGAAACCCTATGAGGCAGTTCTGCTTTGTCCTATAGGGAATCAACTTGATGGCAATGGGTTTCTTTATATTTATTTTGGTTGTTGTTGTTGTTGTGTTTTGCCGTCGAGTCGGCCCCGACTCCTAGGTTACTAGGGGTATAATCCTATATGCATCCCTCTAGGGGATAACAAAATGAATCAGAAATAGGAGAGGTAACACTGCCTCTCCAATCCATTCTCTTCCACTTAGCTGTGTGACCTTGGGCAAATTACTTAACTTCTCTGTGCCTAGTCTTGCCATCTGAAATGGTAGATAATAATAGTACATCCTTCATAGAGTTGTTGGGAGTGGCTTAAAATATTGGTGGGCACAAAGTAAGCATTATGTAAATAATGGTCATGGTGCTTATTAGCCTGTAGGACTTATGGTCCTGTGCAGACCACAGATGAGTAATCAGATTGTAATGGCACAGTGATGAGTATGATAATCAAGGTTAGTTAGAAATGTACATGTTTTAAACAGTGAAGTAGTTCTTTCAGGCTTATCATGAAAAAGTGGCAGCCTCTACTACTCAAACTATTTCAGAATATAGAAAAGGAAGGAATATTTTTTAATACATTCTATGAAACCACATAACCCTGATACTAAAGTCAGGAAAAGACACCACAAAAAAAGAAGAAGAAGAAAAGAGAGACTAATATCCCTCATGAGGAGCTCTAGTGGTGCAGTGGTTAAGGCTTTCAGCTGCTAGTGAAAAGTTTGGTGGTTTGAACTCACCAGCAAGTCCATGAGAAAGGTGAGACAGTCTGCTTCCATAAAGATTTATAGCATTGGAAACCCAATGGGGCAGTTCTACTCTGTCCTATGAGTCAGAATCGACATAATGGAAGTGGGTTTGATTTGTTTCCTTGATATCCCTCATGAATTTAGACACAAAAATTCTCAACAAAATTCTAGCCAATAGAATTCAACAGCATATCAAAAAAATAATACATCATGACCAACTGGGATTCATACCACGTATGCAAGGATGGTTCAACTTGAGAAAATCAATCAACATAATTTACCACATAAATAAAAGGATCACATGATCATCTCAAATGACGCAGAAAAGGCATTTAATAAAGTTCAACACACATTCCTGATAAAAACGCCCAGCAAAATAGAAATAGAAGGGAAATTCCTTAACATAACAAAAGGCATTCCATTTATACAAAAGCAACAGTTAACATTATTCTCAATGGAGAGAAACTGAAAACATTACCCTTATGAACATGAATGAGACAAGGATGCCCTTTATCACCACTCTTATTCAAGGGCATTCAAATTATTAAAGAAGAAGTAAAACTATCCCTATTCACAGATGATATGATCCTATACATAGAAAATTCCAAAGATTTCTATTAAAAAGCTACTGGAATTTAGTAGAAGGCTTAGGAAAGTAGTGGGATACAAGATCAACATAGAAAAATCAGTTGGATTCTTCTTTACCTACAAAGAGAACTTTGAAAAGGAAATCAAGAAAACAATACTATTTACAATTAAAA
>NW_006921928.1:2922503-2933069 GCF_000298275.1 Orycteropus afer afer | reverse complement strand
CCATTGGATTTCCAAGGTTATACATTTTTATGGAAGCAGACTGCCTCATCTTCTGTGGAGTGGCTGTTGGGTTCAAACCACTGACTTTTTGGTTAGCAGCCAAATGCCTTAACTGCTATACCACCAGAGCTCCTTAAGGACAATGTATGGGGCCCTAATATATGGCATAAATAGAATACCAAACATAACTAAAAATACACAAACAACAGAAGGATCCTTATTCATACTTATTCATTTTGAACTAGATAAATGGGACGTCCTAAAAATTAAATATCTATGCTCATCAAAAGACTTCTTCAAAAGAGTGAAAACAGAACCTACAGATCAGGAAAAAAAAATAGGCTACAACATATCCAACAAGGATCTAATTTCTTAAAATTTATATAAAACTTCAACACCTCAACAACAAAAAGACAAATAATCCCATCTAAAAATGGGCATAAAATATGAACAGACACATCACCAAAGAAGACATTCAGGTGACTAACAAACACATGAAGAAATGCTTGTGATCATTGTCCATTTAACCAAAAAACAAAACAAAACAGCCAACCAAAATCCACTGTCATTGAGTCAATTCCAACTCATAGCAACTGTATAGGACAGAGTACAACTGCCCTATAGGGTTTCCAAGGTTGTAAATCTTTATAGATGCAGACTGCTGGTAGGATCAAACCACTGATCTTTTGGTTAGCAACCATATGCTTTAACCAGTGCACCACCAGATCTTCTCATTAGGCACTAACTCACTGCCATCGAGTCGAATCTGACTCATAACAAACCCTCCTTGGGTATCCAAGGCATATCTCTATGGAAGCAGACTGCCCAATCTTCCTTCTGAGGAGCAGCTGGTGGGTTTGAACCACTAGCCTTCTGGTTAACAGTCAAATGCCTTAGGCACTAAGCCACCAGAGCTCCCTGTTAGCCACTAGAGAGATAAAAATCCAAACAACAGTGAGAGACCATCTCATCCTGAAAAGAATGGTACTAATAAAAAAAATAGAGAATAACAAATGTTGGAGAGGTTGTAGGGAGATTGGAAATCTTACACTCTGCTGGTGGGATTGTTAAATAGTACAATCACTATGGAAAATAATATGGCACTTCCTTAAAAAATTAGAAATAGAAAGACCATCTGATCCAGCAATCCCATTCCTAGGTAGCTACCGTAAGGAGAAAAGAGTCTTGACATGGATAGGCATATGCATATGCACTATTCACAATAGTAAAAAGGTGGAAACAACCTAAGTGTCTGTCAACAGATAAACAAAATGTGGTATATACACACAATGGAAATACTACACAATAATAATGAATCTGAGAAACATCTGAAAACATGGATGAATTTGGAGGACATGATGCTGAATGAAATGTCATTATTCATTAAAAGGACAAATATTGTATGAGACAACTGTTATTTAAAAAAAAAAAAAGAAAGAAAGAAATGGTTTGAAAAAAAAAGAAAAGAAAAAGTAGCAGCCCCATGGGTCTACCCCAATTTCTGCTACCCAGATGGAGCTACTTTTAACTCTTTGCTGTTTCTTCTCACATGCACCTCTGTATTTCTAAATAGCATGCTTAGGCTGTTATTTCTCTATTTACTAATTTTAGGCATTATCTGCTGATTTCTCACTTGAAGATGGAATTGAATCTCCCTGTGGTGGTTATGTTTTTGTGTCAACTTGGCTGGGGCCTGGTTGAGTGGCTGGGCAGCTGGGGTAGTCATTTCCTATGATGAGACTGGCAATCAAGTCCATAGTGGGATCTACCACAAGCAGCTGAGTAGCTGCTTTGGGTATGTGGTCTGCTTCCTGTATATAAGAAGCAGCTTTGGGAATGGTCTCTAGCCTATGACATGCTTGGACCCTGCATGTAGTCATGTCATTGCTCAGTAGCCTGCTATGCTCTGCTGACCTTGGGACTTACAATGTACTTAAGTTAATGGCCTGTCGTGTGGTTTGGTAACATCAGGACTGTGCCTTTTTACTTGTCAACCTTGGGGCTTCTCAGCCTCAGCAGCCAATAGCTGTCTGAGTGAAGAAATGCCTCTAGCTCCAGTGGGCTGGGAGCAAGAGGCAGAGCTGGACCCCAAGGTTGAGGGGCTTTCACCCAGCCCCTAGAGCCTGGCACTTTGAACTTGGACTTAAAGCCTCCAAATTGTAAGAATAAACTCCTGCTTGTTAAGGCATTTCTATTTGTGGTATATTCTTCTCAGAGCGGCACTAGGTAACCAGAACACTCCCCATACCCACGTCCAAGGAGCTCTGGTGGTGTAGTGCATAAGGCTGTTAACCAGAAGGTTGGCAGTTCAAACCCACCAGCCACTCCATGGAAGAATGGGCAATCTACTTCTGTAAAGATTTACCACCTCGGAAACCCAAAGAGGGTTGCTGTGAGTTGGAATCAACTCGATGGAGGTGAGTTTTGTTTTGTTTTGTTTTGTTGGTATACCAGCATCCACATCTTCTTTTGTCCCCATTATCCTAATAAAATAATGTCCCAATTTTTTGTTAATCAATATTTGGTGATTGTTATCATAAGTATGTAAATGTATTCACTGCTATGCTATGCAATATGCTTTGGGTACTAGTCCTTTATATTAGTAATCTGTGGCTAACTAGAAGTCATCCATCCATTTTCTTCATTCAATAAATGAGTGTTGAAGCATGCCAGTGGTAGGAACTATGTCCAGTATCTTTTATATGTCTCCCTCAAATAGATAACTTACAGATTTTCCCTGAAGTACGATGGTGAGATAGCCCCCTGGTGGTCAATATCGAAGGGACATTTGAGGAGGATTGCCCATCTTCACTAAGATCTCTGGTGGTGTAGTGGTTAAGGCATTTGGCTACTAACCAAAAGGTCAGTGGTTTGAACCCACCAGCTGCTCTGCTTCCATGAAGACTTATAGCCTAGGAACCCCAATGGGGGTTTCTATGAGTTAGAATTGACTTGAGGACAGTAAGTTTGTTTGTTTGTTTGGCTCATCTTCACAATCTTTCTCCAGAATGCCCAAGTGCTGTCATCTGTTGCCTTTGCAAACTTCAGGCCAGCTTATAGTGGAGGGGGTATTCTCTTTCCAGTTCTGCCTTGGGGACAGTGGTGTTTCCATGGTAGGGTTCTTGCCTTCCATGCAAGAGACCTTGGTTCAGGGGCAGATTTTACCCAATAAGAAAGGATCTGTGGTGAAAAACATATGAAACTGTTCTCTAAAGATTAGTAAGTAAGCACAAGTAAGCCCATGCTTACTTGGCTTACTGGGAACTCCATCTCTGTTAAATCATTGCCACCCAGTAAATTCCAACTTATCATGACCCTATAGGACAGAGTAGAAACCATAGGGTTTCCAAGGCTATAAATGTTTACTGAAGCAGACTACCTCATCTTTCTCCCACAGAGTGGCTGGTGGGTTCGAACCACTGACCTTTTGCTTAGTAGCTGAATGCTTTAACCACTATACCACCAGAGCACTTTCCATCCCTGTTAGGGGTTGTAAATTTGAAAAGAGGCTTTGATTCTGTAGGAATGTGCTGTGGGGCTGGGACAGAGACAGGTGCTAGCCAAACCTAGAAGCAGAATCTCTGAGGTGGTGAAAAAAATTATGAAATTGTTCAGTACAGATTATTAAGTAAGCACAAGTAAGCCCATGCTTACTTTGCTTATTGAGTAATCTGCCCCTGCCTAGGTTTGGTTCCTGACCAATCCACCTCATGCACAGCTACCACCCAACTGTCAGTAGAGGCTGAGCAGATTTCAGCGGAGCTTCCAGACTAAGACTAGCTAGGAAGAAGGCCTTGGGGATCTTCCAAAAACCAGCCAGTGAAACCTCTATGGATCACAGTAGTCTGATTCACAGCTGATCGTGGGGGTGGCCCAAGACCAGGCAGCATATTCTTTCTTTGTGTATACTAATAGCATAGCTTGCAAGGCCAATGTAAGGGCTATCTCAGTGACTTGGTCAGCCCGGCCTTCATTTTTAGCACTTCTCTTCCTGTTGCCTTGAAGACACAACGAAACACCCAGGACCTCCCCAAGCTGCCCATTAGCAGTCAGTCTGGAGTTCTTCCTGGAAAGGCATTGGTGTACATACGTTTGTGGATCTGTGTGTGTCTTGGAAGAGAGGATTATAGGGAGGGGAAAGTAATTAAAGTGGAGACAGAAAGGGCAGGGAGGCAGAAGGCCAGGCCAGAGAAAGCCGAGAGATTCGATCAAAACAGCAAATGTGTTTAGGAACCCAAATTAGAAAAGTTTAGGAGCTCTGGGCGGAAGGCTATGGTCATGGAGCCGTAGCCGGCTTTTTGCTGCAAGGAAGAAGGTATGGGCAAAATAGCCAGCAAAGGTGGCCCCATAGAGCACGAAATGAGCAAAGGCTGCTCACCCCAGCCTATGGGAAGTCAGGCTCAGTGAGGAGGCATAATAATTGGGTCAGAGGGCTTTCTGACTGCTGTGCTCAAGGGCACTGCCCCTCCCTGAGTGCTGTGCACGCTATGAGGTCTGAATTGAGGGACCAGACCAGCTAAAGCCTCCTTTTGAGAAGATGGCTGGACATCTTCAGTTATTACAGTTATTACAGCCAGAACTTGGCTCCCTGTATGCCCCTACCTACATCCCCAGGCTAATTAGCACCCAGCACTTTCCTCTCACTTAAGCATAGTGCCCCCAGGACAGGTCTCTGTGTGTGTATGTGTGTGTAAACACACATACACACACATAGATACATTTGCCAATCCAACAATTTTTACATGTATAATTCAGTGGCACTGGTTATATTCATATTGTACAACCATCACCAGTACCCATTTCTCCATTTCCAAATCATTCCACCACCATTAACAGAAAGTTAGTGTGGACAAGTCATTTTTTATTTCCAATTTTTATTGAAGCATAACATGCACATGGAAAGATGCCCAGTCTTACATGCAAAGCTTGACAATTTTTAATATATGTATGGCAAGGCTTTGAACCGGTTCTTCCTGGTTCAGTCATGGCCAAAGAAGTGAAACTGGAACAGATCTGAATTTTTTAAATTTGGATAAGCCATGATGATAACTGGAATGGGAAAAATTATCGGTCTAAGCCCTGGTAGAAACTTAATCTCTCTTAGAAAACAAGGGCAGCGGACATATTGCATAGCAACCAAATCTCTGCCCATCGGACTTTGAGCAGAGCCAGAAACAGTGGTTCCCCACTGAAAGATAGTGGCTGACCATGGTGCTTTGAATATGTGTTACTCTCCACAGTCCTGCCAATATCCAACATCATGCATCAGGTGCCTAAAAGGGCTTGCTACACCTTCTGTGAGTCTTCCATAATTTTCCCCGTCTGGTTATCTTTATGGATCACCCAAATTTTTAAAATTTGAGTGTGTTCTGGTTCTGCTTTGGTGGCCATGACTGAATTAGTTTGAAGCTCCATTTTGAACCATTTTGAAGCTCTGATATATGGACTAATGTAATCATCATCCAGATCAAGGTATAGAACCCACTCCAGAAGGTTCCCTCATGCTCTCTCTTAGTAAGTACCCCCTATAAGTAACCATTTAGTTCTTGAACCTCACATAAATGGAAATCTATATCATTTACTCTTTTGTAGTCTGGCTTCTTTCATTTGACATGATGTCTGCAAGATTCATTCGTGTTACAGAGGTGTCAGTACTTCATCTTTTTTTATTGACATGTCATATTCTATTGTGTGACTGCATCACAATTTCTCTTTCTCCTGTTGGTGTGGATGTGCAATTTTAGTGCATTAATTCACAATTCCTGAGGAAACCCTGAGTGAAGGCCCCTTGGTCCCCGGCACAATTTTTTTTTTAATTTTTATTGTGATTTTTTGTGAAAATTTACAGAGCAAATTCACTTTCCATACAGCACCTCACATATACTTTGTCTCATGACATTGACTGCAATCTCCCACAATGCAACAGCTCCCCTCCTGCTTCCTTCCCATAGTTACCTCTTCCCTGTGTCCTTCCCTCCCGTGCACCCCTGCCCACCTGAGCTGTCTCCCTGTGCATACATAGCCCTTCTATTCTCCCATGATTGATCTCTCCAAGGAGTGTATCTACCTTATGTAAATGTTCAGCTCATATGCCTGTCTTTTGTTTGGCTGGAAGCTACAGGAGTGGGTTCAATTCCAGACTTGAAGGGCAACGAGGGGCCATAGTCTGAGTGGTTCCATCAGGCTCTATCAGACTAGCAAACCTGGTCCTTTTTTAAAAATGATTTTGAGTTTCGTGCCACAATGTTCTCCCGCTCTATCCCCCCAGCACAATTTTTGCACAGCAATGTCATCCTCCAAAATCCTATCAGACTTGTTGTGCATAGTGAACTATCCTCAAGATGAGGCAGTTTGTTTCTTGTCCAAGAGAGTTGGTATCTTAGTTACTTAGTACTGCCATAACAAAAAAATATATATATAAGAGGGTGGCTTTAAAGAACAGAAATATATTTTCTCACAGTTCTGGAGGGTTAAAGTCTGAAAGAATTCAAAGCATGGCTCTAGGGGAAAGTCCTTTCTCTATGTCAGCTTCTAATAAACAAAACAACAACAACAAAAAACCCTCACTGCTGTTATGTCAAGTTAATTTGACTCATAGTGACTCCTCCTTGGGTTTCTGAGCTGTCATCTCTGTGGAAGTAGATTGCCCAATCTTTCTTCCGAAGAGTGGTTGGTGGGTTTGAACCACCTTAGGCACTATACCACCAGAGCTAGCTGCTGGCAATCCTTGGCGTTCCTGGGCTTGTAGATGCATCTGCTATGTGTGTCTGCCTTCATATGGTGTCTTCCTCCTCTGCATGTCTTGATGTCTGTTCTGCTCTTTTTATGACTTAGAAGTGATTTAGTTTAATCATTAGTCACTGGAGAGATGCAAATCAAAATTATATTTTTGTCCCTGTAAAAATGACACTGATTTAAAAAAAAAAAAACCCACAAAACAACAAAAGCTGATGAGGTTATAGGGATATTGGAACTCTTATACAATGCTAAGGAGCTCTGGTAGCATAGTGCCTAAGGCACTTGACTGCTAACCAGAAGACTGGCAGTTCAAACCCACCAGCCACTCTTTGGAAGGAAGGTTGGACAATCTACTTCTGAAGTGATACTGCCTTGGCAACCCAAGGAGGGGTCCCTATGAATTGGGTCTGACTCGATGGCACATAACAACAACAACAATAACATACAATGCTAACAGCATTGCAAAATGGTAGAACCACTATGAAAAACAATATGGCACTTCTTCAAAAAGCTGGATAGAAATACCATATGATCCAGCAATACCACTTCTAAGTGAAGTTAGATCAGTGACATGAATAAACATATGCACACCCATGTTCATTGCAGTATTATTCACAATAGCAAAAAGATAGAAACAACCTAAGCCTCCATCAACAGATGAATGCATAAACAAAATGTGGTACATACATACATACAGTGGTATACTATGCAATAATAAAGAATAATGACGAGTCCACAAAACATCTTATAATATGGATGAACCTGGAGGACAAGATGTGAGTGAAGTAAGTCAATCACAAAAGGACAACTATTGTATGATACTACTTTTATAAAAAGTCAAGAATAGGCTTACACACAGAAAACAACATTTTTTGATGGTTATCAGGGATGGAAGAGGGAGGGAGGAGGAGGGAGGGAGAACCACTTACTAGATAGTGTTGTTAGGTCCCCTTGAGTCAGTTTCTACTCATAGCAACCCTCAGTACAACAGAACGAAACACTGCCTGGTTCTGCACCATCCTCACAGTCCTTGCTATGTTTGAGCCCATTGTTGCAGCCACTGTGTCAATCCATCTCATTGAGGGTCTTCCCCTTTTTCGCTGACCCTCTACTTTATTAAGCATGATAATCCTTCTCCAGAAACCTCCCATTTCCAAACAAAGTCATATTTATAGGTAAAGGGATTAGAATTTCAGCACACATTTTGAGGGGACACAATTCAATCCAGTGGGGAATCTAACATATAAATTGATGAGCGTTGGGGAGCTCACAGAACTCAGCCTGAAAGCCCAGAGACTGGGCAACAAGGACTTTGGGACCCTTCCCCTCCCTGGCCCCCTCCCGGGTGCTCATAAAGTCATTATAACCTTCGGTTAACCCAGCTTTGCCATCCCCTACCCAGTATTTTTGCAGTAAACTGCCAGGAGGCTCAAATCAAGTATCAGGCCAACGACCAGAAACAACAAAATCAAGAAAAGTCCCCATGGATGAGATTCTGGGCAACTGGTGTTGAGCTGTAACCTCCTCACCCCACCATTGTGAGGACAGCCAGGATTGCCCTGTCCATAGGCCCTGCCTGCAGTTTCAGTTCCTTTATGAGATCTGCCTGGGGAACAGTGGCCCCAGACAAAGGCCAGATTCTGCTGAGTTTATTGAGAGGAGAAAGACTCCATAGATGTGTGTGGGAGTCACTCTGGCCTCCTCATCCACCCCTCTCCCTTCCCTTGGCCAGGAGTGGTGGTCAGCTCAGCACAGAGCAGGCTTTGGGCAGGACTGGGCTGACTCTGAGATAGCTTGTGCTGATGTCTCTGGAACCCACTTTCCTGGAACATCAGATCTGACCTGTGCCCCCAATCCTACCTTCCAGCTCTGCCTACCTGACAGGTTGTCTGTGAGGAGACAAATGGAACACGTTTGGCATTTCATTATCAAAAAATGAAGTTTCCCATCCTTGCCTCAGGCAGTGGGACCCATCTCTGTCAGATCCCTTGGAGCCCTCTGCTACCTCCCAGCTGTTGACCTCCTTCAAAGAGCCCCCATGCAAGCTTGTCCCCCGTGAATTTGCTGTCCCTTCAGCTGGGAATGCTTTTCGCCTGTTCTTTGCTCGTTGCCTTTTCCCATCATTCACATCTCAACTCAAATGGCACTGCCTCAAATAGGCCTCCTCTGAGCACCCTAGCTCAAGCAGTATCCCCATAATACATTCTCCTAGTTTATTTTCCTGATAGAATTCATTAGGTTATGTGATTGTGATCTGTGTCTGCCATTAGAATGTGAACTTCATCTTATGGATTGAATTGTGTCTCCCCAATTCAATCCATAATAATTGGGAAGATTCAAAGACTGGCACTGGAATCCTTGGAAAGCTTGTATACTCACATGTCTGGTGGTAAATGTTGGCTGATGGCTAGGATCCCAATTGGACTGTCAGTCAGAGCACTTATCTTTGGTTTCTGCACATGGGTTAGCTTGGGCTTCCTCACAGCATGACTGCTGAGTTCCAAGTATGAACATCTCAAAAGAAGTAGGCAGAAGTGTTGATATCTTTTAAGACTTTGCTTTGGAAGTCAAATAGTGTCACTTCTGCTGTAGTCACCCACCCACCCAAGTTCAAAGGGAGGAAATATAGACCTCCATCTCTTTATGGGAGACGTGTCAATATCACATTATAAGAAAAACATGGGGAAATGGGCTGTGTTGTGGTGGCCATCTTTGGAAAATACAATCTGCCATACAGTGCCTAAGGCATTTGACTTCTAACCAGAAGGCTGGAGGTTCAAACCTACCAGTCACTCCTTGAAAGGAAGACTGGGCAATCTACTTCTGTAGAGATACTGTCTTAGAAACCCAAGGAGGGGTCACTATGAGTCAGATCCAACTTGACAGCAGTGAGTTTGGTTTTTTTTATATTACTCAGTAATGACTTTATGCTTCAACTTCTTCCTCCACTTCCTTCCTTTCTGTTTACCAAATATATGACTTGGGAAAACTTATTTACACTCTCTGAACCAGATTTTTCCCCTTTGATATGATGATCAAAATTCTTTGAAAGGCTGCTGAGAGGTAGTGGTGCAGTGCCTAAGGCATTTGCCTGCTAACCAGAAGGCTGGCGGTTAAAACCCACCAGCCACTCCTAGGAAGGAAGATTGGCCAACCTACTTCCAAAGAGATACCACTTCAGAAACCCAAGGAGGGGTTGCTCTGAGTCAAATTGACTCCATGGCAGTGAGTTGTTTTTTTTTGTTGTTGTTGTTGTTATATGTGGTAGGAAGCCTCTAAGATGGCTTCCAATGACCCTGGATCCTGGTATTACTCGTCGTGCAATCACCTCCCCTTGAGTGTAGATGTAATGACTCACTTTTAATGAATAAAATACAGAAGAAGTGATGAAATGTCACTTCTTGGATTTGGTTATAAAAAGACTTGGTTATTGTCTTGGGCCCACTTTCTTCATCTCTTGCTCATTTTCTCTGAGGGAAGCCAGCTGCCATGTTGTGAGCTGTCCTGTGAAGAGGCCCACATGGCAAAGAACTGATGTCTCTAGCCAACAGAAACATGAGTGAGCTTGCAAGCAGATCCTCCCCCCAAATTGAATCTTGAGTGGTTCCAGCTCCCACCTTGATTGCAGCTTCATGAGAGATCCTAAACCAAAGGCTCCTGACTAAGCCACACCCAGATTCCTGACCCATAGAAACCCATAGAAATGGGTAAGGTAGCAAAGGTGTATTTTTTTTTTTATTGTGATTTGGGTGAAGATTTACAGAGCAAATTCACTTTCCATACACCAGTTTACATATACTTTGTCTCATGACATTGACCACAGTTTAC
>NW_006921928.1:2914545-2920658 GCF_000298275.1 Orycteropus afer afer | reverse complement strand
GCTAGTTGGGGTTTAGTCCACTTCTATATCCTTCCCTTCAAGGTTCAGGGGTCCAGGATTATCTTCTGTGTCTGTGTTAATTGGTTTCCCTTTTCACTGTTGAAGAGGGTCTGTGCAGTCTTTCTGCCTAGTCTGCAATCTTGCTGGAACTCAAAATGTGTATTGTTTTGTTTTAAGCCTCTAAGTTTTGGGATCGTTTGCTATGCAGCAATAGATAACTAATATGCCATATGGGGGATAAGTGCCTAGCACGGTGCCTGGCACATGGTAGGTGCTCAACAATTGTGATTGGAATCTGATTCTAACTAAACTATGATGTTATGTGAAGTCTTCCCAGGGATATTTGTATTTTCACAGAAGACTCTATTCCAAAAGCATGCTTTTCTCATGGTGGAATTTTCCAGCAGAGTAACAGGAAGAAGGGTACTTCTGCGGTCACACTATACAAGTGGTCATCAATTTTGAGTCCAGGCAAGGCAAGCCTTTGAGGAAGGAACTAGCTGAGGATGTCCCTAGTGCAGAGGCTCTGGCAACCTCCTCAGTAAAAGAATCTAGTTTAACAACAACACATACCTACAGAGAAGGGGCCAAAGATACATACAGTGGGGAGAAAAAGCCCAGGGTCCTTGATCTCAGGGCATTTACAGGTCAGTGAAGATGCTAGTAAATAATACACCAATGTCAATATAGGTATATGCTGACACCAGAGCTATGCAGGGAAGGAACTTGTAAACTAGGAATCTGACCTGGACTAGAGGGGTCAGGAGAGTTTTGTAGAGGAAAGCCCATGCAAGCTGAGATCTGAAGAATTAATGGGTGTTAACTAGGTGAAGAAAGAAGGGAAAAGCATTGCAGAGCAAGGGAACAGCATGTACAAATGTCCTGAGATGGGAAGAAACATGTCATATTTGAAAGTTGTAAAAGATCAGGCTGTGGTGAGATGGGTAGTGGTGAGAGAGAGGCTGGGGTGGCCAGCAGAGGTTCTACCCATGTTGGCCTTGTAGTAAGTAGGTCATGGTGAGGAGTCAGAGCTTTATTCTGGGACCTATGGGAAGCCATTAGAGGGTTTAAGTGGGGGATTTGATGCAATCAGATTTGTGTTGTTAAATGGTCTCTCTGGAAAACACATGTAGACTAGTGGGCAGGAAGGCAGAGTTGGGTACTCCAGTAGTCCAGGTAAATAGTGACTGCAGCTTGGACCAGGGTAGAAGTGGTAGCATGCAGAACACCACCAACCTCCCAGTGGAGACAAAACCACAGAGAATGAGATAATGGAAACGATGCGAAATAGACAGAGCTAAGTTCAAATTCTGACTTTTGCTTCTAACCAGCTGTGTGCCCTCTGGTAAGTTTCTAAGCCCCTCTGTGTTTCACTGTTCTTATAAGGAAACTAAGGACAAGAAGACCTACCTTGTTGGGCTGTTGTGTAGATTACAGGAGATATGCCCAGAATGTGACTAACAGAATACAGCAGTATGCTGTGTATTGCAAACCCTCATAGATGTGTGACTGTCTAACCAAGACAGTCAACTTAGTTTTTGCAACAACTGACATGTATTTGCTGTGCTGTATGAGAATATTCAAGTCTACTATACAAGACAAGAAAACAAAAAGGATGGATGACACTTGTCAGATTTGTTGGACATAGATAAGTGATGTGTAACCTAGGAGACAGATAGATAAGGCAGAGCATATGTGTGAATGAACATCGATAGAAAGAGATGGAAGGACCAAGAGATTCCTAATATTCATGAGGTGCTAAATACACAAGAGGCACCAAATACTCAGGAGGAGCTCTGGTGGTGTAGTGCCTAAGGCATTTGACTGCTAACCAGAAGGCTGGTGGTTCAAACCTACCAGCCACTCCTTGGAAGGAAGGTTGGACAATCTACTTCCATAGTGATACTGCCTTAGAAACCCAAGGAAGGGTTGCTATGAGTCAGATCTGACTCAGTGGAAGTATGCTGTGGTGCGTTGATATATATGTGTGTGTGTGTGTGTATAAATTTTTTTAAAATTGTGATTTGGCTGAAAGTTTAAAGAGCAAATTCATTTTCCATTCAACAACTCATACATATTGTGTTTCATGACATTGATTACAATCCTCACAATGTAACAGCCCTCTTCCCACTACCTCCCTGTGGTTACCTTTTCCCTGGGTCCCTCTTTCCTGTGCATTCCTGCCCTCTGAGTTATCTCCCTATGCAAATGATGCCCTTCTGATCTCCCATGGTTGATTGTTCTAAGAGTGTACCTATCTGGTGTCATTGTTCACCTCCTAGACCTGTCTATTGTTTGGCTGGAAATCACAGGAATGAGTTCAGTTCTAGGCCTGAAGGATGACTAGGGGCCATAGTCTCAGAGATTTTACCAGTCTCTATCAGACCAGAAAGCCTAGTCTTTTTTATGATTTTGAGTTTTGTTCCACATTTTTCTCCTATCCTTCTCAATCCAGGATCTCCTATTTTGATCCCTTTCCAAATGGCTGACAGTGGTAACCATCTAGTTTGTCTGGTCTTAGGGTCATGTAGGCTGAGTTTCCTCATCACCCCTCTCCTGGTGAGTGTGATAGAGAATGAGAATGTGTGCACAGATCTCTGTTAGCTGTTATGTAGAATAGTTGAGGGTGAGTTGGGCTGGTATTGGCCACCATTTACCACTGAACAGTTGGCGTAGAAACAGGTACTGGCCCTTGCCCAGTAGGTGGGGCTGCAAGAAGTGTGAATGTGGTTGGGTCTTATGGGTATGGTTCCTGTCTCCCACCCTGTTGGACAAACAAACAAACAAAAAAAAAACCACCACTGGAAAAAAAATAAAAAGAAGAGAACAAAAAACACAAAGGGCATAAACAAATAGCAACAACCACAAAAGTAAAAAACAAAAGGAAAGAAATATAAAACAAAGAAAGGAGGGACAAAGAGTAAAAGAAAAAAAAACAATATCTGTGGAGGGAAAAATAAGAGAAGAGAGCAAGAGAAAAAGAATATTAAAGGAAAATGAGAAAATGCAAAAAGAAAAGCAAGTGATGTGAAGAACAAAAAGAAGAAAAGAAAGAGAAAAGAAGGAAACCAGGAAAAAAAAAGGGAGGGGGGACAAGAACTGGAGAAGGAAAGAGAAAAAAGTAAAAAGAAAGAAAGGAGGAAGAATAAAAAGAATAATTTAAAAACAAACAAAAACTGGGGGTGGGAGCAGAGCACCCAGGCTATGTTTCTGCTGGTCAAGCAAGCAATGGGGTGCAGGGTACCTGGTCCTGGTACTACTTCCTGCCTTTCCAGAAGGGAACTCGGGACAGAATGCCTGATCTCAGATGAGTTCCTACTCACTCAGATGTCTAGGGGCAGGGAACCTGGACCTGGAAAGAGCTCCTGCTGGCTCAAATGGCAGTGGGAATGAGGCATCTGGTTCCATAAGGAATTCCACCTGCTCAAAATGTAGCTGGAGACAGAGTTTCTGGTCTCAGAAAAAGTTCTTGCTGTACCAAAAGGAAGCTGGGCATAGAGCTCCGACTCCCAGAAAAAATTCCTGCCATCCAATAGTGGGCTTGATGTGGGGTTCCTGGTCCCAGAAAAAATTCTTGCCAGCCCAAAATGCAACTGGGAGCAGTGCAGCTGATCTAGAGCTAGTTCTTATGTACCCAGAAGGCAACTGGGGGCAGGGCACCTAATCTCAGATGAGTTCCTGTTGGTCCAGAAGGTGTCTGGAGACAGGGCTCCTGGACCCATAAAAAGTTCCTGGTAGTCCAAAATGTGATTGGGAGCAAGGTACTTGGTTCCAGAAGGAGTTTTGGCTGACTCAAAAAGCAGCTGTGGGCAGAGCTTCTAGTCCCAGACAACATTCCTGCTTTCTTAAAAGTTACTGGGAGCTGTCATCTGAAAAGCCAGCTGGGTGTAGGTTACCTGGTCTCAGAAAAAATTCCTACTGGCCCAGAAGGTGGCTTGGGACACAGTGCATAGAGCTAGGACCAGTTCCTGCCTGCCCAGAAGGCAGCTGGTGGCAGGGTGCCTGTGAGATACAAGGGGAACAAGGAGAATATCACACTTTTCTTGTCATCAGTCACCAGTGTAGTTGCCCATCCAGTTCTCAGCAGCAGAGCCAATTCTTAGTTTGCTGCCCAGATTGGAACATCACTTGCAAATAATCAAAATGGCCTTGCCATCAGTCCACAGCTCTGTTTGTCTCCTTATCACTGTTTTCATTGAGGTTCTTCTACTAGTTAGTATTTAATCCATTTATTTATGCTTCTCTTCAAAACTCAAGGGTCCAGGATTATCTTCTCTGTTTCAATGGGTTTCTTTTTTGTTGTTGTTGTAGAGGGTCTCTGTAGCTTGTCTGCCTATTCTGCCTTCTTGCCAGAAGTCCAGTACTAAATATATTTAAGGTATCCAAGGCACTAAATATCCATGAGAAACAAAATATACATGGGGCATATGAGGCATTCAGTGTTCAGTCACCCATTGTTGGCACTCATTCTGGCCCCCTGTGTCCTCTGCTGAGGAAATGCAAATAACATCTATGATTGTTCCTCAGGCTAATTGGAGTATAACAGCTGTGGTCAGGTGAGCTTGTCTCTGTGTTTCTCTAACAGCAAGTGTGTGCCCTTGGCCCCAGATGCCTTCAATCTATGGGCTCCCCCAGCTCAAACTGCACCATCAGTGAGGAAGGTAGATGCAGAATTATTGCATACCTCAGGATTAAGGCAGTGTTTCAACTTCCTAGGGTTGCCATAACAAAATATCACAAAGAACAGAAATTTATTATCTCACAGTTCTGGAGGCTAGAAGTCCAAACCAGGTTATTGTCCATGTTGATTCCTTCTGAGAGTTCTGAGAGAGGAAGTGTTCCCTGCCTCTTTCCTTGCTTCTGGTTTCTGCCAGCAATTCTTGGTGTTGCTTTGTTGCTTATAGAGGCACCCTCACATGGCATCTTTCCCCTGAATGCCTCTCTGTGTGCCTGTTCTCCCTTTTTATTATTGTAGTGAAAATATACACACCTGAACATTCACCAATTCGATTTCTACATGCATAATTCAGTGACATTCATATTGTGCAACCAATATCACTACCTTTTTCTGAATTATTTCACCACCACTAACATTAACTCAATATCTCCTTGTGAAAATGGCATGATTGAGGCATCTGACCTCCTCTAACTTCACAAGGGGGAAATAGAATCACCATCAGCATCAGGCAAATGTTGATTCCTAAGGAACGGAAGTTAGATATACCTCCTCTTTCTAACCTTTTTACAAATTCTGACACCAGATGTCTTTCCCATGGCACTCTGCTGGCTTTGATAATTTGTTGCAATGGCTACACAGAACTCACAGACAATACTTATGACTATGTGGGGTTTACTATGGAAGTAACAGGTTACAATTCAGAATCAGGAAAGACTCAGGATACAGTCATTTGGTCAGGATTGTCTCTTCTCAGCTATGTCCCTAAGCAGGCCCCTCCCTGGCCTTTAGTCTCTTGGCCCTCAGCCCCTCAGCCCCTTGGGTCTCTTGGGCTATGTGGCCTCTTCCTGTTCTTTAGGCTCCATCAGTAAGTGCCTAGAGGCACTCTATTCCAGCAGCAAGCCTCCTACCCGAAGGCATTCAGCTCTTTCACTCTGTGGGTCATAAAGCCCATCACACCTTCTCCTGCTGGTCTTCTGGTTCTGCTGCCTCTGCTGCTGCCATTTTTCTGCCTCTGCTTCTTGCCATCTCTCTGCATTTCTAGTATTACATATCTCTGTTTCCTGGGTCTAGAAGATTCTCAGTATAGGGCCCTCAGGTCCAAAGGACATACTCTGCTCCCATCTCTTCTTCCTAGTGGTAGTGGTACCCACCATCTGCCTCTGGGCTGGCTCATTTTAAACCTAGAGGGATGGCAAAACTGACCAATCCCTCATTAGGGTTCCATATACCTTATTTGTGTGATCTCACCCCCATAAGCATGACGTGCATCTTATTTGTATTATTAGCAAGCTATCCAATCTCCTTGGTGGGCGACAAGCACCTCATTTGCATAGTCTTGCCCAGTGCCTAAGGCACTTGACTCCTAACCAGTCAAACCCGCCAGCCACTCCTCAGAAGGAAGGTTGGGCAATCTACTTCTGTAGTGATACTGCCT
>NW_006921928.1:2900377-2901470 GCF_000298275.1 Orycteropus afer afer | reverse complement strand
AATACTCTCAGTCCTGAGATTTGACCAACTGAATAGCATAATATCTATGGATATCTGTGAAGATACTGAGAAACATTGGAGGAAGGAAGAATCAGAACTCACTGTTGACTTATTTAGTATTGTATGAGGTTGCTAACCCCTTTAAGTATGTTGACAAAATTTCTCAAATTGGAAAATGGGCTCCAAACACTAAGATGTTAAGAACCACTGTGGCAAGTGCTAGGCTATGCTGCAATAATAAATGGGCCCTCAATTTCTTGGTGACTTAATGTACTAGGCTATACTATAGGAATAAATGGTCCTCAAATTCTCAGTGACTTACACAGTCAACATGTATTTCTCTCACATGCACAGTATGACCATTGGGAGCTGGCTGGGGGCTCTACTTTATCTTGTCCTTACTGTAGGAGACAGGCTGATGGGCTGTTATTTAGACTATAACCCTTCACTGTGACAGAGGGAATGAAGAATCTGGAGGGTTTCACACCAACAGTAAAATGTCCTGTCCTGGAAGTGACATCCATCACTTCCCACTCATAACTCATTGATCATAACTGGTCACATGACCCCACCCAATCTCAGTGGCCAGGAAGTACAATTTCACTATGTGCCTGGAAGTTTGTTGTCATTAGTTGCTAACAAGTTACCCCTGAGCCATAGTGACCCCATAACCAACAAAACAAGATGCTGCCCAGTCAGCAAAGAAGAGTGCAGAAAATCAAAGACCCATGGAAACAATTAGTCTAAGTAATGGACCATGGGAACCTCAGCCTACTCAATCCTGAGACCAGCAGAACTAGATGGTGCCCAGCTACCAGTGCCAACCACTCAGAAAGAGATCAAAATTGGAGATCCTTGATAGAGTGGGAGAAAAATGTGGAAGAAAATTCAAAAACATAAAAAAAGACCAGGCTTACTGGTTAGTTAGAGACTGATGAAACCCCAGAAACTCTGGCTCCTATTCACCCTTTGGTCCTGGAATTGAACTCAATCCCATGGCTTAACTCTCGGCCAAACATTAGACAGGTCAACACAGTGAACAATTACACCAGGGAGATGCACTCCTTAGAGCAATCAACCCTGGGACACCAGA
>NW_006921928.1:2898822-2899832 GCF_000298275.1 Orycteropus afer afer | reverse complement strand
CACCTCAGAAACTCAAGGAGGGGTCACTATGAGTCAGGTCTGACTCGATGGCAAACAACAACAACAAAAGAATAATGTAGAATCTGCAAAACACTGCATAATGTGGATGAACTTAGAGGACATTATACTGAGCGAAATAAGTCAATCACAGAAAGACAAGTATTGTATTAGTCCATTATTGTAAAAAATCAAGGAAAGGTTTATACATGGAATTAAACTTCATTTTTTGGTTACCTGGGGTGGGAGGGGAGGGGAGTGGAGGGAACATTGCTAGATAGGTAGAGACAAGC
Source organism: Orycteropus afer afer (assembly GCF_000298275.1). Lineage (NCBI taxonomy): Eukaryota > Metazoa > Chordata > Mammalia > Tubulidentata > Orycteropodidae > Orycteropus > Orycteropus afer. The sequence continues at coordinate 2,899,542 of NW_006921928.1, read as the reverse complement.
ATTGATTTGGGTGAAGGGAAGGGCAACATACCAAACATACCAACATACCAAATGAGTGGTCAACACAGTGGCATTGAGAAAGAGGAAGACAGAGAGAGGTACATAGCAGGTACAGACAGCAAAGATGGACCCTTTTGCACATATGGTACCATGTTGTCAGTGATGGCAAACATTGATCTCCTTGTGGATAGATGGGTAGATTGTCCATGCAGGGGGGGGGTGCCCATGACCATGTATAGAATTGGCAGAAGATGTTTCCACAAGCATATTTGTATGTTCTGTAAGAATGACCATGTATACAGTAGAGCTGACAAGGGACAAGGTTGTGGTGAGTTCTTGGCCACAGCCAGCTACCCGGAGGGACCAAATAGTTGGACCTGTGGGCTTGGGACCATGGTCGTAGGGGATAAAAAGCTCATTGGCATCACATACTACATAAAACCATTGTTCCACATCCTACTTTGGCAAGTAGTGACCGGGATCTTAAAAGCTTGCAGGCAGCCATCTACATGCAACGATAGGTCTCTCCTCATCCAGAGCAAAGAAGACTGAAGAAAACCAAAGACACGTGGAAACAATTAATCCAAGGGACTGGTAGACCATGTAATCCTCAGCGTATATGACCATGAGACCAGAAGAACTAGATGGTGCCTGGCTACCACTGTCAACCACTCAGAGGGGGATCTGTGTAGGAGATCCTGGATAGAGTGGGAGAACAAT
>NW_006921928.1:2897194-2898256 GCF_000298275.1 Orycteropus afer afer | reverse complement strand
TGCTGAAACCTGTTCAGCATCATGGCAACAAGCAAACCTTCACTGACAAATTGGCAGTGGCTGCAGATGAGGTGCATTGGTCAGGAATCAAACCGTAGTCTCCCACATGGAAGGTAAGAATTCTATTACTGAGCCACCAATGCTTCCACCTGAAAGGTAGGTAGCCAGAAATAGTTTAGTAGACCTCACAGATTTGACTTCCACAGCACTTTCACATATATGTATAAAAGTTCACAGTCATGGCAGAATTTGAGGTGAGAGAGCCCAGATTGGGTTGTAAGATCCAGATACCCCAACAGGCCAAGACCAGCTTTATATATGTATTTGTTTTAGTTTATTTAATGTCATCTGCTTCCATCAAAGCACTACTCCAGGAATGGTGGAGAAGATGAGTGATGACCAACCATCAGGAAAGACAGAGTCTGTGTCTTGGGGTGCAGACATGTGTGACACATGTCAGAGTATCACATGTCATGGTCAGAGGGAAAAGGAGCATCTAGAAAGAAAGGTAAGGAATGAGAGGGCATCAGGGCAGTGCTGTGAACTTAGCATGATCTTTCAACTTTAACTGGGCAATAGGCAAACATTTTTGGCTTTTAAAGTAGCACTTATTTTAAGTAGCTCTGTTAATTAGTATTAATTAGCAGCTAGTCATTTCTGTTGCTGCCTTATTGGTGGTTTGCAAGTCAAGATATTTAAGTGGCGAGTGGGGTAAAGGTAAGGGTGAGAGGAGAGAGGGGCTTCTAGTTTTCTAGAATGAGCAATTAGTAAGCATTCACTTGAGAGCAAGGTCACTACTTTCAAGGTTGAAATTCTCCTGAGCAGTCACCCTTGGCTGCATATACTCCCTGTTACACTTGGTGCAAACACCCACCCAGCTTTCTTTCACAGGTGGCTTCTGTGGTTTGATGCCATTAGCATTTTATCTCCAATCCTCTCTGATTCCTGGACCAATAATACTTTACAAAACTCTCACAGGCATTGCCCACTGGCCAAAAGCCTGTCCCAGCATGTTCATTTTCATCTGCCGCCCTCAGTAAAGAACCTTGCCAAAGGAGGAGT
>NW_006921928.1:2890814-2896449 GCF_000298275.1 Orycteropus afer afer | reverse complement strand
TAGTGTTAAAAAGCAAAAATATCACTTTGAGGACTAAGGTGCACCTGACCCAAGCCATGGGATTTTCAATCACCTTATATGCATGTGAAAACTGGACAATGGATAAGGAAGACTGAAGAAGAGTTGATGTCTTTGAATTATGGGGTGGGCAAAGAATACTGAATATACCATGAAGTGCCAAAAGAATGAACAAATCTGTCTTGAATGAAGTACAGACAGAATGCTCCTTATAAGCAAGGATGGCAAGACTTCATTTCATGTACTTTGGACATGTTATCAAGAGGGACTAGTCCTTGGAGAAGGACATCATTCTGGTCACAGAAAAAAAGGGAAGACTCTCAATGAGATGGATTGACACAGTGGCTGCAACAATGAGCTCAAACATAACAATGATTGTGAGGATGGCACAGGACTGGGCAGTGTTTTGTTCTGTTGTACATAGGGTTGCTATAAGTTGGAACTGATTTGACGACACCTAACAACAACAATATTCTAAGCAAGTGAAACATTGGTAGTTCAATAGCAGAATTCTCACCTTCTATGCTAGAGAAAAAACCCAAACCCATTGCCATCCAGTCAATTCCAACTCATAGAAATCCTGTAGGACAGAGTAGAACTGCCCCATAGAATTGGGAGCTTTGGTGGCGTAGTGCCTAAGGCACTTGACTGCTAACCAGAAGTTTGGTGGTTCAAACCCACCAGCCACTCCTGGGAAGGAAGATTGGGCAATCTACTTCCATAATGATACTGCCTCGGAAACCCATGGAGAGGTTGCTATGAGTCGGAGATGACTTGACTGCACATAACAACAACAATAACAACAATAATCTTTACAGAAGATTTCAAAGAGTAGCTTGAGAAGACAAAGTCAATTATTATAATGAAATGTGCAAACACCTGGAGTTAAAAAACCAAAAGGGAAAAACATATTCAGAATTTTTCAAGCTGAAAGAATTGAAGAAAAAATTCAAGTCTCAACTTGCAATATTGAAAGATTACTGTTGTTATGTTATTAGGTGTTGTCAAGTCATCTCCGACTCATAGCGACCCTATGCACAGCAGAATGAAACACTGCCCAGTCTTGTGCCAGGCTCACGACGCTTGTTATACCTGAGCCCATTGTTGCAGCCACTGTGTCTATCCATCTCATTGAGGGCCTTCTCCTTCTTCATTATGGAGCATGATATCCTTCTCCAGGGAATGGTTCCTTCTGACAACATGACCAAAGTAGGTGAGATGACGTCTGAACATTCTCGCTTCCAAGGAGCATTGCTGCTGCACTTCTTCCGGGACAGATTTGTTAGTGCTTTTAGTAGACCATGGTACCCTTAACATTCTTCTCCAACACCACAACTCAAAAGCATCAATTCTTCTTCATTCTTCTTTATTCATTGTCCAGCTCTAACATGCATACGGGATGATTGAAAATACCATGGCTTGGGTTAGGTGCACCTTACTCTTCAAGACATCTTTGATTTTCATCACTTGAGAGAGGTCTTTTGCAGCAGATTCGCCCAATGCAATGCATCATCTGATGTCTTGACTGCTGCTTTCATTGGTATTGATTGTAAAACCAAGTAATATGAAATCCTTGACAACTTCAATCTTTTCTCTATTCACCATGAAGCTGTTTATTGGACAAGTTGTGAGGATTTTTGTTTTCTTTATATTGAGGTGTAATCCATACTGCAGACTATAATCTTTAATCTTCATCAGTAAGTGCTTCAAGTCATCCCCACTTCTAGCAAGCAAAGTTGTGTCTGTGTATCTCAGGTTGTTAATGACCCTTCCTCCAATCCTGACGTTCTTTTTCATATAATCCAGCTTCTCGGATTATTTGCTCAGCATACTAATTGAATACGTATGGTGAAAGGATACCTTAACACACTCCCTTCTTGATTTTGAACCATGTGCTATTCTCTTGTTCTGTTTGAACGACAGCCTCCTGATCTACGTACAGGTTTCCTCACGAATACAATCAAGAGTTCTGGAATTCCCATTCTTCTCAATGTTATCCATAATTTGTTATGATCCACACAATCGAATGCTTTTGCATAATCAATGTATTAAGCTGCATTATCTAGAGAAACAAAACCAGTAAAGCTTATATATACATATAGAGAAAGAGAAATTTATCTTAGGAAAATGGCTCACACACTTATAGAAGCTGGCAAGTCCCAAATTCTTGGATCATACATCAAGCTGGAGGTTTTTCCTGACTCACGCAGTTGCAGGGGCTGACAAGCTCAAGGTTTGCAGGTAGTTTGCAGCTGGCATAGCTGTTGACTCTAACGAATGACGAATTCAAGATCTCCAGGCCAAATAGTGGATTGTTCACTCACAGACAGTTGTAGGCAGCACAACAGGATCCTGATCCACAGAGAAGTGTCTCTTTTCCAAAGATGTCCATACATATATTGGAAGCAGGCCACACCCCTAGGAAAACTCCCTTTCAATGGATTGGCTGCTCAAAACATACATATCTGATCCCATCATGGGAATAACCTACATCACAATAGTTTAAACCATACAGTATTGTGGTCCAGCCAAGTTGATACACAGCTCCAACTATCACAGTCCACCCCTTGTCAACTTGGCAGTTGTACACATCTTCTTAACCATATATAGTCTCTAAATAAGGACAGTTATAAAGTCATATTTGTGCCCAACATGATACACTAACACACATACAACTGAAATGCATTAACCTTGTTTACATTTCACAGTTCATAACAGAAGGGAACAAAAGTATGCGATGCACATATACAATGAAGAAATATACCGATCACAGTCCTTGTTTCTGCAACTGATCATGTGGTCATAGCTGATATTCCAAACTACCTTCTTCCACATTATACCAAGGCAGTTCTGGTACTTCAGCTTGACTTAAGGTAGGCCACCACATAGTCCATGCTTCTAAGAGAAAACCAAATAAATAATGAGATTCTTTCCTAACCTCTCAAAGCTGAAACATTGAATGAAGAATCCCTACTTAGTGGGCCTAAATCAATAAACTCAGACTGATCCAATGTTACATTCCTTGCACCATTATCCCACACCCTCAGTAGCCATTCCCATGCATATTCTCCAGGTTTCTGTCTGTACATGTTAGCAAAATCAGGTAGGTCTGTTCAGGCGTAGCGTACCACCTCCTCAGTCACACTTTGTATTTCACCTTTTGGGGTTCACTTGGACTTAACTTTAGTTATAGGTCTAGCAGCAACAATGAGTGGATGAGAAAATCCTGAGAACATTCAGCAATGTCTTACATGGCATCTACCTCACACAGGAACAGTTGGGTTAATCCCATCAAACTGAGGTGGAAGGGATAATGGTTTTACACTAATCCCTTCAGATGGGAAGGATTCAACAGAATTTACAGGCTCCATATCCTCATCTTCCTGACTGTCTGCCCATATGTCCCCATTCCAAGTTTCAGGATCCCACTTTTTCCCAATCAATGCCTCACTTTAACTTCAGATACTATTCTGGGTTGGAAATTTAATTGGTGTTGTAATTTAGCTACCCTTACAATAAGATTCTGGGTTTGGTTTTTGGCAATATCAGCTCTGTTACTAGAAGAAATAAAGCTTTCTCTCAGGGCACAACTGGAAACATTGAGGTCTTTTATGAGGCACTTCAGCTATGACTCAGCAGCCCTGAACTCATCTCTATCTTCCACCACTTTGACTAGCATAAGTAGGACCTACCAATCAGCTTCCTTTGAATTTGGAGCTGTGTGTCAACTTGGCTGGAATTTGTCATGCTGACAAAATTGCAGAAAAGTATCAAATATGTGATCACCCAGAGCCTCATTTTTCAAAAATACTTGATCTATTGGTGGTGCTATTTTGCATATTAATGTTGACACTTCATGCCATGGATTAGCTGAACTGAACTGAACTCACTGCCATTGAGTCATATCTGAATCGTAGTGACCCCACCTTGGGTTTCTGAGGTGGTATCACTACAGAAGTAGATCACCCAATCTTCCTTCCAAGGAGTGGCTGGTGGGTTTGAACCACCAACCTTCTGGTTAACAGTCAAGTGCCTTATGCACTACACTACCAGAGGTCCTAAAGAGACGGCCCAGTCTACATGGTGGAGAGCGGCTGGTGGGTTTGAACTGTCAGCCTTGTGCTTGGCAGGCGACTGCCTTTGGCCCAAAGCCATTAGCAGGGCCCTCTTTACTAATGGAGGCAGAGTCCCAGTACCTTTTTGATTAATCAAATTGGAGAACCAAACCAGAATGGTGAGAACCAGTTTAGGAAGCCCATCCTTATGATTTTGTCTATCTAGACCCCACTCCAGTACCAAATGTATTAGGCTGGGTCTCTAGAGAAGCAAAACCAGTAAAGCTTATATATACATGTACAGAAAGAGAAATTTATCTTAGGAATATGACTCACACACTTACAGAAGCCGGTAAGTCCCAAGTTCTTGGATCAAACTTCAAGCTGGAGGCTTTTCCTGACTCACACAGCTGCAGGGGCTGACGAGCTCAAGGTTGGTAGGCAGTATACCAGCTGTTGACACCAATAAATGATGAATCCAAGATCTCCAGGCCGAATGGTGGATTGTTTACTCACAGACGGTTGTAGGCAGCACAACAGGATCCACATCCACAGAAGAGTGTCTCTTTTCCCAGGATGTCCATAAATACATTGGAGGCAGGCCAATATTGCATATTAATGTTGCCACCTCATGCCACAGATTAGCAGGGCCCTCTTTACTAATGAAGGCAGAGTCAAGATGAAATCCAGGCCTTCCAAATCCCCTAGGAAAACTCCCTTTCAATGGATTGGGTCCTCAAAACATATACATGTGATCCCATCATGGGAATAACCCACATCACAACTGCTTAAACCACACAGAATTGTGGTGCAGCCAAGTTGACACACAACTCCAACTATCACAGTCAATAAAACATAAGTAAACATCTTTCTGGTATTCTTTGCTTTTTCAGCTAAGATCCATCTGACATCAGCAATGATATCCCTCATTCCACATCCTCTTCTGAATCCAGCTAGCATTTCTGGAAGCTCTCTGTCAATATACTGGTACAGCTGTTTTTGAATTATCTTCGGTATGATTTTACTTATATGTGATATTGATGATATTGTTTGATAATTTCCACATTCTGTGGCATCACCTTTCTTTGGAATGGGTACAAATATTGCTCTCTTGCAGTCAGTTGGCCAGGTAGCTGTCTTCCAAATCTCTTGACATAACTGAGTGAGTGCCTCCAGTGGGGCATCTGTTTGTTGAAACATCTCAATGGGTATTCTGTCAATTCCTGGAGCCTTCTTCTTAGCCAGTTCCTTCAATGCAACACTGAAGTGTTGACTTCTTCCTTCAACACCATTGGTTCTTGATCATATGCCACCTCCTGAAATGGATGAATATTGACCAATTCTTTTTGGTACAGTGATTCTGTATATTCCTTCCATCTTCTTTGGATGTTTCCCATGTCATTCAATATTTTGCCCACAGAATCCTTCAATATTGCAACTCAAGGCTTAAATGTTTTCCTCAGATCTTTCAGCCTAAGAAATGCTGAGCGTGTTCTTCCCTTTGGGTTTTCTAACTCCAGGTCTTTGCACATTTCATTATAGTAATTGATTTTGTCTTGTTG
>NW_006921928.1:2887484-2889537 GCF_000298275.1 Orycteropus afer afer | reverse complement strand
AGGTTGATCCTACTCTGATGATGCAGCTCTTTCCTAGTCATATTTTGAAAGCCTTCTGACCCAAGGGGCTCATCCTCCTGCACTGTATCAGACAATGTTTCCGGGTTATTCACAAAGTTGCCCAGTAATGTATCAGACAGTGTTTCTCTGCTATTCATAAGGTTTTCCTGGGTCAATTCTTTGAGAATGGATGACCTTTTCCTTCTTCCTAGTCTGTCTCAGTCTGTAAGCTTCACTGAAACCTGTACATCTTGTGCAACCCTGCCAGCATTAGAAACACCAGTGGCACAGCTCAAGCCTCACAGCAACACACAAGCCACAATAGCATGACAAACTGACAGACAATTTTGTCTTTCTTAGCTGTTCAAAACCTCTCTGCCATCCCCTTACCTGTACCCCTGGTTCTGCTCTGCTCTGTTGTCACCTCTGGCTTCTCTTTTCCCTGCTTTCCTGGCTGATGGCGTTAGGACCTGGGTCCCTCACTCCCCTAACCTGGATGCCTGGCTGATGCTCTGCTCGGTCATCCCCCTTGCTTCTCTTTCCACAACTTTCTTGGCTGGTGGGGGTGGGGTCTGGGTTCCTCCCTCCCCTTACCTGAATGCCTGACTACTGCTCTGCCAATGGAAGCAGCACTCAAGAAATCAAATGACCTATTGCACTGGGCAAATCTGCAAAAGACCTCTTTAAAGTACTGAAGAGCAAAGTTGTCTCTTTGAAGACTAAGGTGTGCCTAACCCAAAGCATGGTATTTTCAATGGCCTTATGTGAAGGCTGGACAATGAATAAGGAAGACCGAAGAAGAGTTGATGCTTTTGAGTTGTGGTGTTGGCGAAGAATATTGAAAGTACCATGGGCTTCCAGGAGAACTAACAAATCTATCCTGGAAGAAGTGTAGCCAGAATGCTCCTGGGAAGTGAGAATGGCCAGACATCATCTCCTATACTTTGATCATGTTGCCAGAAGGGACTGTTCCCTGGAGAAGGATATTATGCTTGGTAAAGTGGAGGGTCAGTGAAAAAGGGGAAGACACACCCTCAAAGAGATGGATTGACACAGTGGCTGCAAAGATGGGCTCAAGTATAGGAGGATGGTGCAAGACTGGGTAGTGTTTTCTTCTATTGTACACAGGGTTACTATGAGTTGGAGCTGACTCAACAACACCTAACAATAACAGCAATCTTTACAGAAGTAGATTCCCACATCTTTCTCCCATGGTGTGGCTGATATGTTCAAACTCTCTACCTTTCAGTTAGCAGCCAAGGGCTTAACCACTGCACCATAAGGGCTCCTTCCATGCTGGAGATCAGGGTTCAATACCCAACCACCACTTGTCTGTCAGTGGAGTTATCAGTGTGCTGCTATGATTCTGGACACATTTCAGTGGAGCTTCCAGACTAAGACAGACTAGGAAAAGCTTGGCAATTTAGTTCTGAAAATCAGTCAGTGAAAACCCTATGAATCACAATGATCTAATCCACAACTGCTCTTGGATGGTGCAAGACCAGGCAGTGTTAAGTTCCTTTGTGCATGGAGTCACCATTAGTTGAGGCCAACTTGACAGCAATTAGGAACAATTATTTTAAGTGAATATTAGAGTAATTAAAGAAAATTAAGCCCTGATGAGGTCTTCAGTATAAACCTAAATTTGAAGTTAGACTCTCAGCACTTATCACAAGGCAACCTCAGTCACCAACATCTTAAACGACCCTGTGAGTTTTGGAATGAGCTTGAAAGCAGCCAGCAGGGACCTCCTGGTGTGTTTCTAGACTTCAGAGGTTTTGCTTCTTCTAGGCTTGTGCCCTGGGGAGGGGGCCTGGAAAACCCCAATCAACTGTTGGCCCTAATCACCAAATCATCTGGGAATTTCCCTTATGGCATTTGCCATTTGTATCAGCTATAATTGGGAACTCTGGTAGCATAGTGCCCAAGGCACTTGACTGCTAAGCAGAAGGCTGGAGGTTCAAACCCACCAGCCATTCCTCGGAAGGAAGATGGGGCAATCTACTTCCGTAGTGATACTGCCTCGGAAACCCAAGAAGGGGTCACTATGAGT
>NW_006921928.1:2885871-2887384 GCF_000298275.1 Orycteropus afer afer | reverse complement strand
ACATAACAACAACAACATATTTAAATTAAACCGCAAGTAACAGTGACCCAAAGTAACAGTAGCCTAAACAACATAGTTCATTTCTTTCATACACAGAAGTTAGGAAGAATGAACCCCAGGGCTGGTATTATGGTATTATGGTATTGTATCCCCCTAAAATATGTGTTGGGAGCTCTCATGATGTAGTGCCTAAGGCATTTGACTGCTAACCAAAAGGCTGGCAGTTCAAACCCATCAGCCACTCCTCAGAAGGAAGACTGGGCAATCTACTTCTGTAGAGATACTACCTTGGAAACCCAAGGAGCAGTTGCTATGAGTTGGATTTAACTTCAAGGGAGTGATTTTGGTTTTAAAATATGTGTTGACTGGGCTTATGGGCTTAGAACCACAGTTTTGGAGGACAGCTAACTCAAGTGTTATAACATTGTCCATAAAGACAATGTTCTGTAGAACATTGTCATGAGACTGGGGTCTTAAAAGCTAGTGAGCAACTATTGATCTCTCTCCATCTGAAGTAAAGAAGAGTAAAGAAAATCAAAGACACATGGAAACAAATAGTCCAAAGGCCTAAAGGACCACGTGAACCTCAGCCTCCTCAACCCAGAGACCAGAACTAGATGGTGCCTGGCTACACTACTGACCACTCTGAAAAGGATTCCAGCAGAAGGTATTGGGTAAAGTGGAAAAAAAATATGTGGAACAAAACTCAAAATTATAAAAAAAAAAAAAAGACCAGGATTATTGGTCTAATAGGGACTGGCCCCTGAGACTGTGGCCCCTAGTTACCCTTCTAGCCTAGAACTAAACTCACCCCAGTGGCTTAACTTTTAGCGAAGCAAAAGACAGGCCTGTAAGGTGAACAATAACACTAGAGGAGTTTCACTCCTTGGAACAACTGGTCATATGAGACCAAAAGAACAGCTTTTGCCCAGGGATAAAACTCAGAAGGCAGGAAAGGATAGAAAAGAAGGACAAATGGAAACAGAAAACACAAGGAGGAAGTGGGAAGAGTGATGTTACATGGTGGGGATTGCAATCAATGTTACGAAATAAAATATATATGAATTGTTGAATGGAGAGCCAATTTGCTCTGTAAACTTTCACTCAAATCACAATAAAAAGTTAAAACAAAGAAAATATGAGTTGAATTCCTGGCCTTTGTACCCGTAGATGTGATCCAATTTGGAAATAAGGGTGTTCCTTTTGTTATGCTAATGATGCCATACTAGTCTAGGGTAAATCCTAAACCTAATCAATTCTGAGTTATAAGAAGCCCAGAATAGACACTCTTGTATGTGCACACACACACAGAGGAAGACAGACACTATGTGAGGATCATCTACAAGCCAAGGAACTAAGGATCGCGTAGGGCTACTGACAAGAAAGGAATTGACACAGCTGAAACCCTGTTTAGGAGCTCTGGAAGCATAGTGCCTAAGGCACTTGACTGCTAACCAGAAGGCTGGAGGTTCAAACCCACCAGCCACTCCTCGGAAGGAAGATGGGGCAATCT
>NW_006921928.1:2882884-2884961 GCF_000298275.1 Orycteropus afer afer | reverse complement strand
ATGGAATGTGCAAAGTATGAATATAGGAAAATTAGAAGCTGTCAAAAATGAAATGGAACACATAAAGATTGATATCCTAGGCGTTAGTGAGCTGAAATGGACCAGTTTTGGCCATTTTGAATCAGATAACCATATGATCTACTATGCTGGGAATGACAAATTGAAGAGGAATGGCATGGCATTCAGCATCACAAAGAAGGTTTCAAGATCTATCCTGAAGTACAATGCTGTCAGTGATAGAACAATATCCATACACCTACAAGAAAAGCCAGTTAATATGACTCTTATTCAAGTATATGCACCAACCACCAAAGCCAAAGATGAGGGAATTGAAGATTTTTACCAACTTCTGCAGCCTGAAGTTGACTGAACATGCAATCAAGATGTGCTGATTATCACTGGTGACTGGAATGCAAAAGTTGGAAACAAAGAAGAATCACTGGTAGTTGGAAAATGTGTCCTTGGAGATAGAAATAATGCTGGAGATCACATGATAGAATTTTGCAAGACTGACCACTTATTCATTGCAAATACATTTTTTCAACAATACAAACAGCAACTATACACATGGACTTCGCCAGATGGAGTACACAGGAATCACATTGACTATATCTGTGGCAACAAGCAATGGAAAAGCTCAATATCTTCAGCCAAAACAAGGCCAGGAGCTGATTGTGGAGCAGATCATCAACTTATATGCACGTTCAACTTGAAGACAATTTAAAAAAAAGTCCATGGGAGCCAAAATATGACCTTGATTATTATTTGTTGTTGTTGTGTGCCTTTGAGCCAGACTCAACTCACAGCAACCCCTCCTTGGGTTTCCGAGGCAGTATCACTACAGAAATAGATTCCTCAACCTTCCTTCTGAGGAGAGGCTGAATTTAGAGACCATTTAAAGAATAGACTTGATGCATTGAACACCAATGACCAAAAACCAGAGGGATTGTGGGATGACATCAAGAACGTCATACATGAAGAAAGCAAAAGGTCATTAAAAAGAGAGGAAAGGAAGAAAATACCAAAATGGATGTCAGAAAAAAACTCTGAAACTTGCCCTTGAGTGGAGAGTAGCTAAAGCAAATGGAAGAAATGACAAGATAAAAGGCTAAACAAAAGATTTCAAAGAGCAGCTTGAGAAGACAAAGTCAATCACTATAATGAAATATCCAAAGACATGGAGTTGGAAAGCCAAAAGGGAAGAACATGCTTGACGTTTCTCAAGCTGAAAGAACTGAAGAGGAAATTTAAACCTTGAGTTGCAATATTGAAAGATTCGACAGGCAAAATATTGAATGATTCAGGAAACATCAAAAGAAGATGTAAGGAATACATAGAGTCACTGTACCAAAAAGAATTGGTTGATGTTCATCCATTTCGGAAGGTGCCATATGATCAAGAACCAATGGTATTGAAGGAAGAAGTCAAAGCTGCACTGAGGGAAGTGGTGAAAAACAAGGCTCCAGGAATTGACAGGATACCCATTGAGATGTTGCAACAAATGGATGCTGCACTAGAGGCACTCAATTGGCTATGCCAAGGGATTTGGAAGACATCTCCCCGGCCAAGTGACTGGAAAAGATCCATATTTGTACCCATTCCAAAGAAAGGTGATTTGACAGAATGTGAAAATTATCGAACAGTATCATTAATATTGCACACAAGTAATCTTACTGAAGATAATTTTAAAAATGGTTATAGTATATCGACAGAGAACTTCCAGAAATGTAAGCTGGATTCAGAAGAGGACATGGAATGAGGGATATCATTGCTGATGTCAGATGGATCTTAGCTGAAAGGAAAGAATACCAGAAAGATGTTTACTTGTGTTTGATTGACTATGCAAAAGCATTCGATTGCATGAATCATAACAAATTAGGGATTACATTCAGAAGAATGGGAGTTCCAGAACACTTAATTAGGTTCATGAGAAACTTGTACATAGAATAGGAGGCTGTCATTTGAACAGAACAAGGGAACCCTGCATGATTTAAAATCAAGAAGAGAGTGCATCAGGGTTGTATCTTTTCACCATACTTATTCCATCTGTATGCTGAACAAATAATCCGAGAAGCTG
>NW_006921928.1:2881125-2882059 GCF_000298275.1 Orycteropus afer afer | reverse complement strand
AATTTATCTTAGGAAAATGGCTCACACACTTATAGAAGCTGGCAAGTCCCAAGTTCTTGGATCAAACATCAAGCTGGAGGTTTTTCCCAACTCACACAGCTGCAGGGACTGACGAACTCAAGGTTGGCAGGCAGTGTACTGGCTGTTGACTCCAATGAATGATGAATCCAAGATCTCCAGGTTGAAGGGTAGATTGTTGGCTGATGGACATTTGTAGGCAGCACAACAGGATCCCAATCCACAGAAGAGTGTCTCTTTTCCAAGGATGTCCACAAATATATTGGAAGCAAGCCACACCCCTAGAGAAACTCCCTTTCAACAGATTGGCTGCTTAAAACACAAACATGCAATCTCATCATGGGACTAACCCACACCACAATTGCTTAAACCACACAGAATTGTGGGCCAGCCAAGTTGACACACAGCTCCAACTATCACAGTCCACCCCTTGTCAACTTGGCAGTTGTACACATAGTCTTAACCATATATAGTCTCTAATTAAGGGCAATCATAAAGTCATATTTGCACCTAACATGATATGCTAACATGTGTACAATCAAAATACATTAACCTTATTTACATTTTACAGTTCATAACAGAAGGAAACAAAAATATTTGATGCACATATGTAATGAAGAAATATAATAATCACAGTCCTTGTTTCTGCAACTGGTCACGTGATCATAGCTGATAATTCAAAACTACCTTCTTCCACTACCCATTCTGTATTTCCCTTGCATTCAGCAAGCACCTCAGCTGGTTGTGGTTCTTTGCCTGGTGGAGTAACCCAAACCTTCATTTCTGAAGGGTCTGGGCCATTAGTAGTCATATCAGAATTGGGTTTCTGTAATTTTCCATTGACTTTAATCACAGGGCACAGTAGTACTAAGAGACATCCTAAAGAATCTCTTGTATTCCAGACATATTCTTCTTT
>NW_006921928.1:2879615-2880890 GCF_000298275.1 Orycteropus afer afer | reverse complement strand
CAGGAAGCAAAAATTTTTTGAGTGGGTCACTAGGGGTAATAGTGAGTGGTACCAACCCCTGGTTCCTGGACCCATGAATCGTGGCTATTGGAGAAATAGCACCATATATTGGACTCTGGTTTAGAGCATATACGGCCTCATGGAGAACATTCCCCAAACCTTCAAGGTATTGCCACCTAGCTTGTGCTGTAATTGTGTTTTCAGTAGGCCATTCCATCATTTCATCAAGCCATCTACTTCTGGATGATGGGGAACATAGTAAAACCAGTGAATTTCATGAGCATAGGTCCATTGCCGCACTTCATTTGCTGTGAAGTAAGTCCCCTGATCTGAAGCAAAGCTGTATGGGATACCTTGATGGTGGATAAGGCATTCTGTAAGTCCATGAATGGTAGTTTTGGCAGAAGCATTGCGTGCAGGGAAGGCAAATCCATATCCAGAATAAGTATGTATTCCAGTTAAGAACAAAACGCTATCCTTTCCATGTTGGAAGTGTTCCAATGTAATCAACCTGCCACCAGGTTGCTGGCAGATCACCCCAAGGAATGGTTCCATATCATGGACTGAGTGTTGATCTCAGCTGCTGGCAGATTGGGCACTCAGCAGTGGTGGTAGCCCAATAAGCCTTGATAAGTGGGAACCCATGTTGCTGAGCCCATGCATAATCTCTGTCTCTGCCACCATGGCCACTTTGTTCATGAGGTCATTGAGCAATGACAGGAGCAGCTGGGGGAAAAAGATGGCTGGTTTCTACTGAATGTGTCATCCTATTCACCTGATTGTTAAAGTCCTCCTCTGCCGAGGTCACCTTTTGGTGGGCATTCACATGAGACACAAATATCTTTACTCCTTTGGCCCATTCAGAACTATCTATCCACATACCTCTTCCCCATACATCCTTGTCACCAATTTTCCAATCATGCTCCTTCCAAGTCCCAGACCATTCGACCAAGCCATTACCCACAGCCCATGAATCTGTATACAATTGGACATCTGGCCATTTCTTGTTCCATGCAAAGTGAACAGCCATATACATGGCTTGAAGTTCTGCCCATTGGGAGGATTTCCCTTCACCACTGTCCTTCAGGGAAGTCCCAGAAAGGGGCTGCAGTGCTGCCACTGTCCACTTTCGAGTTGTGCCTGCATATTGCGCAGAACCATCTGTAAGCCAGGCACGAGTTTTCTCTTCCTCAATCAACTGATCATAAGGAACTCCCCATGAGGCCATAGGTGCAGACTGGGAGAGGGAAGATAATGTGACTGGAGTGGAGACCA
>NW_006921928.1:2876204-2878183 GCF_000298275.1 Orycteropus afer afer | reverse complement strand
CTTTGGGTCTCCTGGAATTAGTGTCAATTCAGAGCCAGTGTCCAGTAATCCCTGAAAAGTCTGATTATTTCCTTTTCCCCCATGAACAGTCACTCTTGTAAAAGGCCTCAGATCCCTTTGGGGAAGCCTGGGAGAAAGATTGACATTAAAAACTTTTGGCAAAGTAATCAGGTCCTTCCTCAAGGGGACCTGGCCTCCCCTTCATTTACGGAGTTGTGGTTCTGTAAACTGACTCAAGTCTGGAAATTGATTGGGAGGCTGTGACTCTGCATTCTGGTAATTCAATCTAGGCTGCTGTTCATGTGACCTAGAGTTCTCCTTTCTATACAGATCAAGTAAATACTTAGTATGTTTGTCATGTATTTCACTACTAGGAACACCATGCCTAAGTAGCCAATGCCATTACTCCACACTAGTCACAGCATTCTGATTACTGGTCTGACTCTGCTGTCCATTATAGTAACCATGCCCACCTTCCCTTTGTCAATTAACTGCTGCCACTTGGGCCCTACTACCAATCAGCTCCATTGTAGTTAAGTGTCTTAGTTCAATTAGGGCATTTCCCACTGTCAAATATGGCTTACATAAAATAGCAATCATAGCAGTCTTCAAGGATGCTGGGGCGCCCTTCACAAATTTATCCCTCACCATACTGGTGAAAGACATGTCCTCTGGACTCTCCATTCCTGGCTCTAGGGGTCTAATCTGATAAATCCATTCTAACATGCCAATTTCCCTAAGCCTTCTACATTATACCAAGGCAGGTCTAGTATCAACTTAACTTAAGGTAGGGCACCACATAATCCATGCTTCAGTAAGCCAACTAAATAAACAATTACATCCTTTCCTAACCTCTCAAGCTGAAACACTGAATGAAGAATCCCTACTTAGTGGGCCTAAGTCAATAAACTCAGGCTGATCCAATCTTACATTCCTTGCACCATTATCCCACACCCTCAGTAGCCATTTGCATACATTTTCTACAGCTTTCTGTCTGAAGATGTCAGCAAAATCAAGTAGGTCTTTTCAGGTGTAGCATACCACCTCCTCAGTCACATTCTATGTTTCACCTTCTCACTTGGACTTAACTTTAGTTATAGGTCTAGCAGCAACAATGTGTGGTTGGGGAGGTTCCTTGGAACATTTAGCATTGTCTTCCATGGTCTCTGCCTCAGGCAGTGACCCAGCAAGAACAGTTGGGTTAATCCCGTCAAACTGAGGTGGAAGGGATAATGGTTTTACAGTAATCCCTTCAGAAGAGAGGGATTCAACAGAATTTACCAGCTCCATATCCTGATCTTCCTGACTATTTGCCCATATGTCCCCATTCCAGGTTTCAGGATCCCATTTTTTCCCAATCAAAGCCTTCACTTTAACTTCAGACACCATTCTGGGTTGGAAATTTAATTGGCATTGTAATTCAGCCACCCTGACAATAAGTCTCTGGGTTTGGTTTTTGGCAATATCAGCTCTGTTACTGAAAGAAATAAGGCTTTCTTTCAGAGCACAGCTGGAAACATTGAGGTCTTTTATGCAGTGCTTGAGCTGTGACTCAGCAGCCCTGAACTCATCTCACTCTTTCACCACTTTGTCTAGTGGCACTATGCTATAAGTCTAGTGTAAGTAGGACCAACCAACCAGTTTCCTTATACTCCTCATGCTGACAAAATTGCAGAAAAGTATCAAATATGCAATCACCCAGAGCCTCACTTCTCAAAAGTACTTGATCTATTGGTGGTCCTATTTTGCATATTAATGTTGCCACTTCACACCAGATTGGCAGGGCCCTGGTGGCATAGTGCCTAAGGCACTTGACTGCTAACCAGAAGGTTGGCGGTTCAAACCCACTAGCCACCCCTCAGGAGGAAGATTGGCTCAATCTCTGGTAGCATAGTGCCTAAGGCACTTGACTGCTAACCAGAAGGCTGGCGGTTCAAACCCACCAGCCACTCCTTGGAAGGAAGGTTGGGCAATCCTAC
>NW_006921928.1:2871746-2875504 GCF_000298275.1 Orycteropus afer afer | reverse complement strand
AATATATTGGAAGCAGGCCACGCCCCTAGGGAAACTCCCTTTCAATGGATTGGCTGCTCAAAACATATATATCCAATCACATCATGGGAATAACCCACATCACAATTGCTTACACCACACAGAATTGTACTCCAGCCAAGTTGACAGACAGCTCCAACTACCACAGTCTATGCATCAGAGATGACTTCACAGCGCCTAACAACCCTCTTGTAACTGTCTTGTCTCTTGCATTGAACTGTGCTTAGTCTTCATTCCTAAGGTCACCTCTTAGTGCAAGATGGGTGCTCCAGCTTCAGCTTTCACATCTACCTTCCATCCAGCAGTAATGAAGATAGATAGACAAAGTGGCAGCAGTCTTTGAAGGAACGTTCCCAGAAAGTTGCCACATGACCTTTCCACTTAGGTCTCTGTTTAGTCACATGACCACTCCTGGCTGCAAAGAGGTATGCATGGAGGAGAGAAAGCTGGTCTGCAAGTGGGAAAAATGAAAGATTCACATAGACAGAGGTAGGAAGTGAGAGGGGTGTCTGTGTCTATTCAGAACATCCCATTTGGGGCTTAAAATAGCTAGATCTGGTTTATAACTTGCAGCCACAACAACTGAGATAATTGTTACCAAGATTGTTTCCCTAACCCTGTTCCAATGGTGTGGCCCACTCTGATATGCCTACACATCATGTAGAGGTGTTTGTTTAAAGCACCCATTTTCTGACCCCATCCCCCAGAGATTCTGATTTTTTCAGTCTGGAGTGGGCCCAGGACCTGCATTTTGAATAGCCTTCCTTCCCAATCCTTTGATTCTATACTGATTTACAACCAGTTCATAGATGTATCAGTTACTAATACTGTGTAACAAATAGCCCAAACTTATTGGCTTGAAACAACAATCATATTACTTTGTTCACAGATTCTGCAGGTAAGGGATTTTAAAAGGGCACAACGGAGATGGCTTGTCTGTGTTCCATGTCTGGGGCCTCAGTAGGAAAAACTTGCAGAGTCGGTGTGTCTCAAAGGTTGAGGATTGGAATCATCTGGAGGTTTCTTCAGACACATTGCTGGTGGTTGATGCTAGTCATTGACCAGGACTTCAGCTGAGGCCATTGTCTGGAATACCTGCATGTGGACCTTGCCATGTGTCTTGGGCTTCCTCGCAGCAGGGTCACTGGGGAGAAGCAGGAGGAAGCTTTATGGTCTTTTATCACCTAGCCTCAGAAGTCAGAGTATTACTTCTGCTGTAATCACAGACCTACTCAGATACCAGAGGGAGAGAATATAGATCCCACTGAACGTCACATTGTTAGAAGAGCATGGGATGGGTGGGAGAGTGTGTTGCAACCATCTTTGGAAAATACAACTTTTCACAAAGATGAAACCTGTACCTCTGCAAAAGTGCTTTAGGAAATACCAAGTGGATAGACTTATGACCCCTACTCTGCCATAACCAATCCCTTCCCTCCTATCTGTTTTATATGTTGGAGTTTTTCATCAGCCAAGCTTCTTACTTTCCCCCAGGTCCTGCTCATGCAGCTCAGAAGCCTTAAGGCAACAGGATGTGATTAGCCTTTTTCTTTTCTTTTCTTTCTGTTCCTTCCAGAAGTTACTTCCATTCAGTGATACCACGAGACAGATAACAGGTACTCACAATTATTTGTTGTTGTTAGCTGCTGTTGAGTTGGCCCCTGACTCAAGGAGACCCTAAGCACATGAGTGAAATGTTGCACAGTGCTGTGCCATCCCCATAATGGGTTGGAGATTGGACCTTTGTGATCCATAGGATTTTCACTGGCTCATTTTCAGAATCAGATCATCAGACTTTAGTCCAAAAGCTCCACTGAAGCCTGTTCATCACCACAGCAACCCACAAGCCTCCACTGACAGACAGGTGGTGGCTGTGCATGAGGTGTATTGGCCAGGAATCAAACCTAGGTCTCCTGCATGGAAGGTGAGACTTCTACCCCTGAACAGCCACTGCCCTCTGGCCAGTAATTTTGATTATGGCTCCACCTCCTCCCCAGGCCTCAGAAAGATGCCAGTGGTGTATTGGTGCTGCCATCTCATAGGGCTTTCAGAATTCTATCGGCAGCCTCAGGAGGGAGAGCTGATGTAGGCATGGCAGAAACCTCTGGCCAGGCTGCCGTGCAGGATGTGTCAAGGTACTCCACTCAGGATTTTAAAAGCCAGCTTAGAATAATTACCAATTTTTTCTTTCTACATTGTACTGGAGGTTCAGAGGAATCTTTTTTTTTTTTCTTAATATGAATTTTAACAGTGTCCTGGGATATGATTTTTCATGAAGTGAACACACCCGTGAACAAACCCAGAACCAGGGTGCTGGGTTCCTGGGGACTCTGTCCCCTTTGGCAGAAAATGAGGACCTCAGACATGCAGCATTTTGAGGGCACTGCAATACCATTTTCTTGAAATGGTGTCTTGACCCAGGTTTGAGGCCCTGGCTGGAGGCCGGTCCATCCCCCTTCTTGAGCAGCTGATTAAGTCCACTCTCCAACCACTCCCCTAATCAGATTCTCACACTCCTGGGCCACTATTAACCCATCCTAATCACCCCAGGGCCAGGTACCCAACAGCTAGGAACAGCCTCTATACCCTGAGCCTACAGAATTATTCAAATTACCCAATCCCCAGGAAGCCTGTGAGACTTAGCTAACCCTACCCTGCTTGCCATACATAAGTTGTCTCCTACGATTCCAGCTTGCTGTTACCCTGGCCCTGGGTGCTACTCCTGTGTGGCCCTGTGTCATGGCATTCTGCACGTCCCTGTCTCTGGGAACTGTGAGTGAAAGAAATGTGTTACTTTCCTTGGCCTCCCTGACTCCTCTTTCCCATGTCCCAACTGACTTACCATCCCATGAATGTGTTAGAGCAGCCATAGACCCAGCTGACGCTTGGCTTGCCAAAGCTCTACTGAGTGAAAGGACAGCATCCTGAACTAACCAAGCCACCCAAACTACTGGAGGCCTTTCCCTTGGTCAAAATCACTGAATGTTGGCACTAACCTAAAAGATCTTCATTTGCCCCTCTCACCTTCCCGATGAGGGAAGAGAGGCCAGAAAGCCAAAGTGGCCTGTTCAAAGTCATATGACTGGCCTGTGGCAGAGCCCAACCTCAAACCCTGAACGATTCCTGACCCTTGCCAGGGCTTTTTTATGAGAGATAGGAAGATAGCTGCCATTGAGTTGACTGCCTCGCGCTGACCTTGTGTACACCAGAACGAAATGTTGCCCAGTCCTGCATCATCCTCACAATCGCCAGCATGTTCAAGTCCATTGTTGTGGCTACTGTGTCAATCCATCTGACTGAGGGTCTCTCTGGCCCTCACTGACACTCTACTTCACCAAACACAAAGTCTTTCTCTAGCAATTGATCCCTCCCGATGATGCGTCCAAAGCAAACGAGCTTGATAATGTTCTGTTGTGATCCATGAGGTTTTCATTGGCTAAGGTTCAGAAGTAGATCACCAGGTCTGTCTTATTCTGGAAGCTCTGCGGAAACCTATCCACCATGGGTGACCTGCTGGTATTTGAAATATGATAGCTTCCACTTCATCACTGCCATCAAGTCGGATCCGACTCATAGCAACCCCTCCTTGGGTTTCTGAGGCGGTATCACTACGGAAGTAGATTGCCCAACCTTCCTTCCAAGGAGTGGCTGGTGGATTTGAACTGCCAACCTTCTGGTTAGCAGTCAAGTGCCTTAGGCACTATGCCACCAGAGCGCCCCTCCACCATCATAGCAGTATG
>NW_006921928.1:2869238-2871431 GCF_000298275.1 Orycteropus afer afer | reverse complement strand
ATAAACCCATCCATGCCATGATTAGGAACTCTTGGGTTTATTTTTTAGTGTGTTGTTGTTGTTATGTGCCATCAAGTTGGACCTGACTCATAGCGACCACTCCTTGGGTTTCTGAGGTGGTATCACTACGGAAGTAGATCGCCCAAACTTCCTTCCGAGAAACGGTTGGTGGGCTTGAACCGTCAGCCTTCTGGTTAGCAGTAAAGTGCCTTAGGTACTTAGTGTAGCCATCAGAAAAACCTCCAGTGCATTGTAGAGGACCAAAACTAGCCCACAGACACCATTGGTAGCAGTTTTAAATAGTACACAAATTCCTTGACACTTCTCCTGTTGAGAAGTGGGCTCTATATCCTCTTTCCTTGAATCTGAGATGGTCTTAATGAATCACATGTAACCAAAAGAATGTAGAGGAAATGACATGGAATGACTTCTCAGACTAGGTCAGCAATTGTCATGTAGCTTCTTCCACTTGAGTCTCTTGGGAAACTTGCTTTCTGATGTTCCCCCAGAAAAGCTTCCTTTCAGAACCCAGTGCCATGCTGTGAGAAACCAAGCCACATGGAAGGCCTTCTATACTTGATGCCCTGGAGGCTAGCCCCATCTGAGCCCAGTCTACAAGGCCTATGACAGAAGGAACCTCTGGTGACTCACCTGGTATCACACTCAGCTGACTGCAGACATCATAAAGCAAAGACAAGGTGTCCCTGTCTGAATTCCTGACCCACAGAAAAATTAAAAATAATAATAATAAGGTTGGTTTAAGCCACCAAGACTAGTTTGTTAATTAGCTGCGATGACTGGAACACCATTCAGTGGTGGAAGGGGGCAGTATCCTTGAAAAATATCACAGAACCCAGGCTTAAAAGCCCACTTGGCACATAAGCTCATCACCAATGCTCTTAGGTAGAAAATGGAGAGCGGCTTATACTGAGGGTCTAGGCTAATCCTCCTGAGGTCCCTCAAGTGAGAAAACTGGAGGTGAGAACATGGCCTTCACACCTTCTATTCCTTCTGCCAAATAACCCTCCTTGTTTCTCTGACTGGTTAACTCACCCATGGCCCAAGTCTTGGTTCTGTTACAACCATCTCTGGGCGGCCCTTCCTGATATCCCCATCACTGACGCACACTCCCACTGCCATATGCAAAGGCTGAGAGACAAGTTCCTTTTCTGTAATACATACCATGCTATGTTATTGCTGTGGTTTTTAATTGCTATAAAATTTCTCCAACTCAGGATGACCCTATGTATAACAGAACAAAACATTGCCCTGTCCTGGGCCATCATCATGGGTGTGTTTGAGTCCATTGTTGCAGCTATTGTGTCAATCCATCTCACTGAAGGTTTCCCTCATTTTCTCTGATGTTTTACCAAATATGATGTCCTTTTCTAGCAATTAGTCTTGCCTGATGACATGTCCAAAGTAAACAAGTCAAAGTCTCACCATGCTTGCTTCCTAGGAGAATTCTAGTGTATTTCTTCTAAGACTGATTGGTTTATGCTCCTGGCAGTCCATGATATATTCAATATTTTTTGCCAACACCACAGTGGAAATGCATCCATTCTTCTGTCTTACTTTTTCATTTCTCAAATTTCACATGGATATGAGGTGATTGAAAATCTGTGGTTTGGGCCAGGGGCATCTTAGTCATCAAAGTGACATCTTTTCTTTTAAAACTATAAAGAGGTTTTGGGAGCAGATTTTCCCGATGCATTTGGTTTTTTGTCGGCTGTTCCCATGGATGT
Organism: Orycteropus afer afer; assembly: GCF_000298275.1. NCBI lineage: Eukaryota > Metazoa > Chordata > Mammalia > Tubulidentata > Orycteropodidae > Orycteropus > Orycteropus afer. The sequence goes on along the minus strand of NW_006921928.1, from coordinate 2,869,686 downwards.
TGATTGTTGATCAAGTAGAATAAGATCATTAATAACTTCAACTTCTTTTTTTGGAGGGGGGTGGTATTAGGCTTAGCTAATGAATGCAGTCCTCTAGTTGTGCAAATGAAGAAACTGAGATCAGAGAATGACTGCCATTGGGCTAAACATCCCCATCTGGGGTCCTGGAGGAGGGGCTAGGGTGGTTAGCTAGCTCTTGAGCAACAACTGTCTTTTCAGAATGGAGAGAGCCAGAGCTATAGTCTCTTTAAGGCTTCCCCTCACTCTAACCACAATCTCATTTTCTGTATGTCTGCCCATCCTGAGGGATGCCTTTAAACTTGAGGGCTTGAGGGTTGAATAGTCTACCCTTCCCCCCAAATTCACATCCACCCAGAGCTTGTGAGTGGGGCCTTACTTGGAAATGAAGTCTTCATAGATGTAATCAAGTTAAGATTAGGTTAGAAAA
>NW_006921928.1:2863037-2864644 GCF_000298275.1 Orycteropus afer afer | reverse complement strand
GTGTGCATTTATTACTATAAATTGGCCTCTGATTACTGCTTTTGCTGTGCCCCAAAGATTTTGGTATGTTGTGTTTTCATTCTCATTTCTTTCAAGAAATTTTTGAATTTCAATTTTTATTTCTTCTCTTACCCAGTCTTTCTCAAGGAGGGTGTTGTTACTCTTTTCCTGTTGATTTCTAATTTGATAGCATTGTGATCTGATAAGATGCTTTGAAGTATTTCAATGTTTTTAAATATGAAGGCTTGCTTTATGGCCTAACATATGGTTTATCATGAAAAATGTTCCATGTGCACTAGAAAAGAATGTATATTGTGCTGCTGTTGGGTGAAGTGCTCTGTAAATGTCTATAAGGTCAAGTTGGTGAATTGTATTGTTTAGCTCTTTTGCATCTTTGTTGAGTTTCTTTCCAATTGTTCTATATTTCACTGAAAGTGGTTTATTAAATTCTCCTACTATGACTGTGGAGTCATCTATTTGGCTTTTCAACTCTTTTAATGTCTGATTTATGTATTTGGGGGCTCTTTCATTAGGTCCATAGATATTTATTATGGTTATATCTTCTTGTTCAATTGTTCCTTTAATCATTATATAATGTCTTTCCTTGTGTTGTTTGGTGGTTTTTGTCTTAAAGTCAATTTGGTCAGAAATTAATATTGCCACTCTTACTCTTTTACAGCTGTCATTTGGTTGATATTTCTTTTTTCAACCTTTGATTTTTAGTCTATTTTTGTCTTTGTCTGTAAGGTGTGTCTCTTCTAGACAGCATATTGATGAGTTTTGTTTCCTTATCCAGTCTGCAACTCTCTATCTCTTAAGTGGTACATTTAATCCATTAACATTCAGTGTAATTATTGACAAGTATGAAATGGTTGCTGTCATTTTGTTATGTGTTTTTTCATGGTGTCCCTGGGGTCTTTGTTCTATATTATTTTCTGTGCTGAGCTCATTATGTTTATGAATTGTGTTATCATTTAATTTGTTGCTGTTTTAGTATTTGCTGAATATTTGTGCTTGTCTTCTTTTTTATTGTGATGTGAAGGTTTATCATTTTTCTTTGAGGTTACTCTGTGATTTATAATTTTCTCCTCAAGTTTGGAATAGTCCATTCTATCTTGCAACTCTCTTGACTTTCTCGCCATTTAGAAGTTCTATAACTACACAGTATTTTCCCTCTTTTTATTTGTAGGTGTCCTCATTTGCCAATTGAAGTCTCTGGTTCCCTTTTTCCAGTCTTGTAAGCTTATGTTACTTTGGATATGCCCACAGCTGTGGTTTCTGGCTTATGTCATCTTATGTATTAATGGTCGGTTGTTGTTTGCTATTTTTAGTTCTCTGTTCAAACGATTCCCTTTAGTATCCCTTGTCAGGTTGGTCTGGTTTTAACAAATTCCCTTAGTTTCTGCTTATCTGGAAATCTCCTAATTTCACCATCATATGTGATGGGCAATTTTGCTGGGTAGATAATTCTTGGTTGAAAATTTTTCTCTTTCATGGTTTTATATATACCACCCCATTGCCTTCTTGCTTGCATGGTTTCTGCTGAGAAATCAGAGCTTATTCTTACTGGTTGTCCTTTGTAAGTAACTTTTTGTTTTTCCCATGCT
>NW_006921928.1:2859420-2862532 GCF_000298275.1 Orycteropus afer afer | reverse complement strand
ATACCTGTGGTAGTTATGTTTGTGTGTCTACTTGGCTGGGCCTGGTTGAGTGGCTGGGCAGCTGGTGGTAGTTATTCCCCATGATGAGACTGGCAATCTACTCCATGGTGGGATCTACCACAAGCAGCTGAATAGCTGCCTTTGGGATGTGGTCTGCTTCCTGTATTTAAGGAGAAGCCTCGGGAATGGTCTCTAGCTTATGGCATTCTTGGACCCTGCATGTAGCTGTGTGATTGTTCAGCAGCCTGCCATGCTCTGCCGACCTGGGGACTTACAATGGACTTAAGTTAATGGTCTGCTGTGTGGTTTGGTAACATCAAGACTGTGCCTTTTTACTTGTCAACCTTTGGGCTTTTCAGCCTCAGCAGCCAGCAGCTGTCTGAGTGAAGAAACGCCTCTAGCTCCAGTGAGCTGGGAGCAGGAGGCAGAGCTGGATCCTAAGGTTGAGGGGCTTTCACCCAGCCCCTAGAGCTTGGTACTTTGAACTTAGACTTAAAGCTTTCAAATTGTAAGAATAAACTCCTGTTTGCTGAGGCCATCCCATTTGTGGTACATTCCTGTCAGAGTGCCACTAGGTAACCAGAACATAATTTACTACCAGGAGAGTGGGGTGGTGCTCTGACAGATACCTATAATCTGGAAACAGGAGTGGAGTGCACCCTTGACCCAAGACCCTGGCAGAGAGACCCTGGCACATGGCATGACACATGGCAGGAGCATAGCAAGAGACCAGCATGAGAGACAGCAGGAGCAGAGCCCAGAGACCAGCATGAGAGATGTCAGGAACAAGGCTGAGAGAACTGGCATGAGACAGTGAAAGCCTTATCAGCCCATGGAGGAGAAAGCTTGATACCTTTGGTTAGGCGGCTTCTACCTTCAGGCCTTAATTGGTAGAAGAGACCAGTTTGAAATGGAGTAGCAGGTTGGCCAGCCCATGGAGCAAGAAACGTAAATGTCCTTTGGGGCAAGAAGATTCCTGTTGAAGTGGGTTACCCTTGGACATTAATCAGCAGAATTGGAGACCAAGGAAACGGAAGCAGAGCTGCCTCAGCCTGAAAGCGTAGGACCATGGCCTTTGGGGGTGGAACAGTCACAACCCCCTAGGTTTCAAAGGGCCAGGCCTTCACCAACTTGGTTCTGGAGTGTGGGGCTGCTTGTTCATGTAAGCCAGTGGGATGGAGCCATAGCTGCTGCCCAAGAATGAGGGGACAGGGCTGCCATGCCCAAGAGGGAAAGGAATTGGGCCCACAGGGCCAAGAGGGTGAGGTCGCCACTTAGAGGAACTAGGGGCCTGGAGCCACCCAGTGGAGGAGATCTGTACAGATGCCACACAATGAAGATCTATGCAGATGCCAAGATGACAAAGGGTAGAATTGTGGTAGTTATGTTTGTGTGTCAGCTTGGCTGGGCCTGGTTGAGTGGCTGGGCAGCTGGTGGTAGTTATTCCCCATGATAAGATTGGCAATCAACTCCATGGTGGGATCTACCACAAACAGCTGAGTCTGAGTGAAGAAATGCCTCTAGCTCCAGTGAGCTGGGAACAGTAGGCAGAGCTGGACCCTAAGGTTGAGGGACTTTCACCCAGCCCCTAGAGCTTGGTACTTTGAACTTGGAGTTAAAGGCTCCAAGTTGTGAGAATAAACTCCTGTTTGCTAAGGCCATCCAATTTGTGGTATATTCCTGTCAGAGTGCCACTAGGTAATCAGAACAATACCTAAATATAATTCTTTTGAATTCCTTATCAGGGAGCTCCAATGCTGCTTCTTCCTCAGGGATATGTTCTGGGTCTATATCCTGCTTCCTTGTTTCTACCACTTTATCTTTCTTCTTTGTGTGGACTGTGATGGTCTGTTTTCTCTGAGACATTGTAATGTCATTGTATTTAGATCTCTGTTAACTGTTTGTGAAGAGTAGTTAAGGGTGAGTCAAGTTCTTGTTGGTGGTTGTTTATCGTAGGCCTGTTGGTGGAGAAGGAGGTGGTGACTCTCACTCAGTAAGTGAAGCTGCAGGAGGTGTGGGTGTAGTTATGTTTTATGGGGACTTTTGCTGTTTCCCACTGAGTTAGACAAAAATAACAATTGAATAACCATCAAAAAAGTAAAAGCAAAAGGACAAAAAACACACTGTGTAATCACACAGGAACAGTAACCAAAAAAGGGAAAAGGGAAACAAACAAAACAAAAAACACTGCACTATCTGTGGAGAGGGCAATAAGAGAAAAAGTAGAGAGGGAGAATAATGAAGAAAAAAATGGGAAAAACACAAAAAGAAAAACAAGCAACAGGCTTACCCACAAGAAAGAAAAACAAAAATTTGGAACAGGAACATAGAAAAGAAAAAAAGGTGAAAATTAGAACCTGAGAAGGGAAGACTAAAGAATGATAATAAAAAGGACAAAGGTAATAATTATAGTAGTAGTTTTAAAACAGACAAAAACAAACTGAAAAAAATTTTTAAAAAAATCTGGACAGGGCTGGGCAGGGCACCCAGGCTCTATTGGATCACACAGACTGGGATGGAATTCCTGCCATCCTAGAAGGTGGGTGGTAGTGTGGGATGGCCGCACCTCCATTCACCAAGAGGGTGTCAGGTATAAGAGTAACAAGGGGAATGTCACACCTTTCTAGTAGTCCATGAGTCCAGTATATCTTTGCAGTTCCCACCAAGTAGAGCCTGTTCTTAAGTCCCTGGAACTTGGGAGAATGCTGTCACTTTAAACATCCAAAATGGTCAAGCCGCTTGTAAACATTCAAAATGGCTGCGTCCTCCGGACAGGCAAAAGTCCACAGCTCAGCCTGCCTTCCTCTTCTCTGCTTCCTCTTTTATTCTCCAGCCACCAGAGCAGTCCTCTGTGCAGTACCTAGCTAGCAGGGCTGATTTTTAGGTTAATTCTTAGATCCTACCACCACTCAGCAATATCCATGCTGTTTGTGCTGTCAGGATTGCTGCCAGACCACAGCTCCACATGTCTCCTTTTTTTGGTATTTTCATGCAAATTCTTATGCTAGTTTGAGTTTAGTCCACTTCTATATCCTTCCCTTCAAAGCTCAGGGGTCCAGGATTATCTTCAGTATCTGTGTTAATTGATTCCCCTTTTCTTTATTGAAGAGGG
>NW_006921928.1:2856673-2858630 GCF_000298275.1 Orycteropus afer afer | reverse complement strand
ACTTGACTGCTAACCAGAAGGCTGGCAGTTCAAACCCACCAGCCACTCCTTGGAAGGAAGGTTGGGCAATCCTACTTCTGTAGTGATACCACCTCAGAAACCCAAGGAGGGGTTGCTATGAGTCAGGGCCAACTCGATGGCACATAACAACAACAACAACAATGAAGTTCTCAAGGTCCCTGGGCAGTGCAAAAGGTTTGTGCTTACCTACTAACCTAAGGTTGGTCGTTTGAACTCACCCAGTGATGCCACAGAAGAAAGGTCTGGCTATCTGCTTCTGTAAAGCTTCAGCCAAGAAAGCTCTATGGAGCAGTTCTACTCTGTAACACATGGGGTCACCATATGTTGGAATCGACTGACAGCAATGAGCTTGGTTTTGGGTTAATGAGTTCTCTGAGTCCCTGGGTGGTGTAAACAGTTAAACACTTGATTACTAATTGAAAGACTGGAGGTTCCAGTCCACCCAGAGGTGGCTCAGAAGAAAGGCCTGACAATCTACTCCCAAAAAGTCAGCCATTGAAAACTCTATGGAGCACAGTTCTACTCTGACACACAGGGGGTTGCCATGAGTTGGAGTCAACTGGTTTGGTTTAATGAGGTTCTCTAGGCCTCCATAACAGCTAGAAAATTCCTTAGAAGCTAGCATGGTGAGACTACCACTTGCTTACTTTGAACAAAGCATCAGGAAAGATCAATCTCCAGAAAAGGACATCATGGTTGGTAAAGGGTCAGGAAAAATGAGGGAAATGCTCAATTACATGGATTGACACAACAATGGACTAGGACATACCAATGAGGATGAAGATGACACAGGACTGGTCAACATTTCATTCTTTATACATAGGGTAGCCATGAGTTGGAATTGACTTGATAGCCACTTACAACAGGCCTCCTTATATCGTAGCTGCGCTTAGTTACCTGACAAAATACTGCCTGCTCATGACACTTGCAGCCTTGGCAGTAGGGGAGAAGGCGGGAGAGGTAGTGAGAAGTCCAGGTGACCAACAGACCCCTCTCTATGGAAGGCCTCTCTGTTTCAAAATATTCATGTTTCCCCCACTTCTCCAACTTTAGGGAACAATATGGGAGAAAAGCAGCTTAGTGGCCAGGGCCTGGACCTCTGGGACCATGGCTCCTTTAGCTCCCTTCTTCTGCTTCAACACAAGGGCATTGCTGGCATGCCTCATATTCGACCTTGTCTTCCATACTGTCCCTAGCTTTTAGATCCATGTCTCCACCATCCCAGAGCCAATCTCTGGGATTGAGCCAAGAGAACTTTGCTCCTTCCATGGCCAGGGGAAAGCCTCTCCTTGACCAGTTGTGAGACCCCTCCGGGAACCAGGAGGGCTGCTAGGACCCAACCTGAAGTTCCTCTAACCCAAGCCAGGAATCTTTTTCCATTCATTCTATCTCTCTCCCTGCCTCCTTTCCTCCCTCTCTCTTCCCCTACTCCTCTTCCTTCTCTCTCCCTTTTTTCCTCTCTTCTCCTCCTCTTCCTTCTTCTTTCTCCCCCCTTTCTCCTCATCTCTTCCTCCTTCCCTCTCCCTCCTTTTCTTCCTTCTCCTTCCCTTTCCCTCCCTCTTCTCCTCCTCCTTTCTCTCTCCCTCTCACCCCTCTCCTCTTCTTATTTCTCTCCCTCCCTCTATCTCTCCCTCCTCCTTTTCTTCTTCCTCTCCTCTCCTGTCTCCTTCCCTATCTGCTCTGCTCTGCCTCCTCTTTCCTGTGCCCAGAAGGGGCTCTGACCCTATTCCCTCTCCTTTTAGGGCCAGTTCAATTTCCCTCCACCATAGTAGATTCAGCCCAATGCTGACTTCTCCATTTTTTTGGCTTTCTCTGCTTTTGTGGTTAACAAGAGATGATAGATCCCTTTCTGGAATTGTCTCTGGGGATCCACAGTTTAGGACCAGACCCAGGAAGAAGAATGTGCATTCCAGGCCTGGCACACTCCTGTCCCTGT
>NW_006921928.1:2854734-2856278 GCF_000298275.1 Orycteropus afer afer | reverse complement strand
AGGCCACTGAGCAGGATCTGTGATTGACAGGTCGACTCTGTCAATCTGGAGAGGTTGCGGTGAAAAGAGTGAGGCACCAGATACAAAAGGGGAGATGTTTGATGAGTCCTGGGGCCGCACGCTTGAATGGAAGAAGTGGGGGAAGCTGCGCCACAGCCCTAGGGAGCCTGTGACCACATGAGAGTGACAAGGCTGAAGAAACTAACGTTTTCACTAGGAAGTTTTTAAATGCAGATGTGAGTTTATTTGAGGGCGTCTTTCTTGGTGAAATTGTGCAAAAGAAAGCTGACTTGTTAATGATGTCTTGTGCCAGATCCTTAAGCTTTCCTTTATTGCTATAAGAGGCACCTAGTCACAAATGCAGCCTACAGGAGGTGACATTGTGTGTGTGTGCTGGGAGAGGAGGGGCCTTGGGAATCTTTGCTATAGGGGTTTGGCAGTGACCATTTAATTACGCAAAGGATTGATTCTGAGAACGTGGTAGGTGCCGAATAAAAATATGTCATCATTTAAGTATCTAGCGCTGGTGCTCTCAATTGTATATATATATTTTTATTATTGTGGTAAAATGTATATAACAAAATTTGCCATTTTAACCATTTTTAAGTGTACCATTCAGTCTCCTTGATTATATTCACAATGGTTTTCAACCATGTGTTCCTATGTTTTCTTATCAAGGTTTTATAGTTTTACACTTTACATTTAGATCAATTGACCACATTTTTGTATTTCCAAAACGTTTTCATCACCCCAAACTCCAAATTGTATTTAAAAATAAAGTTCTAACATTTTATTTTTCAATTTGAAAGATTAATTTCAATTAGACAGACATAGTCAATTTAGAAAATATTTGGAATATATCTATTAAAGGAAATACTGGTGAGGAAAAAGGCCCTTCCTCCTACTGCAAGGCAATCATTGACAATGTTATGGCATATTTAGCTCCAGTCTTTTTGCTATACATCTTTTAAAATATAATTGTGATCAACTGTACACATCATTTTGTATTTTGCTCTTTTCTTGCTCAACATGGTGATACAAACATTTTTCATGGCATTGCAAACTCCTCATAAACATCGTTCTTAATAGCTACATAATATAGATTGTATTTTCAATTTTCATTAAAATTCTGGTATATCTTCAGCTTGATTGCTTTAAGGGACCTAATTTCTGCCAGCCCTAATCTGCTTATCTGTTTATTAAGAGCAGCATTTCCACCATGGCTATTCCTATCTCTAAGGGAGACAGAAAGGGAATGAGAAGGAGAAAGAAGATTCCAAGTGGGATGGATGCAGTACCTACTTGGGCTCATTGGGCAATCAGAGACACAGTTAAGGCAGGGCTGCTGTGGGCCCTGGACCCCACGCCATCAGTCTCCATTGCAAACATTCTCTCCTGTGGTGTTGAGATGTATACTTACTCTTACTGAGACCACATGGCCCACTTAGGATTCAAAAATATGGCTCCCATAGGTATGGGCATGGGAGTGCTGGTGGTGTAGTGCCTAAGGCATTTGACTGCTAACCAGAAGGCTGGCGGTTCAA
>NW_006921928.1:2847835-2853672 GCF_000298275.1 Orycteropus afer afer | reverse complement strand
CTCCCTGTGCCCTTTTTAGTTATGTACTCCTATCTGTCCAGCTTTTCCTCCATGTGAATGTTGCCTGTCTGGTGCCCCATGGCCTATTGCTCCAAGGGATGTATCTCTGTAGAGTAGGTGAGTTCATCGTCCTGGGTTGAGTGTTCTGCATGTAAGTCTTGTTTACTATTGGGCTGAGAGCCAACCCTTGGGAGTGAATATTATCCCAGGCCCGAGGTATATCCCAGGGCCATAGTCTTGGGGATCCCATCAGACTCCATCCCACCAGTAATTCTGGTCATTATTGTGTTTTTAAATTTTGTTCCACATTTTTGCTCCCACTCTATCCAGGACCTCCAGTTTTGATCCCTTCCAGAGTGGTTGACATTGATAGCGGGGCACCCTCTAGTTCTTCTGGTCTCAAGGTCCATCATGTCCTAAGGCTGATTGTTTCCAAATGCCCTTGGCTTTCTTCACTCTCCTTGGCTTCTAACAATAGGACACCATTAGCTGCATCTTAGATGGCCACTCGAAAGCTTTTAAGACCCCAGTCACTACTCACCAAAGTAGGTTGTGGGACAAGATTTTTATGTATTTTGTTGTGCCAATTGAGTCTGGTGTCCCCCAAAACTATGGTCCTGAGTTGGCATATCTGGTGGATCTCTCACCAGAGCTACTTAACACATGTATAAATTTGTATAATCACCACCATAATCAGGATACAGAACAGTTCAATTACCTAAAACTCCCTTGTGCTATCCCTTTGTAGTCATGCCATCCCCCTATACTTAATGTCTGGCAACCACCAATCCATTCTCCATCACTATAATTTTGTATAGTTTCTAGAATATCATAAAAATGAAATTAATAGCATGTGACCTGTTGAACATTGCCTTTTTCACTCAAGTAATGTCTTTGAAATTCATCCAAGTTGTGTTTACCAATAGTTTGTTTCTTTTATGGCTGAGTAGTTTTCCATTGTATGGATATATCACAGTTTGTTTAACTATTCAGTCTTTGAAAGATATTTGATTGTTACCATTTTGAGTCAAATATGAATAAAGCTGCTATGAACATTTGTGCATCAATTTTTGTGTAAACATAAATTTTTCTTTCTCTAGGAGTGGGATTGCTGAGTTATAAGGTAAGTGTTTATTTAAATGTTTAGGAAACTGCCAAACTTTTCCAGAGTGGCTGTACCATTTTGCATTCTCACAAGCAATGTATGAGATTTCCAGTTGCTCCACATCTTCATCAACAACTGGTTGCTGTTGTTAGTTGCCAAGTCTATCCCAATTTATGGCAACCCCATGGGTGCGGAATAGAACTGCTCCATAGGGTTTCTTTGGCTATAATCTTTCAGAAGCAGATCATCAGGCCTGTCTCCTGAGGCACCTCAGGGAAGCTGCCAACTTTCCGACTAGTTGTATAATACTCAACCATATGTGCCACCTAGGGACTCTGAGAAATTGGTATGATTAGTATTTTTAATGTTGTTGTTGTTATGTGCTAGTGAGTCGGACCCGACTCATAGTGACCCTTCCTTGGATTTCTGAGGCGGTATCACTATAGAAGTAGATTGCCCAACCTTACTTCCGAGGAGTGGCTAGTGAGTTTGAACCGTCAGCCTTCTGGTTAGCAGTCAAGTGCCTTAGGCACTCTTCTAATAGATGTGTAGTGTATTTCATCATGGTTTTAATTAGCATTTCTCTAACAGCTAATGATGTTGAATATCTTTTTCTGTGTTTATTTGACCTTCTTTTTTAGGGAGCAATTTATTTTTCTGTTTATAAAATCTGATATAAAAATAATGGGTAAAATGGCTTTAAATAGTCTCCCTCCCCCTTTTCTTAATTGTGCTTTGGGTACAAATTTACAAAGCGAATTTATTTTACATTCAACAGTTCATGTATATTTGATTTCATGCCCCGATTACCATTCCCAACCATAAAAAGCTCTCCTCCCCTCCTCTCCTTGTGACTATTCCCTCCCTGTTCCCTTCTTAACTATGCATTCCTGTCTGTCCAGCTTTCCCTCTATTTAAATGCTGCCCCTCTGTTGTCTTATGACTGATTGATCTAAGGGGTGCATCTTCCTAGACTAGGTGGATGCATTGCCTGGGGTAGTTCTTTCTACTGTTGGGCTGAGAACCAATTGCATGGGAGTGAGTCCATTTGTAGGCCCAAAGGGTAACCAGGGGCCATAGTCTCTGGGGTTCCATCAGTCTCTATCCTACCAGTAATTTGGTCATTTTCTGGTTTTTGAATTTTGATCTGTATTTTTCCTCCCACTCTGCCCGGGATCTCCAGTTTTGATCCCCTTCCAAGTGGCTCACATTGGCAGCCAGGCACCATCTAGTTCTTCTGGTTTTGGGGGCATGAAGACCGAGGTCCTCATGGTCCATCGTGGACTAATTGTTTCCAGATGCCTTTGATTTTCTTCCCTCTTCTTTGCTTCAGATGAGAGGAGACCAAAAGTATAGTTGCATGTTAGATGGTCACTCAAAAGCTTTTAAGACCCCAGTCACTACTCACCAAAGTAGTATTTGAGTATTTTTTCATTGGACTGTTAATTTTATTACTGTTGAGTTTTGAGAATTCTCCATATATTCCACATACAGATCTTCTGTTGGATATATGATTTGTGAATATTTTGTCCAGTTTATAACTTGTTTTTTCATTTTCTTCTATCTTTCACAGAAGAAAGTTTTTGATTTTGATGAAGTCCATGTCAAAGAACTCTTTGCCTACTCTCAGGTCATGAAGATTTTCTTCTATATTTTTTTCTAAAGGTTCTATAGTTTTACACTTTACATTTACATCTATGATCCATGATCCATTTGAGTTAATTTTGTATAAGCTATGAGGTTTAGTTTGAAGTTCATTTTTTTACATATGGATATCCAATTTTTCTACCACTGTTTGTTGAAAAGACTATTCTTTCTCCATTTAATTGCATTTGTAATTTTGTCAAAAATCAAGTGACCATATTTTTGTGGGTCTGTTTCCTGATTCTATATGTCTATCCCTCCACAGTACCACATTGATTTGATTACTGTAGTTCTATGTTTCTTGTGATTAAGTGCTATGGAGTTGGTTACAACTCATACAACAGAATGAAACACTGCCTGATCCTGAGCTATCCTCACAATTGTTGCTATATTTGAGCCCACTGTTGCAGTCACTGTGTCAATCCCTATCATTGAGGGTCTTCCTCTTTTTCTCTGACCCTCTAAATTAGCAAGCATTATGTCCTCTCCAGGGACAGGTTCCTCCTAATAACATGTCCAAAGTATGTGAGATGAAGTCTCACCATCCTTGCTGCTAAGGATCATTCTAGCTATACTTCTTCCAAGACAGATTTGTTCATTCTTCTGGCAGTCCACCATATACTCAATATTCTTTACCAACACCATAATTCAAAGATATCAATTCTTCTTCAGTCTTCCTTATTCACTGTCCAACTTTTGCATACATTATGAGGTGATGAAAAGTACCACAGCTTGGGTCAGGCATACCTTATTCCTCAAAGTGACACATTTGCTTTTTAACATTTTAAAGAGGTATTTTGCAACAGATTTGTCCAATGCAGTATGTCATTTTATTTCTTGACTGCTGCTTCCATGGACTATGATTGTGGATCCAAGTAAAATGAAATCCTTGACAACTTCCATAATTTTCCATTTATCATGATGTAGTTCATCATGGTGTAGTTGGGAAGACTCTTCTTTTCTTTATGTTGATTACTTTATACTGAAGGGTCTAATCTTTGATCTTCATCAATAAGTGCTTCAAGTCTTCTTCACTTTCAACAAACAAGATTTTATTATCTGCAATCCTGATGCTGCATTCTTCTTCATTTAGTCCAGGTTCCCAGATTATTTGCTCAGCATAGAGATTGAATAACTATGGTGTAAGGATATCACCCTGATGCACACCTTTTCTGATTTTAAACCATGCAGCACCTCCTTTTTCTATTCAAACAACTGCTTCTTGGTCTATGTACAAGTTCCACATTAGCACAATTAAGTGTTCTAGAATTCCTGTTCTTCACAATGTTATCCATAATTTGTTATGATCCACATGGTTGAATGCCTTCGAATAGTCTTTAAAACACAAATAAACATCTTTCTGGTATTTTCTGCTTTCAGCCAAGATCCATCTGACATCAGCAATGATATCCCTCTTTCCACACCTTCTTCTGAATCTGGCTTGAATTTCTGGAAGTTTCTTATTGATGTATTGCTGCAACAATTTTTAAATTACCTTCAGCAAAATTTTATTTGCGTATGATATTAATGATATTGTTTGATAATTTCCACATTCTGTTGGATCATCTTTCTTCAGAATAGGCACAAATATGGATTCCTTCCAGTCAGTTGGCCAAGTAGCTGTATTCCAAATTTCTTGGCATAGACAAGTGAATGTTTCCAGCACTGTATCCACTTGTTGGTATTACATCTCATTTGGTATTCCAGCATTGCATCTCATTGGTATTCTGTTAATTCCTGGAGCCTTGTTTTTCACCAATGCTTTCAGTGCAGCTTAGAATTCTTCCTTCAATACCATTTGTTCTTGATCATATGCTACCTCCAGAAATGGTTTAACATCAACCAATTCTTTTTGGTACAGTGACTCTGTATTCTTTCCATCTTCTTTTGATGCTTTCTGTGTCATTGTAGTGTGATAGATTGCTTTTATATGGCCTTTCTTGCCATGATCTTGTAACTCCCACCAAATGATTGGGTACAACTGTGCAAATAAGGTGCTTGTAGCCCAGTAAGGGCATTGGATAGGTTTCTAGTAATGTAAATAAGGTGCATAGCCCCTTGTCAGTGGTGGTACCATGCAAATAAGTTGCATGGAAACCTAACAAGGGGATTGGTCAATTTTACCATGCCACTAGGCTTAAAATGAGCCATCTAAGAGGTAGGAAAGGGGGACCTCACTACCACCAAGAAGAAGAAATGGAGGTAGAGCATGTTCTTTGAATGCAGAATGCCTGCATTGAGTACCTCTTAGACCCAGGAGACAGAAAGAAAGCTGTAACACCAGACATGGTGCAAGATGACAAGAAGTAGCAGCAGAGAGTGGCAGCAACAGAACCAGGAGGCTGGTACAGGATGGCATGGTGGGTTTTCCAGCCCATGGAGCAAGGCAGTTACAGTGGGTGTGGCAATCCATTGAACAAGACAGCTAAGCATCTTCAGGCCAAGGATTACTGGAGGAGTGGATATCGCTGGATGCTTATTGGTAGAGCTAAAGAGCTTTGCAACACTTGCTGGAGCAGGGAAGACACCAGGCAGAGAGATTGAGGGGCTGAGGGGTCAATGGCCTATGGGCACAGCTGAGAAAAAACTGTCTTGATCATAGAACTGTATCCTGAGTGGTTCCTGATACTGAATTGTAACTTGTTACTTCCCTAATAAACTCCATATTCTTGAATATTGTCTGTGAGTTCTGTATGGCCATTGCAATGAATTATCAAACTCAGCAGAGAAGTATAGAGTGCTGTGGGAGAGATGGCTAGTGTCAGAATTAGTAAAAAAATAAATAAATAAATAAGAAAGAAAGAAAAGAAAATCCAGAGAAAGGAGGTATGCCTGGCTTCTGCTTCACAGGAATTAGCATTGGGCTGATGCTGATGGTGATTCTTACTCCCTTGTGAAGTTAGAGGAAGTCAGACACTGCTGCCTCACCATTTTTACATTGTTCAATGTTTTGTCCATGTTGTTGTTGTTGTTGTTGTTATGTGCCGTCGAGTCAAACCCGACTCATAGCGACCCCCCCTTGGGTTTTCAAGGCAGTATCACTGCGGAAGTAGGATTGCCCAACCTTCCTTCCGAGGAGTGGCTGGTG
>NW_006921928.1:2845885-2847357 GCF_000298275.1 Orycteropus afer afer | reverse complement strand
TTGATGTCATCCTGTTGTTGTTGTTATATGCCGTCGAGTCAGACCCGACTCATAACGACCCCTCCTTGGGTTTCCGAGGCGGTATCACTATGGAAGTAGATTGCTCCATCTTCCTTCTGAGGAGTGGCTGGTGGGTTTGAACCGCCAGCCTTCTGGTTAACAGTCAAGTGCCTTAGCCACTATGCTACCAGAGCTCCTGATGTCATCCTACAAGTTCTCTAATCATTAGTGTTCAATGTGTCAAATTAATCTATTCTTGAGATGGTCTCTAAATTCAGGTGGGATACACTCAAAGTCATACTTTGGCTCTAGTGGACTTGTTTTAATTTTCTTCAGTTAAAACTTCAACTTGCATATGAGTAATTGATGGTTGGTTCTGCAATTGTCCCTGGCCTTGTTCTGATTGATGATATTGAGCTTCTCCATTGTCTTTTTCCACAGATGTTGTCAATTTGATTCCTGTGTGTTTTATCCAGCGAGGTCCACGTGTATAAACACTCTTTATGTTGTTGAAAAGGAGCTCTGGTGATGCAGTGCCTAATGCATTTGACTATTAACCAGAAGGTTGGTGGTTCAAACCCACCAGCCACTCTGTGGAAGGAAGACCAGGCAACTTACTTCTGTAAAGATTTACTGCCTTGGAAACCCAAATGAGGGTCACTATGAGTCAGAATCGACTCAATGGCAGTGGGTATGTTGTTGAAAGAAGGTATTTCCAATGAATAGGTCATTGGTCTTGCAAAACTCTTTCATGTGTTATCCAGCATCAGTTCTATTACCAAGGCCATATTTTCTGACCACTAAGCTTTCTTTCCACCACTTGTTTGTCAGTTTGTCATACTATGGTGGATTGTGTGTTGCTGTGAGGCTGGAGGCTTATGCCACCAGTATTTCAAATACCACAGTGTCACCCATGGTACAGAGGTTTCAGCAGAGCTTCCAGACAAAAAACAGACTAGGAAGAAGGATGGAGCTATCCACTTCTGAAAAAACTGGCCACTGAAAACCTTATGAATACCAGTGAAATACCATCTGATATATTACTGGAAAACTTTATGAAGAGCCATGAAATATTGTCTGATACAGTGCCAGAAGATGAGCTCCTCAAGTTGGAAGGCACTCAAAATACAACTGGTAAAGAGCTGCCTCCTCAAAGTGTAGTTGACCTTAATGATGTGGGTGGAGTAAAGCTTTTGGTACTTTCATTGCTGATGGAGCATGAAGCAAAGTGGGAAGAAACAGCTGCAAACATCCATTAATAATCAGAACGTGGAATGTACAAAATATGAATCTAGGAAAATTGGAAGTTGTAAAAAAGGAAATGGAACAGATAAAAATAGATATCCTAGGCATTCTCACTGCTGTTGAGTCAGATCCGACTCATAACGACCCCTCCTTAGGTTTCCCAGGCGATATCACTACAGAAGTAGATTGCCTAATCTTTCTTTCAAGGAGTGGCTGGTGGGTTTGAA
>NW_006921928.1:2841097-2845125 GCF_000298275.1 Orycteropus afer afer | reverse complement strand
CAAAACAGAACACAGTACCTAGAGAGTGGGGTGCTTCTGACAGATACCTAAAATATGGAAACAGGAGGGAGTGCATTCTTGACCTTATCCCCAGCAGAGAGACCCCAGCATACAGCATGAGAGACAGCAGTAGCAGAGCTCAGAGACCAGCATGAGACAGTGACAGCCTTACCAGCCCACAGAGGAGAAAGCTGGATGCCTTTGGGTAGGCAGCTTCCTGGTGGAGTGGGTTGCCTTCAGGTGTTAATTGGTAGAAGAGACTGACATGAAATGCAGTAGGAGGTTGGCCGGCCCAGAGAGCAAGAAAGCTGAGTGCTTTTAGGGCAGGAAGATTTCCTGTGGAATGGGTTGCCTTTGGTATTAATTGTCAGAAATGGAGAGACCAAGGAAATGGGAAGCAGAGCTGCCTCAGCCTCAAAGGGTAGGACCATGGGCTCTGGAGGTGGAACCATCATTGCTCCCTAGGTTTCAAGGAGTTAGACCTTCACCAACGTGGTTCTGGAGTGTGGGGCTGCTCGTTCATGTGGGCCAGTGGGATGGAGCCATAGCCACTACCCAAGAGAGAGGGGGCAGGGCTATTATGCCCAAAAGGTAGAGGAATGGGGCCCACTAGGCCAAGGGGGTGAGGTCACCACTAGGGAACTAGGGGATTAGAGCCATCCAGTGAAGGAGATGTGTACAGATGCCACACACTGAAGATCTGTACAGGTGCCAGGTTGACAAGGGGTGGAATTATGATAGTTAAGGTTGTGTGTCAACTTGGCTGGGCCTGATTGAATGGCAGGGCAGCTGGATGCAGTATTCCTCATGATGAGACTGGTAATCAACTCCATGGTGGAATCTACTGTGAGCAGCTGAGGAGCTGCCTTAGGGATGTGGTCTGCTTCCTATATATAAGGAGAAGGCTTGGGGATAGTCTCTAGCTTATGGCACACTTGAACCCTGCATGTAGCCATGTTGTTGCTCAGAAGCCTGCCATGCTCTGCCAACCTTGGGACTTTCAATGGACTTGAATTGATGGCCTGCTATGTTGTTTGGTAACATTAGGACTGTGCCTTTTTACTTGTCAACCTTGGGCTTGTCAGTCTTAGCAGCAGCCAGCAGCTGTCAGAGTGAAGAAAAGCCTCTAGCTTCAGTGGGCCAGGAATAGGAGGCAGAGCTGAAGCCCAAGGTTGAGGGGCTTTGACCCAGCCCCTAGAGCGTGGCATTTTGAACTTGGACTTAAAACCTCCAAATTGTAAGAATAAACTTCTATTTGTTAAAGTCATCCCATTTGTGGTATATTCCTGTCAGAGCAGCACTAGGTAACTGAAACATTCACCAATCACGAAAGCAAAAGATTAAGAGATTGAAGATTTTTACCAACTTCTTCAGTCTGAAATTGACAAAACATGTCATCAAGATATATTGATCATTGCTGGAGATTGGAATGTGCAAGTTGGAAACAAAGAAGAAGCACTAGTAGGTGGAAAACATGGTCTTCGTGATAGAAATGATGCTGGCGATCACATGATAGAATTTTGCAAGACCAACAACTTATTCATTGCAAATACCCTTTTTTCAACAACATAAATGGCAGCTATACACATGGACCTCACCAGATTGAATACACAGGAATCAGATCGACTAGGTCTGTGGATAGAGGAAAAGGAGAAGCTCAATGTCATCAGTTAAAACAATCCCAACTGCTCACATGCAAGTTCAAGTTGAAGCTGAAAAAAATTAAAATAAGTCCACAACAGACAAAATATGACCTTGATTATATCCCTCCTGAATTTAGAGACCATCTGAAGAATAGATTTGATGCACTGAACACCAATGACTAAAGACAGGCAAGTTGTGGAATGACATCAAGAAGAAAGCAAATGACATGAGAAAAGCAAAAGGTTATTTAAAAGACAGGAAAGGAAGCAAAGACCAAAATGGATATCAGAAAAAACTTTCAAACTTAATCTTGAATGTAAAAAGCGAATGGGAGAAATGCTAAAGTAAAAGAACTGAACAGAAGATTTCAAAGGGTGGCTCAAGAAGACAAAGTATTATAATGAAAAGTGCAAAGACCTAGAATTAGAAAACCAGAAGGGAAGAACATATGCTTGGCATTTCTCAAGCTGAAAGAACTGAAGAAATTCAAGCCTTGAGTTGCAATATTGAAGGATTCTATGGGCAAAATATTGAACAATGCAGGAAGCATCAAAAGAAGATGGAAGGACATAGAAGACAGATACTGAGTAATCCCTCACAGACACCCAGACACTATGGAAGAGAGATCCAATGGATCTACCAACTTAGGACCATAGTAATGGGGGACACCAGACTCAATTGGCATGACAAAATACACAAAAGCCTTGTTCCTCATCCTTCATTGGTGAGTAGCGACTGGGGTCTTAAAACTTTCAAGTGGCCATCTAAGATGCACCTAATGATCTCCTAGCATCAGAAGTGAAGAAAAGTGGAAAAAAAAAAAAAAAAAACCAAGGGCATTTGGAAGCAATCAGCCCTAGGAAACAATGGCCCTCAAGACCAGAAGAACTAGATGGTGCCTGGCTACCAATGCCAACCATTCAGGAAAGGATCAAATCTGGAGATCCTGGATAGAGTGGGAGGAAAACAGTGGAATAAAATGCAAAAACTCAATAATGACCAGAATTACTGGTTGAATGGAATCTGGTGAGACCCCCAATACTCTGACCCAGGGATACATTCTGGGCCTGGAATAAAACTCACTCCCAGGGGCTGGCTCTCAGCCCAATAGTTAACAAGATGTACATGCAGACCACTCAACTCAAGGTGACGCACCCACATACTTTATGGAAATACATCCCTTAGAGCAATAGACCACGGGGCATCAGAGGGGCAACATTCACATGGAGGAAATGCAGGACAAACAGGAGTGCATAACTATGAGGGGCACAAGGGGAGAGTTACTGGCAGGGAGGGAAGGAGACTGGGTTAGGATTGGGGATGGTAAATGGGGAACGAAAATAAATGTACATGTAACGTTGAATGTAAAACAAACTCTTAAAATAAAATAAAATAAGAGGGAGGAAGGAATACATAGAATCACTGTATCAAAAAGCATTGGTAGATGTCTAACTATTTCAGGAGGTAGATATATGATCAAAAACCAATGGTACTGAAGGAAGAAGTCCAAGCCACATTGAAGGAACTGGCAAAAAACAAGGCTCCAGGAATTGACAGAATACCCATCAAGATGTTTCAAAAAAAGAGGATGCACTGCTGGAGGTGCTTACTCGTCCATGCCAAGAAATTTGGAAGACAGCTACCTGGCCAACTGACTGGAGGAGATCAGTATTTGTGTCCATTCTGAAGAAAGGTGATCCAACAGAATGTGGAAATTATTGAACAGTATCATTAATATCACACACAAGGAAAATTTTGCTGAACATAATTCAAAACCATTTGCAGCAATATATTGACAGACAGCTTCCAGAAATGCAAGGTGGATTCAGAAGAGGCTGTGGAATGAGGGATATCATTGTTGATGTTAGATAGATCTTAGCTAAAAGCAAAGAATACCAGAAAGATGTCTACATGTGTTTGATTGACTATGCAAAGGAATTTGACTGTGTGGATTATAACAAATTATGGATAATGTTGCAAAGAATGAGAATTCCAGAATACTTAATTGTTCTCACAAGGAACCTGTATGTAGACCAAGAGGCTGCCATACAAAGAAAACAAGGAGATACTGCATGATTTAAAATCAGGAAGGTTGTGGGTCAGGGTTGTATCCTTTCACCATACTTATTCAATCTGTATGCTGAGCAAATAATCCTAGAAGCTGGACTATATGAAGAACACAACATCAGGATTGGAGGAAGAACCATTAACAACTTGCAATATACAGGTGATACAACCTTGCTTGCTGAAAGTGAAGATGACTTGAAGCACTTACTGACAAAGATCAAAGATTACAATCTTCAGTATGGATTACACCTCAATGTAAAGAAAATGAAAATCCTCACAACTCGACCAATAAGTAACATCATGATAAATGGAGAAAA
>NW_006921928.1:2835436-2839804 GCF_000298275.1 Orycteropus afer afer | reverse complement strand
CAGATTTGGGGGAGAATTAGAATCCTTACTTACTATGTTGAGTCTTCCAATTCGTGAGCCCAATATGTCTCTGTCCCACCTTGTTTTATTTGTGTTTCATTTAAGAATTTTCTTTCTGCTCTTGGAAAAGGCACATCTCAAAATGATTGGCTTCAAAATGAAACTAGCACTGCCTGGCATGGATTCTTTCCTTTTCCCCAGGCACATCTCCCTTCTTTCAAGCTCATTAGGGATGACTTGATTTTCAGTGGGAATTTCACATTTGGGGGGTGTAAAGGTAAGAAGAGGGTTTTGCTGGACTCATTTGTGCATCATGCTTTGGTGTTAGTACATACATGGATGTCAGTATGCATGCATATACATATACAAATGTGGGTGTTTGCATATGCACATATATAATATGTGGGTGTTTTCATGCACACACGTATCATATGTGAGTGTCTGCATATATCAAATGTGGATATCTGCATATACATAAACACGTGGATGTTTATATCCACATATGTATCATGTGTGGATGTCTGCATTGCATGCATATATACATATGTGAGTGTTTGCATGTACACTTACACATACACATATATGAGTGTCTGCATGGACACCCATATACACATGTAGGCATCTCCATGGACACAGGTATACATGTGGGTATCTATGTGGTGGTGGTTGTTGTTGTTGTTGTTGTGTGCCGTCGAGTCAGACCTGACTCATAGCGACCCCACCTTGGGTTTCTGAGGCAGTATCACTACAGAAGTATATTGCTCCATCTTCCTTCCGAGGAGTGGCTGGTGGGTTTGAACCGCCAGCCTTCTGGTTAGTAGTCAAGTACCTTAGGCACTATGTTACCAGACATCCCATCTATATAAATATGTGGGTGTGTGCACATATATGCATGTGTATACTTATGGGTGTCTGTACATACACACGTGTACACATCTGTGTCTTTGCACATAAACACATATACATGTGGGTGTCAGCATGTACATGTGGGCTCTATATTTGCATATATATGTGAATGTCTGCATGTACAGATTGATGCATACATATGTGGGTGTCTGCACATACATGCGGGAGCTCTGGTAGCATAGTGGCTAAGACACTTGCCTGCTAACCAGACGGCTGGCGGTTCAAACCCACCAGCCACTCCTCGGAAGGAAGGTTGGGCAATCCTACTTCCATAGTGATACTGCCTCGGAAACCCAAGGAGGGGTCGCTATGAGTCGGGTTTGACTTGACGGCATGTAACAACAACAACAAGCACATACATGCACATATATACATAGGTGTGTGTCTGCATGTGTATGCAAACATGGTCCCACAGAGGCAAACCCTACCTTCCTTCCTGGCTTAAGCAGCCGTGTAATGCCTGGCTGAGATTAAGGGAAGATATTTGCTTCACATGTGGAAAGCTGGTGGAAACGTGACCTTCAAAGGAACAGCAGAAACACACATATAGAAAGCTTCTTAGCAACTGCTTGTTGAGTAAGAAAAAAGAATTGGAAAAGAGCCAGGAAATGAGGAAGAAGGGGATAAAACAAGCCTGATTCTTTTAAGAGAGTAGCGGGATGGTATAGTGTTCTCAAGGCTTTCTCAGACTCCTAAAAGGAAAGGAGAGTGAAATGGGTGACATGTTTAGTCGTCCAACTGGGAAAATGCGCCATGTTCACATAAATCGAGTGAGGAAGGGGAGGAAAATACTGCACACCATGTGGCCACTTTGTATTAGCACAGTGCTTGCATTTCCTCCTTTATGTGTCTCAGCCATCCCAAGAACTGCTACTGTTATCCTTCTTTTACAGAAACAGGCTCAGAGAGGTGAAGGAATGTGCCCAAACTTTCACAGAACCTAGATTCAAACCCTGAACTTCCACCTTCCAAGTTCCTTCCTCCCTAAACCAGAACCAAAACTCACTGCCATCGAGTCAGATCCAACTCATAGCGACCCTTCCTTGGGTTTCTGAGGCAGTGTCATTGTGGAAGTAGATTGCCCAACCTTCCTACCAAGGAGTGGCTGGTGGGTTTGAACCACCAGCCTTCTCGTTAGCAGTCAAGTGCCTTAGGCACTACTCCTTCCTCCCCAGTTGGCTGCATTTATTGTGAAGCACTCAGGTTGTGCAATGACTGGTTGGTTACTTAGGGCTGCTTGATGATCCATCTAGGACACCACAGCCCCCACAGGATGACAGGGTTTAGGAGCAACAGAGATAATCAAGTACACACCTCCCTTTTCCCAGCTGAAAACACTGCGGTGCAGCAAGCTGGCCACACTGCAAGTCATCGTCCAGGTAGGAATAGAAGCCAATTCTCCCACTGCCCGCTTCCACTACACCATCTGTTTACTCAGGGTGACTGAGGTTTGAGAACCCAGGAGGCAGTAAAGCCAGCCCTCAATGATTCTCATGCATCCTTCCTCAATGTGGCCTGGGTGGTTTGGATGGAGTGCCCCACAAGTTAGTGGCACAGCCCAGACTCAGGCTGCTCAGCTCATTTCCCCATGCTGCATGTTCTGGGGAATGATTCGATTAGGCAGAAGCTAAGGAGCTAGTGGTAGTGTTGTGCCTAAGGCACTTGACTGCTAACCAGAAGACTGGTGGTTCAAACCCACCAGCCACTCCTCAGAAGGAAGATGGGGCAATCTACTTCCATAGTGATACCACCTCAGAAACCCAAGGAGGGGTCGCTATGAGTCGGGTCTGACTCGATGGCACATAACAACAACAACAAGGAGCTAGTAGGCAGGATAACTGGTAAGACTTTGTGCCATGAATTCCTATCTCTGAGTCTCAGTTCCCCTATCTGTTAAATGGTGTTACTAATACAAACCAAAACCAAACTCACTGCTGTTGAGTCAATTCGACTCATAGAGACCACTCCTTGGGTTTCCAAGGCAGTATCTCTATGGAAGTAGATTGCCCAACCTTCCTTCCAAGGAGTGACTGGTGGGCACTACACCACCAAGATTGCCAAAAGATTGTCTTGAATGAGGTATGTAAAGCATCTGGAATAAAGGCTGGAGTACAGTAGGTACAAAGGAGCCCTGGTGGCACAGTGCCTAAGACATTTGACTGCTAACCAGAATGTTGGTGGTTCAAACCCATCAGCCACTCTGTGGAAAGAAAATGGGGCAATCTACTTCTCTAAAGATTTACCTCCTCAGAAACCCAATGGAGGTTGCTATGAGTTGGAATCAACTAGATAGCAGTGTTTGTTTTTCAGTTTTATACTAGGTACAGAGAGCTCTGGTGGTGCCGTAGTTAAAGCATTGGGCTGCTAATCAAAAGGCCAACATTTCAAACCCATCAGCTGCTCCATGGAGAAAGATGGGGCTGTCTGCTATCATAAAGATTGACAGCCTTGGGAACCCTATGAGGCAGTTCTACTCTGTCCTAGAGGGTCACTATGACTTGGAATTGGCTCATGGCAGTGGGTTTTGGTTATATCAGATATGGAATAAACATGGAGGAAGATGATGTTAACGTGATAATGATGATGATCATGAGGATGGTAAAAAAAAAAAAGACCCTCAAACTTCAAAGGGGCTACTTAAAGAGAAACTGGGAATAATTAGTATCCAATTAGTGATGTTAAGAGTTCACTACAGAAACTAGAGACCTTCTCTTTGAGGGAGACAGATGAAGGAAACAAGCAGTCCCCCTGGGAGCCACCAAATGTGGCTGTTAGGTGCCATCGAATTGGCTCTGACTCAAGGGGACACTTGTCCAACACTCCCTAGCCCTGAGCTGTCTTCACGATCATTGCTATGTTCCAATCCATCATTGTGTCCACTGTGTATTTTGAGTGCCTTCTAATCTAGAAGACTCAACTTCCAGCACTATATTGGACAATATTCTGTTGTGATCCATAAGGTTTTTATGGGCTTAATCTGGAAGCTCCACTGAAACCTGTCCACCATGGGTGTCCCTGCTGGTATTTGAAGTACCAATGGCAGAGCTTCCAGCATTATAGCAACATGCAAGCCACACGGTACGACAAACTGACAGATGATGATGCTCCATATTGGAAAATCGAATGCCAGTCTCTTGCATAACAGACTGGGATAGTCACCACCAAATACCAAGCCCCATTCTGTGGGCAGGCTGCTGGTCTCTAAACTCTTCATGGCCCCTCCTTGGTTCCTTCAGGAATATGAAGCAAGGACGTCCTTACCCTTTAGCACTGAACGTAGCTTCCCTAACCAGACTGGTGCAGCAGATAGGAAGTACACCTAAACCCAGGATGGACAGAGTTCCACATTACAGCAATTATACAGAGTAACCCATGCAAACATCTTCCAGAAATGCTTGAACAAACATGCAGACACACATCCCCAATGCACACTTGCATTCCAATCGTGTCTGCCCAGAGCTT
>NW_006921928.1:2829747-2835316 GCF_000298275.1 Orycteropus afer afer | reverse complement strand
TCCTTTCATCTGTTTCCCCAGAAGCACTTAACTCAAAACAGCTGAGTATCCTAAGCCCTAAACTCCTGCCTTCCTCCTCATTCCTCCCTTTCGACCCCTCATCTAAAAAAATTATCTTGGAGAGATACCAGTTAGTAAATACTTTTGCCTGAGAGGAGAATTTCCCAGATAGAAACCGTCAGCAACTGGAGTGGCCGTGAGAGGGCTGCAAATGTTTTTTTCTCACGCACACACAAACCCATCTGGTACTGTGTACGTGATGTATGAAGTGTGTGCACGCACACAGATGTACACACGCACGCACACAGTGGATGGACTCCTATTCCCCATCACTCACTCTAGTCAGGCCTGCAGAGCTCACTATAAATCACCTCAGCAGAGAGAGAGAGAGAGAGAGAGAGCACCAGGAATATGCTGAATCATCGAATTGGTCAGGAAAGACAGTGATGGAACGGTTACCTTCCCCCCTCACCCACAGCAGAAGCTGGCAGCTGCCCAGAACGCTGAACTATCTTCTGTTTTCATGTTAATCAGGATCTTAATCCAACATCAACCAAGGACAAGGCTGAGACCCAGAGGTCAGCCTGAAACCACAGTGACACTAGGGTCCCCAGCCCTCTTCAGATAATATTTTCTTGCTGCTCTGCCCCTGAGAGGTGGTGACTTTGGGGGGCCCCTCTATAAAATGAAGTCTTGCCATCAAGGAGCATGTTAACAGCCTCCAGTGAAGACCATTTTCCTCAGAAATCTGTGATTAAGTGGGATTATAGGATCCCTGGGAGCTCTGGTGGCATAGTGCCTAAGGCATTTGACTGCTAACCAAAAGGCTGGCAGTTCAAACCCACCAGCCACTCCTTGGAGGGAAGTTTGGGTAATCTACTTCCGTAGTGATACCGCCTCAGAAACCCAAGGAGGAGTCGCTATGAGTGAGATCCGACTCGACGGCAGTGAGTTTGGTTTGGGTAGTTTGCCCTACCTATATATCCTAATTTTGTTCCACTGTAGTCTTTGTCCTAACGCTCAGTCACATTTGTGAGGTTAGACAGGAGCTGAAGGGCTGTTTAGAGGCTTGTGCTCTGTACACAATGGCTTCTGTCCTGAGCCCCGCATTCTCCTTTTCCTTGGCAGTGTGTGTTTACCAAGAGCAGGCTAAAAAGCAAGCCAGGAAAGTGGGCCAAGAATCCAACAAAGGAAGGCAGCCTTTCTGGTTCTTGAACACTTGCTCCTCACCTCCCTAATATGGGCAGCTGGAATGGGAAGAAACTATCAAGGCCCTGCCCCATCCCGTCCTCAATTACCCCACCTGCCACTGACAAAAAAAGTATCACAAGGTCCACAATAACCTGTTTACCTGGAGGGGCCTTCAAGTCTTCCTGGGACAAGGCTGGGACCAGGAGAGAAAGGCCTTTGCAGTTTTTTTCTTCACCCATTCCTGCCCCCAGCTGAGGGCACTCTGCTCTAGAAGAATGATGCCCCATAGTAGAAAAATGTGCTCCTCTTCCCATACCACCCTTACTTTGTACAAAAACAGAAAGCAACTTGGGGAGAAGCGTCTTGCCTAATAACAATGGAATTAATGCTGAGCTGAGGGTAACAGCTTTTCACTTTGCCTCAGGCCATCAGCTCTGGCCATTGTCATTAATCCTCAGGAAGTACTTAAGTGGAGACCATGAATCAGCTTCTCTGGCCTGACTGAAAACTCCAAAAAACCCAAACTCACTGCCACCGCTTTGATTCTGACTCATAGCGACCCCTTGTTGGGTTTCTGAGTGATATTTCTACAGCCTGACTAAAGCTACCACGAAACAATAAGGGTTTTACCTCTGGAGACAGACGGTAGGGCCCTGGGCCCAGTGACAGTGAAAGTCAGCCAAGAATCCAACCTGTGTCTGTTGTGGACCAGTGACTGCCACAGGCCTGTGTCCACTATGGGCCTGGGCCTGCTTGGGCCTGCTTGGGCCTGCTTGAGCCTTTGCTGTAGGCCCTGTAATGACTTGAGCTTATCTCTCCCATGAGCCTCCGTGTGCAGTGAGCTCTGGATCTGCTGAGGTGAAGCATAGAAACCTGTGGGGAGGGAGATGGAAGGAATTACTAGAAGGATGGTGTTACTTTCCAAAAAGATAAGAAATGAGTTTAAAAGGGGTTAAAAAAAAACTTTGGGAAGACTATATAAAATTGTACCATGATAAAAAGCTTCAGCAAGAAGGAAAATAGATTATTTGAGGACTTTTTAAAGGAATCAGGTTGAGTATACTATAAAACAAACAAACAAACAAAAAAAACCCAAGCCAGTTTCCATGGAGTTCCCACTCATGGCAACCCCATGCGTGTCAGAGCAGAACTTTGCTCCATAGGGTTTTCAATGGCTAATTTTTCAGAAGTAGATCACCAAGCCTTTCTACTGAGATGCCTCTGGGTGGACTCAAACCACCAACCTTTCTGTTAGCAGCCGAGAACTTAACCATTTGTACCACTCAGGCAGCTGACTACACTTTGTTGTTGTTAGGTGCTATCGAGTCAGCTCTAAGTCATAGCAAGCCTATGTACAACAGAACGAAACACTGCTGGGTCCTCACTTTTATCAGTGAGCATATTCTTCAGAGTACATACATCAATGATGCTATGATTCAGATAGGAGGGACCTCTGGTAGCATAGTGGCTAAGGCACTTGACTGCTAACCAGAAGGCTGGCAGTTCAAACCCACCAGCCACTCCTCGGAAGGAAGATGGGGCAATCTACTTCCGTAGTGATACTGCCTTGGAAACCCAAGGAGGGGTTGCTATGAGTAGGGTCTGACTCGACAACAAATAACAACAA
Organism: Orycteropus afer afer; assembly: GCF_000298275.1. NCBI lineage: Eukaryota > Metazoa > Chordata > Mammalia > Tubulidentata > Orycteropodidae > Orycteropus > Orycteropus afer. The sequence goes on along the minus strand of NW_006921928.1, from coordinate 2,832,498 downwards.
CAACAACGTGATTCAAATTACACAGAAGTGCCCCCCCCATGCTATCTGGTAAGATGACTGGTTGTAAACCAAAGTCAAAGTGCAGGAAGGTGGTGTTGAAGGTGAAAACACTTTTTAAATGTAAACTGGAGAAGGAAATTCCTCATGGTAGAATGTCAGACACCAGGCCTGGAGAGCTATTTGTGGATGAGCCACAAAGTCAACCATCAACTCCCAAGGGCCACCCTGCTCATTGTAAACATGTGGATTCCTCAGTGTTCTCAGTTCTCCAGGTCTACTTGGCCAGGGTCTTGCTGCTCAGAAACCAGAGAGGTTATAGAGCCTATGGGCAGAACTCTCTGCTCCTGGAGATGAGTCTGGAATCTCAGCAGGGGATTTCCAGAGGTTAAAGGGCTGGCCACCAACAGACTGGAGGCTGCTACAGCCCTTGGGGAACTGTATTAGTTAAAGGCCTAGCAAATTATAGGAAAAACTCAATTTAAGCTGGTTTAAACAATAAAAGAGATTTACGTGCTCACATAATTAAAACATCCAGTGGTCTTTAGCCATGGTTCTATCAAGGCTCCATTTCTCTGTACTTCTCTCAGTTCTGCCCTCTGCAAGCATCTGTGCTCAGGTTGATTTCCCTCATGGTTGCAAGATGGCTACCAACAGAAACTGGCTCCGCATGCTTCCTCAGTCACATGCAGGGAAAGAAAGAGAGCATGTTCCTTCCCTCAAAAGTTCAGAATGCCAAAAGTCTTGCCCACAAAACTCATTAAATGTGTGCAGTGCCATACAGTATTCAATGAATATTTGAGAAATGAATGAATGAGAAATCTGCTAGTATTTAACAGGTGCACACTTTGCTGGGGCTTTGGCAGTTTCCATTTAAAAAAGTGTTTTCACCTTTAAGACACCCCTATTGAAATGTAACATATCAGACAGTGTTTCACTGCTATTATATTATATTATATTATATTACAGGTTTTCACTGGACAGTTTGTTCAGAAATGGACGGCCCCATCCTTCTTCCCAGCCTATCTTAGTCTGGAAGTTCCTCTGCAACCTGTCCATCATGCGTGATGTTGCAGGTATTTGAAATACCCGTGGCATAGCCCCCATCCTAATAACAACACACAAGCCACCACAGTGTGACAAACTGACAGACGAGTGAAATATAAGTGCTCTAAGTAATAGCTTAGATTGCACCATTCACCCTGATATTTATTGTGCCTGCCAGGTGATGTGCGAGATGTTAGGTATTAAGAAGAGAAAACAGCCCTAACTCTTCAAATCACAGTCCAGTAAGGACAGACAGACAGGCAAACATACTACATATTAAGGCCAGTCTTGCATACTTGTCTCTCTGGCACCTAGTACAATGACTTGCATGCAGTGATTACCTCAAAAGCTGTGCTGTGAATGAATGAGTACATCTGTGAATGGCTGGCTCTTAAAAGTGCTGCTGGGGAAATAAGCATTTCCTGGGTCATCTACACCCATGTTTCAAGGCATTGTCTTTGCTTTTCTTTTCTTTACTTCTTATCCTGGACATTCCCTTTAAATTTCTGTAGAAGGAGAGAGTTGAATACTGAAGAAGCCAGTAATTCACAGGTCTGGTGTAATAACCCCCACCCTTCCCCAACGTCTTTTAAAGCTCTGGAACGGCACTTTAAATGGTGTCATGGTTTTTTGGGTTTTTTTAAGGAAAAAAAAAAACTCAGTCTCTGAGAAAGGGTTTTATTAAGAGTCTCATTAAGCTGCCCCTTGCCCTTGTCCCACAGCAGATTATTAACAAAGGCCCTGGGGATGGACGCTCTGAGCAACCGGCCAGCATCTCAGCGGGACTGTGCTGATTCTCGCTCTGCTAATCCACAAATCTGCTCAAATTCACCAAGTCCAAAGAACAGATTTCTGGGGAGAGACACTTCAAGAGAGGCTTGGGCTTCCAGAAATGCATTCTCGTTGCACAACTCTCAGTGGGACCTTTATCAGAATGTGCTGGGTGAGATCATCAATATTTAAAGCTACATCAAAATAAGAGAACATCACTAAAGACGGGGCCTGGCTTCTGCTCACACTCCCCACTTTCTTTACTAAAAGTATGGAGCGCTTGCTTCTCCTATGAATCATGGACCTCAATATTTAATCCAGCAGTGAGCAAAAAGCTGATAAAAGCTATACAAGGCCAAAGATACCATCGTTGGAGAGTGATTACCAAGATGCCAATTGTACTGAACTTTCCAGGCCCACCGACTGCCCACGCCTGCCAGAGGGCACTGGGTAAAAAGCCTATTGCTCCCAGCTCTCTCTCCTGCCCAGCCACGTGGATCCTTCTACAAACTCCCTGTGCATTTCCACACACCTGGCCTTTGCTCTTGCTGTTCTCTCTGTTTAGAATGTCATCCCTAAAGTCAAGGCCAAGTTCAAATTTTTTTTTTTACCTCTCTTTTCATGAATTTGATTAGGATTTCCTAATCGGAAATTCTTGCCCTTTCCTCAGTGCTCACATGCATTGCTTTATGGCTACCATTTGTCCTCTGTTTTGTGGAATCTCTCTAATTTTAAAAACGCTGTCTCCTTGTCTCCATAGGAGTCCCTAGGTGGTGCAAATGGTTAAGCACAGGGCTACTAACTGAAAGGTGGGCAGGGAGCAGTTTGAATTCACCTAGAGGGCTCTCAGGAGCTCTGGTAGCATAGTGGCTAAAGCACTTGACTGCTAACCAGAAGGCTGGTGGTTCAAACCTACCAGCCACTCCTTGGAAGGAA
>NW_006921928.1:2827328-2829020 GCF_000298275.1 Orycteropus afer afer | reverse complement strand
CATGCATCATTTAATGTCTAAAATACATTCTGTGAAACAGGACTTTATGTGATTTGGACGTTGTATGAACACCATATTATATAAGGCAGTCCCTGAATTATGAATGCATTCCATTCCCAAATCTGTCTTTAAGTAGAATTTGTATGTAAATTGGGACAGTTAGGTACAGTTCATCTGTAATGACAGTTAGTCAAATGTTTTGGTCCACGATGGTGACTAGAGCTCCAGTCATTACATGTATGTTCCAGGCAGCAAGATGGATCAAGAGATGAAGAATAAAAGGGGCAGTGGTCAAATATCAGATACCTCTTAAGGAAGTATCCTGGGAGCAGCCACATGACACTTTCACTTATATCCCAAGAAACCAATACCAAACCTGTTGCTGTCAAGTTGATTCTGACTCATAGCAACCCTATAGGACAAAGTTGAACTACCCCATAGGGCTTCCGAGGCTGTGAATATTTACAGAAGGAGCTCCGGTGTGGCTACTAACCAGAAGGTCAGCAGGTCAAACCCACCAGCTGCTCCAGGGAAGGAAGATGGGTCAATCTACTTCTGTAAAGACTTACAGCCTTGGAAACCTGATGGAAGTTGCTGTGAGTCAGAATCAACTCAATGGCAATGGAGAAATATTTACAAAAGCAGGCTGCCACATCTTTCTCCAGCACAGCTACTGGTGGATTTGAATCACTGACCTTTTGATTAGCAGCCAAGCACTTAACTACTGTACCACCAGGGCTCCTACCTCCCATTAGGCTGAGTTTAATCAAACGGCCACACTTATTCCTGAGAGGGAGACTGGGAAATTTAAGTAGCATGTGTCCAGCTTAAAATCAGAGGTTTGATAACTAGGTTAGAAGGAGGGGGTAATAGTCTCTTCCATGGATTATCTTATGCATCTCAATATTCTGAATAACTCCAGTGGAGTCCCTGACACAAAGCATCTGCCTGGATTTAAACCCTAGCTCTGCCACTTAACTAGCTGTGTGACCCTAAGAAAGTAATTAACCTCTCTATGCCCAATTTCTCTATCTCTAAAATTTAGATAATAATACCACCTGCCTGCATCACAAGGTTGTTGTGAAGATTAAGTGAATTTATTGATGTAAGGCCCTTGAAACAGTGACTGGTACATAGTATGTGCTATATAAGTATTGGGGAGCTCTGGTAGTGAAGTGCCTAAGGCATTTGACTTCTATCCAGAAGGCTGGCAGTTCAAACCCACCAGCCACTCCTCAGAAGGAAGATTGGGCAATCTACTTCCATAGACGTTATTCTGGTTACCTAGAGCCTCTCTGACAAGAATATACCACAAATGGGATGGTTTTAACAAACAGGAGTTTATTCTCTTACAGTCTGGAGGCTTTAAGTCTGAGTTCAAAGTGCCAGGCTCTAGTTCCAGCAAGATGGCGGACTAGGCAGAAGGATTGCAAAGACCTTCTTCAACAAAGAAAAGGAAAACCAATTAACACAGACACAGAAGATAGTCTTGGACCCCTAAGCCTTGAAGGGAAGGACACAGAAGTGGACTAAACCCCAACTAGCAGAAGAATTTGCGTGAAAATACCAAAAAAGGAGACATACGGAGCTGCGGTCTGGCAGCGACCTGAGCGACCCAGACGGTACAGATGGCTTGGAGATTCCCAAGTGGTGGTAGGACCTAAGAATTAACCTAAAAATCACCCTGCTAGC
>NW_006921928.1:2820463-2821838 GCF_000298275.1 Orycteropus afer afer | reverse complement strand
AAATAAAATTTAAAAAATTTAAAAAAAAAAAGTGCCAGGCTCTAGGGGCTGGGTGAAAGCCCCTCAACCTTGGGCTTCAGCTCTGCCTCTTGCTCCCAGCCCACTGAAGCTAGAGGCTTTTCTTCATCCAGACAGCTGCTGGCTGCTGAGGCTCACAAGCGCAAGGATGACAAGTGAAAAGGCACAGTTCCGACGTTACCAAACCACACAGCAGGCCATTAATTCAAGTCCATTGATAGTCCCAAGGTCAGCAGAGCATGGCAGGCTGCTGAACAACGACACAGCTACATGCAGGGTCTAAGGGTGCCATAAGCTAGAGACCATTCCCCAAGGCTTCTCCTTATATACAGGAAGCAGACCACATCCCTGAGGTAGCTCCTCAGCTGCTCACAATAGATTCCACCATGAAGTTGATTACCAGTCTCATCATGGGGAATACTACATCCAGCTGCCCAGCCACTCAAACAGGGCCAGCCAAGTTGACACACAAACTTAACCACCATACACATACAGCCTCAGAAACCCAAGGAGGGGTCACTGGAAGTCAAGTCGACTCAATGGCAGTGAGTTTGGTTTGGTTTATATAAGCACTGAGGCAGTGCAAATAGTTTATACTTGACTACTAACCTTAAGGTTGGCAGTTTGAATCCACAAAGTGGTGCCATAGAAGAAAGTTATGGGGATTTGCTTCCATAAAGATCACAGCCAAGAAAACCTTGTGGAGCAGTTCTACTCTGTGACACATGGGGTGTCCATGAGTCAGAATTGACTTTCTGGCAAAAGGGTTATAAAAGCATAACATTATTGGAAAAGAAGCCCTGGTGGTGTAGTGGGTAAGGCATATGGCTGCTAACCAGAAGGTTGGCAGTTCAAACCCACCAGCTACTCTACAGGAGGAGATGAGGCAATCTACTTCCGTAAAGATTTACAACCTCGGAAACCCAATGGGGGTTGCTATGAGTCAGAATTGACTTGATGGCAGTGGATTTGAGGGTTTTTTGGTTTTTCTTTTCTTTTCTTTTTATTATTATTGTGATTATTAGATGAACAAATGGCCACACTGAGATGTTAAGGGGTGGCCTTAAATGCAGTGTCCCTTTACATAACATTAGGAAGTGTGGTGGGTTGTCCTCAAATAAGGCCAGCAATAATTTCTCTCAAGAGATAAAGACTTATACTTGAGATCAGGGTTCCTTCTATAAAAATCACAGCCTCACGATTCCTTAAAAAGTTGGAATTAGAAATACCATTTGACCCAGCAATTCCATTACTAGGTATATATCCTAAAGAAGTGAGAGCTGGGACAAGAACAGATATATGCACACCCATGTTCATCACAGCACTATTTATAATAGCAAAAGATGGAAACAACCTA
>NW_006921928.1:2803122-2818673 GCF_000298275.1 Orycteropus afer afer | reverse complement strand
ATCCTACTTCTGTAGTGATAACTGCCTCGGAAACCCAAGGAGGGGTCGCTATGAGTCGGGGCCGACTCGACAGCACATAACAACAACAACAACATGCACAAGGGATTGTGTCCATGACCATGTATAGGGTAGGCAGACAATATTTCTACAAGTGTATTTATATGCTCTATAAGAATTCCCAGTATATAGTAGAGCTGACAAGGGGCAAGGTTGTAGTCACTTCTTGACCACAGCCAGGTACTCAGAGGAAGTAAGTAGTTGGACCTGTGGACTCAGGACCATGGTCACAGGGGAAATCAAGCTCAATTGGCATAACATACTACACAAAAACATTGTTCCACATCCTAATTTGGCAAGTAGTGACTGAGATCTTAAAAGCTTGTAAGCAACCATCTAGATTCGACAATGGGTCTTTCCTCATCCAGAGCAAAGAAGAATGAGGAAAACCAAAGACTCATGGAAACAAGTAGTCCTTGTGAATGATACACCATGCAATCCTAAGCCTATAAGACTATGAGACCAGAAGAACTAGATGGTGCCTGGCTACCACTGTCAACCACTCAGAGGGGGATCTATGTGGGAGATCCTGGATAGAGTGGGAGAACAATGTAGAAAAAACAATTATATATATTGGGACCAGGTTTACTGGTCTGATGGAGTCTGGTAGAACCCCTGAGACTATGGCCCCCAGCTGCCCTTCATGTCTGGAATTGAACCCACTCCTGTGACTTCCAACCAAACAAAAGACAGGCATATGAGCTGATTATTTACATTAGGTAGATACACTCCTTGGAGAGATCAATCATGGGAGAACAGAAAGGCTGTGTAGGCACAGGGAGACAGCTCAAGGGACAGGAGTGCATGGGAGGGAAGGACATGGGGAAGAGGTGATTATTGGGGAGGAAGTGGGAGGAGAGCTATTGCATTGTGCAATATTGCAGTCAATGTCGTGAAACAAAGTGTGTCTTGCTGTATGGAAGATGAATTTGCTCTGTAAACCTCCACCCAAATCACAATAAAAATTAAAAAAACAATCACCGCTTTCGAAACCCTATCAGGCAGAGGAGCTGATATTTGCTACGTGATGACCACTTCTGGCCTAAAGGGTTGCTATAGACTCAACAGCAATGGGTTATACCTGTGGATGTGATCCTGTTTGAAAATAGGACTTTCTTTGTTATGTCAATTAGATCATACCTGAGTATGGTGGGTTCCAAATATCTTGTCACTTTTAAGTTATAGTAAAAAAAAAAAAAAAAAAAGAATGGACACAGAGACAGCCATGGGATTGGAGAGGAAGATAGATGACAGAAATAGAAGCATCTACAATCCCAGGTATAGTAGGGATCTTCATATAGGCTGAAGATCGCACAGGACTGGACAGTGTTTCATTCTATTGTATGTGGGGTCACTGGTTGGAGATGACGGCACATAACAGCAACAACAACAAGCCCAAGAATATCAAGGAGACCGAAACAAATAAGGAAGGACCTTCTCCTAGAGCTGGTGCCCTGAATTTGGACTTCTAGCCTCCTGAACTGTGAGAAAATAAATTCTGTTCTTTATAGCCACCCACTTGTGGTATTTATGCTATGGCTGCACTAGGTAACAAAGATATGCTTTAAGAGTCCACAGCTTCTTGTTCCTATTTTCTGTCTCTAATTCCTGCACGACTATGGCAGGAGCTCAGCATTCTAGGGCAGCCCTTGCCCTTGACTCTTAGGAAAGCAGAGTCAAAGACCCTGCTCCTTATTTCTTCTCTTTAAAAAAAAAAAAAGAGGAGCTGATATTTGCTACCTGATGACCGCTTCTGAATTCTTCTGAGGCTAAGTGAGATGAAGATAGAGTGTGAGGAGCCAGACCAACAGCTCCAAAAACCCATCCTCAGAATGCTCTTTCAATTCTAGTTTGTACCACCTCCTGGACCATTTTTCATCAACATATTAAAATAAAACTCATTAGAGAATATCACTTCAATTGGGAATTGACTAGAACTGAAGTTGATCAGAATCATCAGCTCCTATATTGGGCCAAGCTCATTAAAACAGCCAAAGTGTCTTTCACCTACATCATTCTCTCATTTGATTTCTACAGTGAGCAAAAGCCTTCCTGAACAAATCAATATTGTAATATGATCATAGTGGAATAAAGAAGGTTTTTAAACTCATAAACATATTGTAAGAAGCTCTGGTGGTGTCATGGGTAAGACATTTGTCTCCTAACCATAAGGTCAGTGGTTCAAACCCACCAGCTGCTCCTCAGGAGGAAGATGGGGCTATCTACTTCTGTAAAGATTTAAGCCTTGGAAACCCAATGGGGTAACTATGAGTCATAATCCACTCAATGGCAGTGGGTAAACCCATTGTATGCAAATGACTACTAATTACAAATGAAACTTAGCTGGACAGCAAGAAAGACTACTCCATTGATGACTATATCTGAACATAAAATTCAATACAAATGAAAAAGCTCTTAGTTAAGCCTACATTTCAAAAAAATTGTTTTAAAGATACATGTAACACAACATTTGCCAATTAAACATTTTTCAAATGTGCAATTTAGTGATCTCAATTACGTCAATCATGTTTTGCAACCATCACCCATAATGGGTCCCAAATTTCCACCACCATTAACAGAAACTCACTACTTCCTAAACAATGACTCCCTTACGTAAGCCTACATTTTATTAAACTGGTCACCCTCTGAATTCATCAAAATAAGTGGAATTGGCAGTATTGAAGACCAAACTTTATATTGCTCACACACTTCCTTAATTTTCAGAGCATTCAAGATTTTTTGGCTACCCATTTCTCACTGGAATGAGGAACATGGTACCTGTGGTGGTTTTGAAACATAACCCCCAAATTCTCTGACCCACCAGCCACTCCTCAGAAGGAAGATGGGGCAATCTACTTCTGTAGTGATACTGCCTCAGAAACCCAAGGAGGGGTCGCTATGAGTTGGGTCAGACTCGATGGCACAGAACAACAACAACTTCTCATCAAGAATTGGGGTCTATTTCCTTACCCCTTGAGTCTGAGTGGGCTTGCGATTGCTTCAACTGATAAAGAATAGCACACGTGAAACCGTATGACTTCCAAGGCTGGGCCAAAGAAGGCTAAGCAGCTCCCTCCTGTTTCTCTTGGTACAGGTGTTGTGGGGAAGCCAGTTGCCATGTAAGACATCCAACCACCCTAAGATGGCCATGCTGGGGAGGCCATATGTAGACATTCTGGTCCCTGCCAAGGGAGAAGACATGTGAGTGAAGCCATTGTGGACCCTCCAGACCCAGCCCATCTGCCAGCTGAATACCACTGAGTGATCTCAGTCAGTGCCACGGGGAGCAAAAGAACTGCCTAACTGAGCCCTGCTTGAATTCCTGACCCACAGAATCCATGAGCACGATAAAATGGCTGTTGTTTTAAGTCACTAAATTAGAGTGGTTTGTTACCAGTAATAGTAAGTAGAACAGTGCCACAAATAAAGCTGTCTGTTACAAAATCATAAACTCACTGAATGGGCTTCAATTTAACAGAAGCCACAAGCTGACTTCAGACAAAGCCCCACAATGGGTTCTCTAAGTCCTACCCAGCTCCTCCTATACAGGCCAGGGCAGGCAGCCTACTCAAGTGGGAACCTGGCCTTTAGAGACAGAAAGACTTAAGTTTAAATCCTTACTATGCCCTGTACTAGCCTGTGTGGTTGTGGACAAGTTACTCCATCTCTCCGAACCTCATTCCCCAAAATATGGACAGTCTTATACCCTTCATAGCATTGGTGCCAGAATCCAGTGAGCTCACTCATATAAAGCACCTGCCATACAGTAGGTGCCCTAGAAGTTAATTTCCTATATTGCTGAGCAGACATGTCCTGGGATTTCATGCTGTTTAGCTTGCTCCAGGATGGTCCCCATTCAAGTGTTAGAATTGGACGGAAAGTCCACATCAGCTATTGAATGAGATTGGCTCATTTGATTCATTACATTCTCTCCTCATAGCCTTGTGACTCCTAATCTCCAAACTGGAAGGCTGCCTTTGCTGAACCATGATGAACGTCAGTGGTGGTAAGCCCCTGGCCACGTGTGGTTCAGTCCTGGTCCAGTAAACAGAAGTCTTGCCAAACCTGATACTGAAGTCATGGGTGAGTGGTAAGCTCTGGGTTGTGTTTTGGTTTTCCTCATCCAACAACTATAATCACAAAGGTTGTTAAAGGAATAGATTTTTTTTTTTAAAAAAAAAAGGCAATCTTGGAATTGGCTGAACCAGCGGAATAATTTACTGTAATGTAGTCCCCCCCTCCATAGCCTCTCTCTCCCTTTCCCCTTCCCTCTCCCCACCCCCAGAAAAAACCAACACTGCAGAGGCTACAAAGACCCTGTTGCTTAGCAACGAGAGTGAAGCTAATCAACACAGCTCTGAATATTAATATTTTTCCAAAACACGACTTATCCTGAAATTGTGCGGCAAATGCAAGGCTTTCCTTTCGATATAAACAGTCATTTAAAAGCACGTCTGTAATTAATTTTGTGATGTGTGCTCATTTCCTTCGCTAGGGGATTAGGCTTGTTAAATAATAACAGTAACACCGACGATGACAACACCAAGACTGTGCAGCCCTTGTTAAGACTGTGCAGTCCTTGTCCAGAACATTCCTTCAGCAGTTTGTAATTGTGTCTGCCTCAGGATGTCACAGTGAGGTGGATGGGGCCAGTTTTGAAGCTAATCTCTGAGTTGAAGAAATGGACAGGAAGCAGTTAAGTAGTCTGTGTTGGAGCCCAAATGACCTTACAGATTTTCTAAAGCCTAACTCAGGTATCTTTCTCCTATACCACATGGCTGTTCTCTTACCCTACAATCTGCCTAAAACTTAGGGTGGAGCTTTGGTGATTCAACTTCCTCCATATCTTGGTTTCATCGGTGACGAGGTTGGATGGGACCAGTCTTAATGTCCTTCCAGCTCTAACATTTCTAGCCCAGTCCAGGAGATGTCCAGGATCAATGGACAGATTGTTCATGGTTTAGAGAGTCTATGGGTCAAAAAAGTGGTGGTGGAGGGAAAGATAAGGAATGGAAGGAACATAGAGATGTTCCTGAGGCTCATTTGAAAGGCAAAGAAGGTCTAATGAGACAGGAGCTGGACCCCAGGAGAGGAAGAGCAGAAAAGACCCTATGAGGGGGATGGGAAGACAGCCATCAGCAAGTGGGCATGGGTGTGGCACCTCAGAGCCACACCTAGGAGCTAGGTGTGCCTGAGACAGCAGCCCTCTGAGACCAGGTAACCTCAGTTCACTGATTAAACAGGATGTTTTAACAGCAACCCTCTCTTTGAGATTAGTTGAGTTTGATTCCTCTGGGGCTGAGGTGATTATGCCCCAAAGAATTTGCCAGAACTTTGAGTCAGTTGTGAATGAAGGACCCCCAACTCAAATTGCTTCAACTAAAAAGGGACTCTGTTGGCTCATATAATTATGAAGTTGCGGGGGTGGAGGGGAAGCTAAATCAAGCAATGTCTTCAAGAATCTTTGTTCATTTCTCAGATCTACTTCCTTCTATGTGAACTTCATTCTCAGGCAGGTACTTCCTTCAAGGAAGCCCTCCCATAACTATAAGACTTCCATCCTCCTGACAGCTTGTGATGTTTCAGTCCTAAAGGCATCAACAGAGGTGTATGTGTGTGAGGGGGGAGCTAGAAGGGAAAGGGAGAGGCTGTGACTGGTCTCCTTGGGCAATATGCCCATCCCTGAACCAACCACTGTGGCGCTGAGGATGGAGTATTCTGATTGGCCAGGTATATGTCATAAGCACCCCCCCAATATAGGATTGCTAGATAAAGCATGAGATCCTGAGTTAAATTTAAATTTAGATAAAAAGATGAATAATTTTTCAGTGTACATATTTCCAAATAGGGGTCGCTCAGTAGTGTAAACAGTTAATGCATCTGGCTGCTAACCTGAAGGTTGTAGGTTCAAGTCTATCCAGAGGTGCCTCAGAAGAAAGGTCTGGCAATCTACTTTCAAGAAAATCAATCATTGAAAACTCCATGGGGCACAGCTCTCCTCTGACACCATGAGTTGGAGTTGATTCAATGGCAACTTTTGTTTTATGTTCCAAATATTGCATATTGCACATTTGTTGTTTATCTGAAATTCAAATTTACCTGGGCATCTATATTTGTATTTGCTAAATTTGGCACCCTTACTCCCACATGGCCTCTGTGTGTGTGTGTGTGTGGTTGGTGTGGGAACAGGTTACCCCTGTCCAAACCTTTTGTACTCCCCTGATGTGAAGATAATTGCAGTTGCTTTAAGGTTTGTAAGTTCCAGAGAAGGTAGTGGAGGCCAGGTTGCTCTGGCAGAGCTGAAAGGGAAGGTCAGAGAAACCCTGGAACCCTAGCCAGCTCCACAGACTGGGCTGCAACCTGTCTGTTTTGCTGAGCAAGTATAAATACGCCAGAGGGTACTTATCTTCTACTGTATCATGGATTGAATTGTGTCAACCACCCCCCAATATGTGTCAACTTGGCTAGGATATGATTCTCAATGGCTTGGCAGTTATGTAATAATGTAGTTTGGGAATTATGTAATGATGTAATTTACCGATTATACAATGATGTAATCATCCCCCTAGATGTGATCTGATGTAATAATCCTCCATTTGTAATGTGTTGTAAATCCTGACCTCTACGTGTTAATGAGGCAAGATTAGGTTACGTTAATTATGATTAAGTTATGTTTGTTATAATAAATAGGATGAGATGCAATACCCTTACTCAGATCACTGCCCTGATCCCATGTAAAAGGAGTTTCCTTGGAGTGTGCCCTGTATCATTTTTTATCTTAGAAGAGGTAAAAGGAGAGAGAAGAAAGCAGAGAGAGAGGAACATCAGTACCACAAAGAAAGAAGAGCTGGGAGTGAAGCATGTCCTTTGGACCTCAGGTCCTTGCACTGAGAGCCTGCTAGACCCAGTGGAAGATTGATGCCAAGATGCGTGGAGTCCTCCAAGGAACACCGGGCACATAGATGTTGAGAGGAGGAAAGGACCTTTCCCCAGAGCCAAGAGAGAAGAAGTCCTCCCCTAGAGCTGGCACCCTGAATTTGGACTTCTAGCCTCCTAAGCTGTGAGAGAATAAACCACCAAATTACATCATTACATAATTCCCAAACTACATCATTACAAACATTACATCTGTTTGTTAACACCATCCACTTGTGGTATTGCTATAATAGTGGTATTGTTGTTGTTTGCCGTCGAGTCGGCCCCGACTCATAGCGACCCCTCCTTGGGTTTCCAAGGCAGTATCACTACGGAAGTAGGATTGCCCAACCTTCCTTCCGAGGAGTGGCTGGTGGGTTTGAATCTCCAGCCTTCTGGTGAGCAGTCAAGTGCCTTAGGCAATATGCTACCAGAGCTCCTTGCTATAATAGTAGCACTAGATAACTTATTTGGGAGCTCTGGTAGCATAGTGGCTAAGACACTTGCCTGCTAACCAGACGGCTGGCGGTTCAAACCCACCAGCCACTCCTCGGAAGGAAGGTTGGGCAATCCTACTTCTGTAGTGATACTGCCTCGGAAACCCAAGGAGGGGTTGCTATGAGTCGGGGCCGACTCGACGGCACATAACAACAACAACAACAGATAACTTAGATACATTGGGTGGAAAGTGACCAAGTCCCAACAATGAGGACAAGGTGGTTCTTTTAATGAAAATAATACAACAGTGCTCTAAGCTGTCATCTTAGCTGGGGCAGTGCCTATTCATTCCAGCCATGGTCACCATGCAGCCAAGGCAGATTGCTCACAATCCTTGAACAGGACTTGAACATTTCCTCCTTGGCACTGCTGCTTTTGCCTGGCATGCCTTCCAATTTTCTCTTTTTGTGTAACACCTACCTATTCTTTAAGAACCACCTCAAATTACTCTTCCTCCAAGAAGACTTCCTTGACTTCCCCAAGCCCAATTAATATACACCACTCCTTCAGCATTTATATGTTGCTTCATCTTACAAGTTTCATGGCTCTTCATAAAGTTTTCCAGTAATATATCAGACAGTGCTTCACTGTTATTCATAAGGGTTTCAGTGGCTAATTCTTTCAGAAGTGGATGGCCCTGTCCTTCTTCCCAGTCTGACTTAGTCTGGAAGCTCCACTGAAACATATCCACCATGGGTGACCTTGCTGGTATTAAAAATATCAGTGACATAACCTCCAGCCTCACAGCAACACAGAAGCCACCACAGTACAACAAACTGACAGAAGAGTTGTCTTTTCACGTCTACAGATCTTACCCCCAATTAGACTGTGAGCTTCTTTGCATCAGGGACCATGTTTATATTTACAATAAATCCTCATGATGCCCTGCACAATGCAGACACATGCAATAAATATTTGTTGATTGATTTATTGATCAACTGATGGAAAGTTGGCCATCCCTGCAAATAAACAATTTCCAGGGAGTTTGCTGCCCTTGATGTAATGAGAGCAAACACGTTTCTTTTTGATAGTATAGAACAGTGGTTCTCAACCAACATGTCTCCATGAGCTGTGAGTTGCCACACTCAAAACTTGTTATTAACAATAAAATCCCCAAGTCTCAAATTATTTACTTCAATAAATTAGAATCCATTCAAGGCTATTCTTATAACAGCATTGTTCTCACTCATTTGCCTTCCCACGGGCTTTCTTTCTTTCTTTTTTAAATTTTTTATTGTGATATGGGTGCAAATTTACAAAGCAGATTCATTTTGCACACGACAGTTCATGCACTGATTACATGATGTCCTCATGGCCCCTGACTACAATCTCCAACTATAAAATGCTCTCCTCCCCTCTCCTCCCTGTGAAACCCTCTTCCCTGTGCATTTCTTATCTATGCACTCCTGTCTGTCCAGCTTTCATCTATGTGAATGCTGCCCTTCTGATGTGTCTTGGCTGATTGCTCTAAGGGGTGCATCTCCCTAGGGTAGGTAGGTGCATCTCCCTGGGGTAGGTGTTCTGCCTGTAGGTCTTACTACTTCTTGGCTATAGTAAGGAGTAGGTCCAGTTCCAGGCTCAAAGGATAACCTGGGGCCATAGTCTTTGGGATTCCACCAGCCCACGGGCTTTCTTGATGGGAAAGAAAGTTGTAGAATTACAGTCATCAGTCCAGGAGTTGGGCATAATCTTGGGTTTGCTTTCTGGGGGTGGTTGTACATGTCAACATTGTCTGTCTTGTGTCTTCCATGAGGATCAAGAATGATGTTCTGAATTGTGGTTGGAAGGCACGGAGCACATCAGTTTTCAGGTCTTCTTAGCATCCATTCCCTCTGCCTTCTTCCCAGTGACAGTTGCTAAGTCTCCTTTGGCATTCAGGGCCAGGGATCTACCCCTTTCATGGGAGGATAAGAAGAAACTGGAAAGGAGAATAAATCCATAAATAACTCCCCTGGGGGAAACACCAACACTATTTCAACTTGTAAATTGTTCAAGAAGCAACTGAGCTGCCAGTCAAAGCAGATGAGCATGACAGTGAATTGGGGACAGGGGGTCTCAGGAGTCTCCCCAATGGCAGTGTGCCATATCCAGCCCATATCCCCAAGGGCCTTCCACTGTAGTACACACCAGCCAAATATACAAATGGCAGGATCTTCATCTGTTTTGCCTGAGGACTTTCTGTTTGGGCTGAGGCCTGCTTTCTCCTGCAGGATAATCTGGAAGTGATAGTGACAGAGACAGATAATTAACACTCCCACTCCTAGGAGCCCTCATCCAATGACAGATGAGAATTGGAGTATAAATACCCCAGCATCCTTACCCCTCTAGTGAGATAACTAACTGTGAGGTTTGTTCTGCAATGTCTCTCAGAGTTTCTCAATGAGATTAAACACCCATTGCCCACAGGGGTAACTTGCTTGATGGCATACTCTTTATTGGCTGCCTCCTTTTACCTGTCTCCCTTCCCCACAACCCTTTCAGCCTTTCCTTAACCTCTCAAGTCAACATTTTTGCCCTCAAATCCTTGACTCAGGATCAGCTTCTGGGGAAACCCAAACCAAGACACCTGCCATGAAGCCTTTTTTTTTTTTTTTGAAGAGATACTGTGGCCCATGGTGTATCCTTTAGCAGAGGGGTCTCTAAGCCTGGACAGTGATCAGGAGTGCCTGTGGAGCTTCCTCATCCATACAAGTTCCCACGCCCAACCCTGGAGACCCTGGCTCAGTTGTCTAAGATGAGACCTAGGAATCTGTATTTTATAGTAAATGCTCCCAGACAATTGAATATTCATTCTAGAATCCAACTCCAGAAGAAATATTGATAGAACTAAAAGAATAGACTGTGTTTTGCTTCCCTAAGGAAGAGAAAGGAGTCACTTGATACAACTGCAAATAGTTTATTGGTAGTTATGGATTGGATTACATCCCCAAAAAACATTTGTTGTAAATCCTAACCTCTATGGAAGGAGCTCTGGTGGCATAGTGCCTAAGGCATTTGACTGCTAACCAGAAGGCTGGCGGTTCAAACCCACCAGCCACTCATCAGAAGGAAGGTTCTACTTCTGTAGTGATACCGCCTTGGAAACCCAAGGAGGGATCACTATGAGTTGGATCCGACTTGAGGGCAGTGAGTTTGGTTTTGGTTTGGTTTTATGCCTGTGGTTATAATCCTATTTGGGAATGTGTTGTCTTTGTTATAGTAATAAGGCAGGATTAGTGTAGAGTATATCTTCAGCCAATCTCTTTTAAGATGTAAAAAGAGATTAAACAGGCAACCAAGAGAAGCAGAAATGGGTTAAGATAGATGCCAAGATACTTGGAGATCTCCAAGGAACCAAGAAACAAACTGAACAGACAAGAACCTCTGACAGAGAGGAAAGATTTCCCCTAGAGCTAGTACCCTGAATTCAGATTTCTAGCCTCCAGAACTGTGAAAACATAAATTTTCTGTTTGTTAAAGCCACCCATCTCTGGTATTTCTGGTACAGTAGTGCTAGATAACTAAGACAGAATTTAATACCGAAAGAGTGGGATGCTGCTCTAACAGATACCTAAAATGGGGAAGCAGTTTTGGAACTGGGTAATGGATAGAGGCTGGAAGAGTCTTAAGATGCCTAACAGTAAAAGCTACTACCTGTCTGTCAGTTTGTCATGCTGTGGTGGCTTGTGTGTTGCTGTGAGGCTTGAGACGATGGCACCAATATTTCAAAAATAGCAGTGTCACCCTGGTGGATAGGTTTCTGCAGAGCTTCCAGATTAAGACTGACTAGGAAGAAGGATGGAGCCATCTACTTCTAAAAAAAAAAAAAATTGGCCACTGAAAACTTTATGAACAGCAGTGAAACACTGTCAGATATATTTCTGGAAAACTTTATGAATAGCAGTGAAACATTGCCTGATATAGTGCTGGAAAATGAGCCCTTCAGGTTTGAAAGCACTCAAAATATGACTAAGGAAGAGCTGCTTCTTCAAAGTAGAGTCAACTTGAATGACGAGGGTAGAATAAAGTTTTGGGGACCTTCATTTGCTGATGGGTCATGACTCAAAATGTGAAGAAACAGCTGCGTGCATTCACTAATAATTGGAACATGGAATCTATGAAGTATGAATGTAGGAACATTGGAATTTTTCAGAAATGAAATGGAATGGATAATGATAGATATCCTAGGCATTTGTTAGCTGAAGTGGACTGGTATTGGCCATTTTGAATCAGACAATTATAAGGTTTACTATGCCAGGAATGACAAATTGAAGAGGAATGGCATCATATTCATCATCAAAAAGAAAGTTTCATTGAAGTACAATACTGTCAATGATAGAATAATATCCATGCACCTACAAGGAAAACCAGTTAATACTACTATTATTCAAATTTGTACACCAACCACCAAAGCAAAAGATGAAGAAATTGAAGATTTTTACCAACTTTTGCAGCCTGAAATTGACCAAAGAAACAATCAAGATGCATTGATTATTACTGGTGATTCGAATGTGAAAGTTGGAAACAAGAAGCATTAGTAGTTGGAAAATACAGCCATGGTGATAGAAATGACTCTAAAGATTGCATGATAGAATTTTGCAAGACCAATGACTTATTCATTGCAAATACAACATCACCTGTCAAATAAGGCCAGGAGCTAACCATGGAACAGACCATCAATGGCTCATATGCAAGTTCAAGTTGAAGCTGAAGAAAATTAAAACAAGTCCATGAGAGTTAAAATATAACCTTGAATATATCCCACTTCTTTTTAGAGACCATGTGAAGAATAGATTTAACGCATTGAACATCAATGACTGAATACCAGATGAATTGTGGGATGACATCAACAATATTAACATGAAGAAATCAAAAGGTCATTAAAAAGACAGGAAAGGAAGAAAAGACCAAAAAAGATATCAGTAGAGTAGCTAAAGTGAATGGAAGAAATGATGAAATAAAAGAGCTGGATGGAAGATTTCAAAGGGCAGCTTGAGAGGACAAAGTAAAATATTATAATGAAATGTGCAAAGACCTGGCATTAGAAAACAAAAAGGGAAGAACAGGTTCATCATTTCTCAAGTTGAAAGAACTAAAGAAAAAATTCATGCCATGAGTTGCAATATTGAAGAATTCTATAGTCAAAATATTGAATAATGTAGGAAACATCAAAAGAAGATGGAAGGAATGCATGGAGTCACTGCCCAAAATGGAAGTGGTCGATATTCAACTAATTCAGGAGGTAACATATGATCAAGAATCAATGGTATTGAAGAAAGAAGTCAAAGCTGCACTGCAGGAACTGGCGAAAAACAAGGCTTGAGAAATTGACAAAATACCCATTGAGATGTTTCAACTAATGATACAGTGCTAGAGGCACTTACTCATTTATTCCTAGAAATTTGAAAGACCTGACCAACTGACTGGAAGAGATCCATATTTGTGCCCATTCCAAAGAAAGGTGATCTCACAGAATGTGGGAATTATTGAACAATATCATTAATATCACACATAAGTAAAATTTTGCTGAAGATAATCCAAAAAATGGATACAGCAGTATATTGACAAGGAACTTCTAGAAATGCAAACTGGATTCAGAAGAGGACGTGGAATGAGGGATATTGTTGCTGATATCAGATGGATCTTGGCTGAAAGCAAAGAATACCAGAAAGATGTTAACCTGTGTTTTATTGACTATGCAAAAGCATCTGATAGTGTGAATCACAACAAATTATGGATAACATTGAGAAGACTAGGAATTCCAGAAAACTTAATTGTGCCCATGAGGAACTTATACATAAACTGTTGTTCAAAGAGATCAAGAGGATACTGCATGGTTTAAAATCAGGAAAGGTATGCTTCAGGGTTGTATCCTTTCACCATACTCTTTCGAAGCTGGAGTATATGAAGAAGAAAATGACATCAGGATTGGAGGAAGAATCATTAACAACCTCAAATATGTAGGAGGCACAACCTTGCTTGCTGAATGTGAAGATGACTTGAAGCACTTATTGTTGAAGGTCAAAGACTACAGCCTTCAGTATAGATTATACCTCAACATAAAGAAAACAAAAATCCTCACAACTGGACCAATAAGCACCATCACAATAAATGGAAAAAAGATTGAAGTTGTCAAAGATTTCATTTTACTTGGATCCACAATCAACACTCATGAAAACAGCCTTCAAGAGACCAGATAAAATATTGCACTGGGAAAATCTGCTGGAAATTACCTCTTTAAAGTGTTAAAAAGCAAAGATGTCACTTTGAAGACTAAGGTGTGCCTAACCCAAGACATAGTATTTTCAATAGCCTCATATGCATATGAAAGCTGGACAATGAATAAGGAAGAATGAAGAATTGTTGTTGTTGAATACTGACAATACCATGGACTGCCAGAAGAATGAACAAATCTGTCCTGGAAAAAGTGCAGCTGGAATGCTCCTTGGAAGTGAGAATGGCCAGACTTCATCTCACCTACTTTGGTCATGTTGTCAGAAGAAACCATTCTCTGGAGAAAGATATCATTCTTGGTAAAGTATAGGGTCAGGCAAGAAGGTGAAGACCGTCAATGAGATGGATTGACACTGGCTGCAACAATGGGCTCAAGTATAGCAAGAATTGTGAGGATGGTGCAGGACTGAGCAGTGTTTGATTCTGTTGTCAATATGAGTCAGAGTGAACTCAAAGGCACCTAACAACAGCAATAATAGTAAAAGCCAAGAGCTTTGGTGGTGCAATGGTTAAAGCATTCAGTTGCTAACCAAAAGTTCAGCAGTTCAAACCCACCAGCTGTTCTGTGGGAGAAAGATGAGGTAGTCTGCTTCCATAAAGATTTTCAGCCTTGGAAGCCCTACCGGGTAGTTCTACTCTGTCCTATAGGGTTGGTATGCATTGGAATCAACTTCATGACAGTAGTTTTTGTTGTTGTTGTTGTTTTTAATAGTAAAACCTTAGATTGCCTGGAATACATTGTTAGGAGAATTATGGATGTCAAAGACAATTCTGGTGATGGTTCAGAAGGAAATGGGGAGAGCTATAGAGAAAGTGTCTGTCATCTTAAAGAATACATAAGGTGCCAGCAATAGAATGTTGCTAGAAGTGTGAATGCTAAATGTATTTCTGGTGAGACTTTAAAAGAAAATGATGAAGATGTGATTGGAGAATGGAGGAAGAATGATGCTTTTTGTGCAGTGGCAAAGAACTTGTCTGAATTATATTCAAATGCTTGGTGGAAGGTAGAACTTATTAGTGATGAACCTGGATATCTGGCTGATACAATTTCTAAGCAAGACCTTAAAGGGGACAGGTGGTTTCTCCTGGCCACTTATAGTAAAATGTGAGACAAAAGAAATGGACTTAAAAATGAATTGTTCACAATAAAAACAGAACTTAACGATTTGGAAAATTCTGTTGTAGAAACTAAGGACATGTGTCCCAGTATGTTCACTAAGGAAGTGGCTACACAATCATTTGTTAAAGAGATTAAGCCTGAGACTGATGGATTCTACCAACTACCACAGCAGAAAGCCTATCAACCTAGATTGAAGGGAACAGAGAAATAACAAAAAGGACGTTGTCTGCCTCTTGGAATTCTACAGGCAGGAAACAAACGAAAGGAGCTAGCTATATTTGTTCTCCAAGAGAAGAAAAATACCATCCCTGGAGCAGCTCAGAGATCAGCAGAACTGTTGGAAGGAGTATGGGAATCAGGATCTTCTTGATTTCAAAGGGTGGGGCCACAGTCTCCTAGGTTTCAGTGTCAGATTTTCACCAACTCGGTTCTGGAATGTGAGGCTGCTGTTAAGGTGTGCCAGGGGGATGGGGCCACTGTGCAAAGCTGAGGGAGTGTGGCTGCCCTGCCTAAGGGGCAAAAGAATGGGACCTGTTGGGGCTGAGAGGGTGAGGTCTCCATTCAAATGGACTAGGACAATGAGGCTGCCCCAAACCAAGGGAGAACAGTTGCCATTACAGAGGGTCTGGAAAACAGAGTTTAAGCTCAGGGCCAAGGGGCCTCCACTCAGAATCGAGAGGACATGGCCAACACCCAGAGTCTGGAGGACAGAGCCATTGCCTAGATGATCTCAGAAAGGAGAGGATTA
>NW_006921928.1:2800649-2803022 GCF_000298275.1 Orycteropus afer afer | reverse complement strand
TTGGTGCCTATTATCCCTTCTTTCCCTCCAATTTGTCCCATTTGTAATGGAAATGTCTACTTTGTGCCTGTTCTATGATTGCACTTTGGAAATAGATAACTTGTGGTCTGGATTTCACATATTCACAGATGAAGAGGATTTTAGCCCCAGGATGCACTATGTCTAAATTCTCACCCATATTTAATTTAGATGATTCAGAAGTCAGATTTTTGGACTTGGAACCGATTAAGACTTTTGGGATGATGTGATGGACTGAATGTGTTTTGCACGTGGCAAGAACATGACATTTTGGGCCCAAATGATGGAATGCTGTGGATTGAATCATGTGTTGTAAATCCTAACCTCTTTGTTTGTGATTATAATCCCACTTGGGAAAGGGTTGTTCTTGTTACTTTAATAAGGCAGGATTGGTATAGGGTGTATCTTGAGTCAATCTCTTTTGGATATAAAAAGAGATAAAATAAGCAAGAAAGAGAAGCAGAGAGGGGGTAAAATAGATGTCAAGACTCTTGGAGGTCTCCAAGGAATCAAGAAACAAGCTGAAAAGACCAAGACCTTCCTCCAGAGCCAACAGAGGAACTCTGGTGGCATAGTGCCTAAGGCATTTGACTGCTAATCAGAAGGCTGGTGGTTCAAACCCACCAGCCACTCCTCAGAGGGAAGGCTGGGCAATCTACCATAGTGATACTGTCTCGAAAACCCAAGAAGGGGTCACTATGAGTTGGATCCAACTCAATGGCAGTGAGTGAGTCTAGAGCCAACAGAGAGAGAAAGCCTTCCTCTAGAGCCAGAGCCCTGAATTTAGCCTCCCAGCCTCCTAAACTGTGAGAAAATAACTTGTTTGTTAAAGCCACCCACTTGTGGTATTTCTGTTATAGTAGTACTCGATAACCAAGACACTGGTTTAAGGAAGAAAGAGGCAGGGATTTGAAATGAGAAGACGCAGGTTTGAGTCTTAATTTCACCAGCCATGGGATCTCGGGCAATTAATTTAATCTTCACCTGAGAATTTCAGGCCCAAATCATAGTGAGCTCACAGGGTGGTTTAAGAGGAAATGGGATGATGTGGATGGGGGTTCTTTGTAAACAATTCCGGGGTGTCCAGGGATGGTCTCTGTCCAGAAAACGCTCTTGCTCTCAGGTTAAAACCAACAATGATGAAAAGCTGGTGTAGCACAGCCTGCATCCAGTATCAGAAAGGGGAAAGCCACCTTCACACAGCTTTCCTCCTGCACTGTGCATTTTGGCTTTTATTCACCTCATTTTACCCCACCCCCCATTACCCTACCTCACCCTGAGTCTTCTAATTACTAAACACGTTGCAAACGATCAGCACTGTGGGCCTGTTAGCATGATGAATGGGCAATTAAAACTACATCAGCAATTACACCAGCTCCAAATTTGCCATATTCAGCCCTGGCAATGTGTTCTGTGGTTGGTCACCCTTTCAGTCAGAGGAATGGGGTCCTTCCGCCACAGAAACGAGCACCCTGTCAATCTCTGCTTCTCTGCGGGGCCCCTGGAGCCCTGCATACCTGGGGTGAAGTTGCAGACAAAGCCTCTCCAGAGTCCCCCAGTTCCATCAGACAAACTGACCTACCCCTTTAGGGGGGAAAAATTTATTATTAATTCGAGCTCATTGGCTGAATTGTCTAGCACAAATTATGAGAAAGCAAGGGGAATAGTCTCTCATAACAAAGTTTTATAAATAAGTCTCTTCACAAGATACATAAAAACAAACTAAATCCATTGCTGTCAAGTTGATTCTGACTCATAGCAATCCTATAGGGCAGAGTAGAACTGGACCATAGGATTTCCAAGGCTGTAATCTTTATAGCAGCAGACTTCCACATCTTTCTCCCAAGGAGTGACTGGCTGGTGGGTTCGAACCACAGACCTTTCTGTTAGCAGCTGATCACTTTATCCACTGCATTACCAGGGCTTCCACAAGAATATAATAAAGTATAATCAGTTGCCATCGAGTCAAGTCCAACTCATGGTGACCCCTGTGTGTCAGAGCAGAACTGTGTTCCATAGAGTTTTCAATGGTGGATTTTTGGAAGTTGATCAACAGGCCTCTTTTCTGAGGTACTTCTGGGTGGACGCAAACGTCCAACCTTGTGGTTAGCAACCAAGTGCATTAATTGTTTGCACTACCCAGGGACTCCATAATAAAGTACAATAAATGCATTTGTTGTTGTTGTTGTTGTTATGTGCCGTCAAGTTGGACCCAACTCATAGAGACCCCTCCTTGGGTTTTCAAGGTGGTATCTCTACAGAAGTAGATTGCCCAACCTTCCTTCCAAGGAGTGGCTGGTGGGTTTGAACCTCCAGCCTTCTGGTTAGCAGTCAAGTGCCTTAGGCACTATGCTA
>NW_006921928.1:2797211-2800549 GCF_000298275.1 Orycteropus afer afer | reverse complement strand
AGCAGTCAAGTGCCTTAGGCACTATGCTAGTCAAAGAAATGTTTTCCTTCAAAGTGCAAAACTGTATATAATGTAAGGAAGGGATAAACTCTATTTTCAAGATCTTTGATCTCAAGATTCCTGGAACAGGCAGGAAGAGGCATAGCCATTTGAAGGGAAGGTTGCAGGGAGTCCATTGCCCATGATTAAATAAAGAAAATAAATAAGGGAAAGTGATGGAGTCAAGCAGAGAGGAGATGCTGGTACAGAAAAAAGAAGCCTTTTTGATTGCGAAGTTTTCAAACACATTCACTTCATAGCTGAATCATCCCTTGATGAGGCCCATGTTGAAGAAAAAGATTTAATTAAAATGCATACCTAGGCTAACCATCCTCACCACAGACTCCACAAAGACCTTGATTCCTCAGCAAGCTTGGCTTTGACATTGAGTATAAACATCCAACCTATAAACTGAGAGCTGGCCCACACTTCTGGGATCTAAACACTCATGACAGTGACAGGCAGAGGGACGCTGGTAACTCATTGCCATCAAGTCAATTCTGACCCTATAGGATGCCGACCCTATACACGTTCCAAGGCTGTAAATCTTTATGAGAGCAGGCTGCCACATCTTTATCCCACGGAGCGGCTGGCGGGTTCAAACCGCCAACTTTTCGGTTAGCACCCAAGTGCTTAATCATTCTTTGGGATGCTGCTCTCACTCACTCACTGTCATTGAGTGGGATCAATTTCCTTCCAGTCTGTGGTCCAGCAGAGGAATGGAGACAGTAAGAATCAAGGCAGGGACATTTTTCACCACCAAGGCAGAGTTATCTGTCAGTTCTATTCAGAGGGGAATATAGGCAAAGGAAGGACTAATCAGATCATTTTTTCCTGTGTATATAAGCTGCATGAGGCATTGGTGATTCAGTGGTAGAATTCTTGCTTTCCATGCGAGAGACATGGGTTCAATTCCCAGCCAATGCACCTCATGAATGGCCACCACCCACCTGTCAGTGGAGGCTTTTGTATTGCTATGATGCTAAACCGATTTCAATAGAGCTTCCAGGCTAAGACAGAGTAGGAAGAAAGACCTGGCAATCTAATTCTTAAAATTAACCAATGAAAACCTTTTGGATCACAGCAGAATATTTTTCTGACTTACCTGCTTTGGACATGTCATCAAGAGTGATCAGTCACTGGAGGAGGGCATTATATTTGTTGAAGAAAAGGGCCAGCAAGGTTGAGGGTGACCCTTGGTGAGATGGATTGGCACAATAATCCAAAGAATGGACTTGAACATGCCAGTGATTGTGAGGATGAGTCAAGACCAGGCAACATTTTGTTCCATTGTACATAAGATCGCCATGAGCCATTAAGTTTTATGCATTCCAATATTTCAGATCGCATCTTGACATATCTGACACATCTTGTCCTGATGAAGTCTGGTGGCTCCCAAAATAAGTAGCACACAAAATTGCTACTAATCAGCAAAATGGCCTGAAGAAACAAGTGCTTCAGTGATAAAGCTACATGTGTTTACCAATATATCAATATTTGTCACATAAGAATAATTTTCTTTTATTATAAATTTGGCAGCTCAGTAAAGAGCTCCCGTGGGAGTTGACTCCACTTCATGGCAACCCCATGTATGTATGAGCAGAACAGTGCTCCGTAGGGTTTTTAATGGATGAATTTTTGGAAGTAGATCACCAGGCCTTTTTTCTGAGGTGCCTCTGACTGTTGTCAAACCTCTAACTTTTCAGTTAGCTGCCAAGTATGTTAACTGTTCTGGTTACCTAGTGCCACTCTGACAAGAAATATACCACAAATGGGATGGCCGTAACAAACAGGAGTTTATTCTCTTACAGCCTGGAGGCTTTAAGTCCAAGTTCAAAGTGCCAGGATCTAGGGGCTGAGTGAAAACCCCTCAACTTTGCGGTCCAGCTCTGCCTCCTGCTCCCGGCCCGCTGGAGCTAGAGGCGTTTCTTCACTCAGATAGCTGCTGGCTGCTGAGGCTGAGAAGCCCTAAGGGTGACAAGTAAAAAGGCATGGTCCCAATGTTGCCAAACCACACGACAGGCCATTAACTTAGGTCCATTGTAAGTCCCAAAGTCGGCAGAGCATAGCAGGCTGCTGAGCAATGACACAGCTACATGTAGGGTCTAAGCGTGCCATAGGCTAGAGACCATTCCCAAAGCTGCTGCTTATATACAGGAAGCAGACCACATCCCTAAGACAGCTATTCAGCTGCTCACAGTAGATTCCACCATGGAGTTGATTACCAGTCTCATCGTGGGGAATACTACATTCAGCTGCCCAGCCACTCAGCCAGGCCCAGCTAAGTTGACACAAAAACATAACCACCACATTAATCATTTGCACCATCCACGGACTCCAAGCAACTCAATATTAATTTCACATTAATTTTGTGTAATTTTTCAGAATTACCAATCATAACAAAACTCAAAACAGGCAAGAAGGTAGAAATATCTTGATAATAACCATATCAAACTGAAAGAAATAGTTGCAGATGCTTCAGAATATCACTCTTATTATATCACAAGGAAATCAGTTACCAACGCCAAGCTGTGAAGCTGAAAGAAACTTTACACTATCAATCATTTTTTTAAAGGAGATCAAACATTCTGTAAGAAAGATGGAATGATCTTTCTATTGTCTTGATAGAAAATTATATTTAAAAGTCATTATCATCCAATCAATTTGATAAAAGATTCTATAGAAGAATCCTGATCAAAAGGAGGAAAATGCAGAAAAACATTTCAAATTCTCATGGAATCCAGACTTTCTGGAGCCATGGAGGCCAGATAAACCCCTGAAACTATTGCCCTGACATAATCTTTAAACCTTAAACTTTAAGCCAAAAATATCCCCTGAAGTCTTTTTTAAACCAAGCAACAGTTTAGCTTAACTAAGAAAAATGTCTGCCTTGAACATTATGCTTTTCGAAGAACTATCTATATGGGATGAAATTAACTACAGAAACTTGAAAGATTAGATAGGAAGTTTAGGGGGCAGTGGGTTCATGTTAATAGGGGAGGAGCAATTCAGAAAAAGAGAGTGAGAATGGTTGCACAACTTGAAGAAAAATATCAACATCACTGAACTGTACATGCAGAAACTGTTGAATTGGTATGTTTTGCTGTACATACATATTCTCAACAACAGTAACAACAAAATAAATAAACATTTTTAAAAAATCATTATCATCAAAGAGATACGGCCAAAAGTAGAAAAAAGGAATCATAAAAAGTATCTCAAAAAAATACATAACAAAATGACAGCAACAAATTAAAACTTATCAATAATCACCCTGAATGTTAATGGATTAAATGCAC
>NW_006921928.1:2767542-2769412 GCF_000298275.1 Orycteropus afer afer | reverse complement strand
TGTTGTCAGTTTGATCCCGCATAGATAAATCTTAAAAGATTACAATGTTCAAAGCAGACATTCTTTACTCAACCGAAAAACCAAACTCAGTTGTTGATTCAATTCCAACTCATAGTGACCCCTCCTTGGGTTTCAGAGGCAGTATCTCTATGGAAGTAGATTGCCCAGTCTTCCTTCTGAGGAGTGGCTGGACATTCTTTACTAGTCAAGCTAAACTATTGTTTGGTTTTGAGAAGACTTCAGGGGATATTTTTGGTTTAAGATTTAAAGAGTACTTCAAGGCAATAGCTTCAGGGACTCATCTAGCCTCCATGGCTCCAGAAAATCTGGATTCCGTGAGAATTTGAAATTCTGTTCTACATTTTCCCCCTTTTGATCAAAGATTCATCTATAGAATTTTTTAACAAAATGTTCGATAAAGGTAGCTGGGCACCATCCAGTGTTTCTGGTCTCATGGCAAAAGAGGCGGTTGTTCATGGAGGCAAATAGCCACACATTCCATTTCCTCCTCCTGTTCCTAACTCTCATCCTTCCTCTGTTGTGCCAGGCAAACAGAGACCAATTGTATGCTAGATGACAATTTGCAAGCTTTTAAGACGCTAGGCACTATGCAATGAATTAGGAGGTAGAACAAAATCACACAACACATTATTAGCTCAATTAATTGGGATATCCCATGAAACCATGACCCTATGTCACATTTTACTTATCCATTCATCTGTTTATGGCATTTAGGTTGTTTCTACATTTTGGCTATTGTGAGTAGTGCTACAGTGAACATCGGTGTAGAAATATCAATTTCAGTCTCTGCCTTCAAGTCTTTTGGGTACATACCTAGGTATGGAATTGCTGGGTCGTATAGTAGTCCTATTTTTAGGGTTTTGAGGAACTGCTACATTATTTTCCACAATGACTGTATCATTTTGCAATCCCACCAGCTATGGATAAGGGTTTGATGGTTAATTTTAAATATAAACTTGGCTAGGTTAGGGTGCCCAGGTGTTTGGTCAAACACTAGTCTAGATGTTGCTATGAATGTATTTTGGAGATATGATTAGCATTTGTACTCTGTTGATCTTAAGTAAAGGAGATTGCCTTCATTAATGTGGTTGGACCTCAGCAAAAACTGAGTTTTCCAAGAGGAGGATTCTGCCTCAAGACTATAGCATGGACATCCTGCTGGAGTTTCCAGATTACCTAGGGATTTTGGACTTGCTAGACCCACAGCCATGTGAGCCATTCCTTAAAAATTCTTTCTCCAGATAGAGAGATAGATATAAAACCAAACAAATTGCAGTTATTTCTATTCCGACTTATAGCAACCTTATAGGACAGAGTAAAACTGCCCCATAGGGTTTCCAAAGCTGTAAATCTTTATGGAAGCAGACTGACTTATCTTTCTCCTGTGGAGTGGTTGGTGGGTTCGAACCACTGACCTTTTGATTAGCAGGCAAATGCTTAACCACTGTACCACCAGGTCTTCATATATATACATACATATGTGTATATATAGCTATGGTGGCTTAGTGCCTAAGGAATTTGACTGCTAACCAGAAGGCTGGCAGTTCAAAACCACCAACCACTCCTTGGATGGAAGATTGGGCAATCTATTTCCATAGAGACACCACCTCAGAAACCCAAGGAGGGGTTGCTATGAGTCAAATTGACTCGGTGACTTTGGTTTTTTTGAGATATATATGTTGTTGTTGTTGTTGTTGTAATGTGCCATCGAGTTGAACCCGACTCATAATGACCCCTCCTTGGGTTTCTGAGCAAGTATCACTACGGAAGTAAATTGCCCAACCTTCCTTCCGAGGAGTGGCTGGTGGATTTGAACCTCCAGCCTTCTGGTTAGCAGTCAAGTGCCTTA
>NW_006921928.1:2765202-2767427 GCF_000298275.1 Orycteropus afer afer | reverse complement strand
TATATGTATATGTATATATCCTATTGGTTCTGTTTCTCTGAAGAAACCTAAGTAATACACCAACTGTGTTACCATAAGCAAGTCACTTAACCTCTCTGAGTCTCACACTATCAAGTAGAAATAATAATACTCACTCAATAGGCTCTGTGAGGTTTAAATGAGATCGTGAGTATCTTGCACAGAGCAAGCAGTCTCCCTGCCATCCCCTCCTACCGCCATGTATATCCAGAAAGTATCTCACACTATCTAAAGTATTTTGTGCCATAGTGGCTGAATAATGCAGCTCTCCCCACCTGCCCGCCCCGCCCCCCAAAAAAAGTCCATGTCCTAATCCCTGGAATCTGTGAGTGTTACCTTTAATGGCAAAAAAAAAAAAAAAAGACTTTACACATGTGATTAAATTAAGGATCTTGGAATGGGAAGATTATCCTAAATTATCTGAGTGAGCCCTAAATGCAATCTCATGTATCCTTATACAAGAGCGAGGTAAAGGGAGATTACATACACAGGCAAAGAGGAGAAAGTGATGTGACCACTGAGGCAGAGATTGTAGTGATGTGGCCACAGCTAAGGATGCCAGCAGCCACCAGAAGCAAGAGAAGGCAAGGAACGAGCCTCCAGAGGAACTACAGCCCTGCTGACACCTTGACTTTGGACTTCTGACCTTCAGAACCATGAGAGAATAAATATCTGTTGTAAGCGACCCAGTTTGTGGTACTTTGTTACAACAGCCCCAGGAAACTAATACAGTGGCCAGCTAGGTCTGTGACCCCAAAGAGAGTAGTAAGAGAAGGAAGGCTAGAGTTCCAAGCCTACACTCTGAAAAAAAGAGACTTTGGTCCCTTGGGTGGGGGCTGCTTGTTGTTGTTGTTTGCCGTCGAGTCGGCCCCAACTCATAGCGACCCCTCCTTGGGTTTCTGAGGCAGTATCACTACGGAAGTAGGATTGCCCAACCTTCCTTCCGAGGAGTGGCTGGTGGGTTTGAACTGCCAGCCTTCTGGTAAATAGTCAAGTGCCTTAGGCACTATGCTACCAGAGCTCCTGGGTATGGGGGCTGCAGAAACCCAAATTCCTCTCTAGCTGGGGTTCACTGGGTGGTGTGATCTTGTCGACACACACTCACATTAGTTCACTAGCCTTAGCTCCTCACAGCAGGCACTTAAGCAGGAAAATGAATGAAAATAGCATCCTTTTCTTCCCTGCTTCCATCTCAAATTCCTCCTCACCTGGCAAAGGGAGGGATCTTCTGTTTCTGAGGACCTAGATCAAGTCCAAATGAGCTCTGGTGACATATGTCTAAGGCATTTGACTGCTAACCAGAAGGCTGGCGGTTGAAACCCACCAGCCACTCCTCAGAAGGAAGGTTGGGCAATCTATTTCCGTAGTGATACCGCCTAAGAAACCCAAGGAGGGTTCGCTATAAGTTGGATCTGACTCGAGGGCAATGAGTTTGGTTTTTGGTTTAGATTAAGTCCTACCTCCTGAAAATGACCTTTCAGATCTCATCTCTGGTTTTATCAACACTGGAGAACAAAGCCTGCACAAGTCAAGCATGTGGCACCCCCTGCAGATAGCAGCTCCCCAAGCCCAGGGTTAGCAGCCCTAACCTAGTTCTCAGGGACGCTGTGAGAGTTAATGATTGTAAAGCAGGCTAAAGGCCACAGAAATGTTCAGCTGCATGAAATAACCCACTGACAGTTTTGGTCTGGAAGAAACAGTTATGTCAAAGACTAATTACATTGCCACATATTAAACATGGGTGCCGGAATGTATCATCGTGGCTTCACAGACCACAAGTTTTCAGTTTGCAGCATAACCAGACCCTTGAATGTGGCATCTCCTGCTCTCTCCACATGTGGCCAGATTTCCTTTTAGTGGATCTCTGTTGCTGCCAAGGAGCCCTGGTGGCGCCAACCATTAAGTGCTCAGCTGCTAACCGAAAGTTTGGCACTTTGAACCCACCCAGCGGCTTCACGAGAGGAAGACCTAATGATCTGCTTCTGTAAAGGGGCAGTTCTACTCTGTCATGTGGGGTTGCTATGAATCATAATCAACTAGATGGCATCTAACAACAACAACCGTTACAGCCAGGTATAAACACCACAATGCCATGCCCCCAGCCTTTCCTAGAACCCCAAAGTGCTCAAGAATGCCTATTAGCAGAGGCCTGGGCCATGTGTACATCCAGAGTTGAACACTGCTAGGAAAATAGGATTTTAGATTAA
>NW_006921928.1:2762866-2764667 GCF_000298275.1 Orycteropus afer afer | reverse complement strand
CTTCTTGGCAGAGACTCCCTGGCAGGGACACCCCAGCAGAGATGACCCTGAGAGACAGTGGCAGTGGAACCAAGAGGCATGAGACAGAGCAGCGGGCTGGCTGGCCCATGGAGCAAGAAAGCTGAGTGCCTTTGGGCAGGATGCTTGGTGGTCGAGTGGGGTGCATGTAGGTGTACCTATCAGCAGAACTAAAGGAGCTTTGTAACACTTGCCGGAGCAGGCCAGAGGCCAGGCTGAGAGGTCAAGGGCCAGGGAGGTGTGCCTGAGGACAAAGCAGAGGGGAGACTATCCTGATCAAAGAATTGTACCCTGAGAGCATTCCTGAACCTGAATTGTAACCTGTTACTTCCCTAATAAACCCCATAATCATGAGTATTGTCTGTGAGTTCCGTGAGTTCTGTGTGGCTACTGCAACAAATTATCAAATGCAGCAGAGAAGGAGTGCTGTGGGAAGGACAGCTGGTGTCAGAGTTGATGGTGATTCTGTCCCCCTCTTATGAGGCTGGAGGAAGTTAGAAGATGCTGCCCCCACACTGTTTTTGCAATTTTCTCACAGTTCTGGAGTCTAAAAGTCCAAATCTCACCCATGTCTATTCCTTCCTTGTCAGTAGCCACAAGGTTTCTTGGTTCATTGTCTTTTCCTGGCTTATAGATGATCCTTACCTGTCTTGCTCGTGTGTTGTGTCTGTGTCTATTCTACTCTTTTGATATCTCAGAAGTGACTAGGTTTAGGATCTACTCTACACTGGTATGGCCTCAACTGATGGATTGATTACATTACTTTTGATTACATTATGGAAAGTAATCTGCTCTACCCAAGACCAGCTGAATTATTCACTTTTGAATACTCCATGACAATAATTAGGAGCTCTGGTAGCATAGTGGCTAAGACACTTGCCTGCTAACCAGACAGCTGGCGGTTCAAACCCACCAGCCACTCCTCGGAAGGAAGGTTGGGCAATTCTACTTCCGTAGTGATACTGCCTCGGAAACCCAAGGAGGGGTCGCTATGAGTCGGGGCCGACTCGACGGCACATAACAACAACAACAACAATGACAATAATTAGAATAGTGTTTGGCCAAACAACTGAGAACCATAGCCCAGATAGGTTGACACATAATATTAACCATCACACCATAAGACTATGTTCTGAGACACAGAATGTAGGCAGAAGTGGTAAGGGTTCCTTCCAGACCTGTCCTATAACAATCTTCCATGTGGTTATCTACTTCCTTTCTCTCTTCCCCTCCCTACCAGTTGTCGTCAACCTTCAGGATGACCTTGGAAGTAGGGGACAAACTGTCCCAGTTTGCCAAGGACTATTCTAGTGTTTGCACTGAAAGCCTGCACCCGGGAAACATCTCAGTCCCAGACAAACTGGGGTGATTGGAAGGCACTTGTGGAAAATGGCTGAGCCTCCACAGCCTGGGTCCCTGAATGGCTGTGTGGGGCAGAGCTCTCTCCCCCTATGACCACAATTACTAATCAAGAATGCTTGCTTTGGAATTTATATATTAGTATTTCTGGAGAAATGCAAAAATATCCTGTGTGTTCTCTCAGCTACTATTTTAAGAAACTAAATATCAATTACAAATAGAAGACTACAGATTATCTGGGACAATCTGGGCACAATAATTAATAATGCCCCCTTTCATTCTCAAAAAGTAACCCTATATATGGATGGATAGATAGGTGGACAGGCTAAAGGATTAGGTATGTCTGTGAAAGAGGGAGTGTATCCAGGATCATATATAGGGTTGGCAGACAATGGTCCTATAAGTTTATGTGAATGATCAGAAT
>NW_006921928.1:2754820-2761332 GCF_000298275.1 Orycteropus afer afer | reverse complement strand
ATAAAATAATCACTTCATAAATAATATTTTAAATTCAACTACATACTGCCTCGGAAACCCAAGGAGGGGTCGCTATGAGTCAGGTATGACTCAACGGCACATAACAACAACAACAACAACCAGGATGTTGGATTTTCTTTATATTGGGCATACTGTGTACATTACCAAGAACCGTTTTGAAATCTACATTTCTTACAGACTTTGTATTTGGAGCATTGTTGTAATCTAGTACTTTAGGTCTTTTCAACCAATCAATGAAAAATTATATCTGTTGAGGATAATGGCAATGGTTAAAGCACATGATAAACTTAATTAATGTCACTGAATTGTACATATGAAAAAATATTAAATGGCAAATACTTTGTTACATCCATATGTTGGTGGTACATCCATACAATGGATGATTATTTGGTGATAAGAAATGAGCCACAAAAAGACACGGAGGAAGGAACCTTAAATGTGTATTGCTGAGTGAAAGAAGCCAGTCCGAAAAAGCTAGCCACTTTATGATGTCAACTATATGAATTTCTGGAAAAGGCAAAACCATAGAGACAGTGAATAAATCAGTGGTTGCCAGGGGTTCAGGAGAAAGGAGGAGGGAGGGGTAAAGAGGTGGAGCTCAGGGCATTTTAAGGATGGTGAAATTCTTCTGTGTGGTACTATAATGATGGACACATGACATTATGCATTTGTAAAAATCCACAGAACAACACAACACAGAGAGTGAACCTTAATATAAACTATGGACTTTAACTAATAATAATTTATTGATATTGATTCATCAATTGTAACAAATGACCACACCAGTGCAAGATGTTAACAATAGAAGAAACTATGTTATCAAACAAACAAAAGAAAAACTCACTGCCCTGGAGGAGTCAGATCCAACACATAGTGACCCCTCCCTGGGTTTCCGTGTTGGTATCACTACAGAATTAGATTGCCCAATCTTTCTTCCGAGGAGTGGCTGGTGGGTTTGAACCGCCAGCCTTCTGGTTAGCAGT
Organism: Orycteropus afer afer; assembly: GCF_000298275.1. Lineage (NCBI taxonomy): Eukaryota > Metazoa > Chordata > Mammalia > Tubulidentata > Orycteropodidae > Orycteropus > Orycteropus afer. The sequence goes on along the minus strand of NW_006921928.1, from coordinate 2,760,328 downwards.
CAAATGCCTTAAGCACTATGCCACCGTCAGTTCTGACTCATAGTGACCCTACGTACAACATAACAAAACACTGCCTGGTCCTGCACCATCTTCACAATCTTTGCTATGCCTGAGCCCATCATTGCAGCCACTGTGTTTATCCATCTCATCAAGGGTCTTCCTTTTTCGCCAACCCTCTTCTTCACCAGGCATGATGTCCTTTTCCAGGGACTGGTCCCTCCTGATCACACGTCCAAAGTATGTGAGAAGAAATCTGACCATTCTAGCTTCTAAGGAGCTATGCAGGGGGCCTATATATGGGAACTCTGTACTTTCTGTATACATTTTCTGTAAAATTGCTCTAAAAAAGTTAAATGTACCATATGACCCCAGAAGGAAGACTGGGTAATCTACTTCTGTAGAGATGCCTCCTGGGAAACCCCAAGAGGGGTATGAGTTGGAACAGACTCGATGGCTATGAGTTTGTTTCCTTTTTTTTTTTTTTTTTTTTTTTCAGTATATGACCCAGCAATCCTAATCCCAGGTACATACCTAGCAGTGAAAGCGGGAATGCAAACACCTGTACACCAAAGTTCATTGCAGCACTTTTCACAATAGCCCAAAGATGGAACAACTGAAATCTCCATCAACAGATGAATGATAAATGAGATGTAGTTCATACACACAATGGAATATTACTCAGCCGTAAGGAGAAATGAAGTCCTGATGCATGCTACAACATGGGTGAACCTTGAAAACATCTGAGTGATGCTGAGTGAAATAAGTCAGTTTCAAAAGGACAAATCTCACTTATATGAATCAGCAAATATACAAAAACCAAAAATTATTAGTGGTTTCCAGTGTTGGGAGAGAGGAAGAAGGGGTATGTTTTTGCTTAGGGGGTGCCGAGTTTCTGTTAATGTGGATAGTGAGAATGGTTGTACAACTTGAAGAATGTAATCAATGTTACTGAATTATACATGTAGAAATTGTTGAGAAGGCATATGTTTTGTCATGTATCTTTTCACCACAATAAATTTTTTTCAATGTCTATTAATTTTTTTAAAAAAACTTTAAAACTAAGAAAATATACATATATATGTTGTACTTCCACAGAAGATCCTGGGATATGGCCCTAGCCCCTAGAGAACAGATGTTAAACTTCTAGAAGGTGCTCAAGAGGACCAGAGGACAGGCTGCCTCCCAGGGTTGGATTGAGTTGGACATATAAAATGTGAAAGTGCCAGGCAGACGCCCAAGGGAAATACCCACAATGCAGTGGAATTAGGGCCTGACGAGTCAATGCTTAGGAGAACTGGTATAATGGGTTTGAGGTCAGGCCTAAGAACAAAGCCCCCCTCAGGGGCCAGCATGTGGAGAGGGCCAAGGAAGCAGGGACCCAGGCCAGCACACACTGGGAGGCTGGGCCTCTCTCATACCACGCAGCCTCCTCAGGGAGCCGGACCACACTAGAGCAATCAAAACAGAAGGCTGTGGGGACCCAGCTGGGCCCTGCTTACCACACAGTTAAGTGAGAACAAATCCAAAGCAAATACTTGCAATATTTAGAGCTTTAGGATGCTCATGTTTTATTCATACACATTAGCATGGGGTCTGCAGGCCCCTGGAGTCTGAAGGAAATTAGAAAATCATAGAACGTCAGGGCTAGAAGAGGCCTGGGGAGTGATCTAATCCAGGCCTTCTTTTTGCAGAAGAGGAAATTGAGGCCCACAGAGGGAGGCGACCCGAGGTTACAGACAGAGAAAAAGAGTTAGGATTAGGCTTGGGGTTTTCATGCTCCCAGGCCTGTGCTTCTTCCTTTCTTTTGCCTGGCTGTCTGCCTGCCTCCCTTCTTTCTTTCCTTCCTTCCTTTCATCCTTTCTTTCAACATACTTGGGGGTCTACTTGGAGTCCCTGGGTGGCACACTTAAGTGCTTGGCTGCTTACCAAAAGGTTGGCAGTTTGAGTCCACTCATAGGCACCTCAGAGAAGACCTGGGGACCTATTTCTAGAAAATCAGTCCTTGAAAACTCTATGGAGCATAGTTTTACTCTGACACACATGGGGTTGCCATGTGTCAGAATCGACTCAACAGCAACTGGTAAGATTACTTGGTGCTATTTTCTGAGCAAGGCCTGGGCTATGATTCTGGTTAGCCTCAAACCCTCTGGAGGTTAGGCACTGACTATCTGAAGCCACAAGGTCTGACCAGGCTTGGGAAATCAGAGACTTATTCCTGGGGCCATTCTAAGGCCTTGAGGCACAGAGGGCCGATCAATAAGAAATCACACAGTGGGCTCATAAGAATTTCAGTCAAAACCAGAAACGGAGTCCATGGCAACAGCACTTTGTTTCTTCTGAGGCTCTCTTCCTCCAGATGCACCAACGTCTCACCCTGCCTTGCCTCCTCTCCAGCTGTGAGGCTCCAGAAGGCAGCTCTCTGTTGCTGCATAATCCCAACTGCCTGCCCCATGGCTCAACTTTCAGCCAAACAATAAATAGGCCTTTAAGGTGAACGATAACACCAGGGAGCTAGAACGCCATAGAACAATCAGCCATAGGAGAACCAAAGGGCAGCATTTGCCCAGGGATAAAGCTCTGAAGGCAGGAAGGGATAAGAAAGAAGGCCAAAGGGAAACAGAGAACCCAGGGAGGAAGTGGGAAGAATGTTGTTACATTGTGCAGATTGCAATCAATGTCTAGAAACAAAATACTGTTGAATGGAAAACTAATTTTCTCCGTAAACTTTCACCCAAATCACAATTTGAAAAATCCAAAAATAAAAAATTAATCACAGGTTCCTGGGGTAATATTAGGTTCCCAGATACTGAGGATGGCAGTTGACTTTGGGTAAGTCTGATGAGAACTTGGGAGGTGATGTTTACAATTGGCTTATGGGTCACATGCTTATCTCCATCAGGTAGAGATGATGAGCAGATAGCTGAGCAAACAGGTCAGCGGCACAGGAGGGTGATTAGGCCTAAAGACATAAGTAAAGTACTTAAGAACAGATGTGCTTGCCAGAGGATAGCAGACTTCCATATAAGAGTCCTAGGAACCCTGAAAGCAAAGCTGTGTGTGTCTTGTGGGGTAGGGCTAAAGAGGAGTCCCAGGAGTCTGAGGAAGATACTCTAGGCCTGCTCTCTCTGACCTCACTCTAACCCCTGTCTAGTTGGCCCATCTGACCTATAGGGGCTAAAAACTTGCTTTCCCATACTTCCTTGCAACTAGGTGGCCATGTGACTCGGTTCTGACCAATGGGATGTTAATAAAAGCCTGCTGGTAATAGTGCCTCATCATGGATGTGATGGCTCTCTCCTAGCTTCTGGTAGCTCCAGTGTCCCTTGCCTTGAAGCTTTGACATCATATGGTGTCCTCCATTTTCTTGTCTCTGCATCTCTTCTCCTCTTTTATAAGATCACCAGTCATACAAGATTAGGATTTACCCTACTCCAGTATGACTTCATGTTAACTGATAACATTTTCAAAGATGCTACTTTTATAGAGGGTTACATTCACAGGTACAGAGGATGCGGCTTCAAAGTATCTTTTGGGGGGACACAATTCAATCCATATTTGTTGTTGTTGTTAGGTGCCATCAAGTCATCTCTGACTCATAGTGACCTTATGCACAGCAGAAAAAAACACTGCTCAGTCCAGTGCCAGCCTCAGCCACTGTGTCTATCCATCTCATTGAGGGCCTTCCGATTCTTTGTTGACCCTCCACTTTACCAAGCATGATATCCTTCTCCAGGGAATGTTTCCTTCTGACAACATGACCAAAGGAGGTGAGACGAAGTCTGGCCATTCTCATTTCCAAGGAGCATTCCGGCTGCACTACTTCCAAGACAGATTTGTTAGTCCTTTTAGCAGACCATGGTACTCTTAGCATTCTTCTCCAACACCACAACTCAAAAGCATCAATTCTTCCTCCGTCTTCCGTATTCATTTTCCAGCTCTCACAATCCATAACACACATTTAAGTCACTATTAAGTTTTTTGTTACTCAAGTAGAAGGCGGTCAATAGTATTGAATGCTGTGGAAATATGTGCCACTGTGGGCCCTTTATATAACAAAGTGGACAACTCATATCAGTGTATGCCTTACAGAGACTTATTGGCCCACGTACCTGGAAAGCACGTGGTTGGAATGGGCTTCAGGGCAAGTTTAATCCAGCAATGCAATGATATCACCAAGGACCTGGGTTCTTTTCATCTTTCCATGACCATTCTTGAACCAATCACTGTAATAAAGGAGATAGTATCATACTGACTGGATTTGGCCAGACCCTCCCCTGGAGCTGGGGTCAGGTCAGTCCCTCCCAAATCACATGGTCCTTACACAATGAAGGAGAAGAGGATGCTATTAGGAAGGGTGAATGGAAGCTAGGTGAGCAAGCAATGAATATCTGCCACAAGCATCTGTTTTGGGAGGGTGAATCTTTTGTGGAGACCATTGGATGTCATTAGCAACCTTCTACTGGAAAGGAGAGAATGTTGGACATAGTGACAGACTATCAAAAATATTCCACAGTTTTGTTATTCTTCTATTGCAGTGTAACAAATTATAAGAAATTTAGCAGCTATAACAACACACATTTACCTCACAGTAGGTGAAAAATCCAGGCATAGCATAACTGGGTTTTCTGTTCAGGGTCTCATAGGGTTGCAATCAGGGTGTCTGCCCACTGAGTTCCTCTCTGATTCTTCCAAGCTCACTGCTTCTTGGTAGAATTTGGTTTCTTATGGTTGGTTTATGATGAAAGTCCCTGTTTTCTTGCTAGCTGTTAGCTGGGGACCTCGCTCAGATCCTAGAGGGTGCCCTTAAGTCCTTGCCAAGTGGGCCCCTCCATAGGTAGTTTACAATATGGCTGTTTGCATTCTTCCTGGAGGTGAGCAGAAAAGCCTCTGTGCTGTTTTGTGTTCTTTGACCTCTTTGAAGGGCTCACTTGATTAGGTCAGGCCCAACTAGGATATTCTTCTTTATGATTAACTTACATTTGAAAAATCCCTTCTGCCATGTACTACAATAACCATGGAAGATATTTCCCATCATGTTCACAAGTCCCATTCACACTTAAGAAGGAGGGAAGGGACTATTCAGTATATATACACCAGGGCATAGAAATCTTAGAGGCTGTCTTAGAATTTTGCCTACCAGAGCAGCCAAATTCTCAAGGTTTTCTGGAGAATTCATGAACAACTGAAATAGTTTTCTTTGCTTCCTTCCCTACTTGGTCTAATTAAGGACAGCCCAGACCTCTTTGCCAGATGCCACCTAATCATTTTACAGCAAAAAATGTGCAAACACATGAAACATTTTCCATGATAGACCATATGTTAGGCCATAAAGCAAGCCTTAATAAATTTAATAACATTGAAATACTGCAAAGCATCTTCGCAGATCATAATGTTATCAAATTAGAAATCAACAATAGGGAGATTAATGGAAAAAGAGTAAACACATGGAAACTGAACAACACGCTCTTTGAGAAAGACTGGGTAAGAGAAGAAATAAAAATTGAAATT
>NW_006921928.1:2715511-2721742 GCF_000298275.1 Orycteropus afer afer | reverse complement strand
GTCTGTGCAGTCCTTCTGCCTAGTCTGCCATCTTGCCGGAACTCTTCAGCATAGTGTTTTTAAGATTCATCCATGTTGTAGCATTCATTCATTGATTCATTGTAGCAGTACTTCATTCCTTTTTATGGCTGAGTAATAGTCCACAGTATAAAAACAAATGCAACGCACTGCCATCAAGTTGGATCTGACTCATAGTGACCCCTCCTTGGGTTTCTGAGGTGGTATCACTACAGAAGTATATTGCCCACCCTTCCTTCTGAGGAGTGGCTGGTGGGTTTGAACTGCCAGCCTTCTGGTTAGCAGTCCAATGCCTTAGGCACTATGCCACCAGAGCTCCTTTGGATATACAGTACCTCCTTTTGTTTTAGCCATCTATCCTTTGATGGACACTTGGGTGATTTCCACCTCTTGGCTATTGTGAAAAATGGTGCAGTGAACACTGGTGTACAAATATCTATTTGTGTTCCTGATTTCAAGTCTCTTGGGTAAATACCTAGGAGTGGAGTTGCTGTGTCATATGGCAGTTCTATGTTTAACTTTGAGGTACTGCCAAACTGTATTCCACAGTGGATGCACCATTTTACATTCCTTTTAGCAATGGATGAGGGTTACAATTCCTTCACACCACTTGTTATTTTCTAATTTTTCCATGATAGCCATCCTAGTTGGTGTGAAGTGGTATCTCATTGTGGGTGCATAGTTTTTTATATGTTGTGTCTGTGTAAAATGTTTCATAATAATTTTAAGAAGTGTTTACAAGTGTCTGACATTCATATTAATGCTGTGGGGACTGGGGGAAATAGACAGTGCTATGGGTTGGTGGTAGTTCAGTAGTACAGTTCTCACCTTGCAGGAGAATTGCTTCCAGGAGACTACCTTTTGTGGCATACCATTTATTATGTACCAGGCACTGTGCTGAGTGCTTGGCATTGGATGACCTTCTGAGTGTGCACTATGGTTTTGTCATTTTACTAACAGGAAACTGAGGCTTACTTAATACTCAGTGTCAGACAGTTGGTAGTGAAGAGGCCAGGATTTGACACCAGTCTTCATGGAGATGTCCACCTTATCACTGTTGTTAGTTGGCTCCAACTCATAGTGACCCTATGCAGAATGGAACAAAACACACCTTAGTCTTGCACCATCACAACTATGAACTACTATGAATGAAGCAGCTATGAACTTTCTGGTACATGTATTTCAGTGAGCAGATGCATTCATTTCTTTTGAGTAGATCCCCAGGAATGGAATTCAATTCCACAGAGTTTGCATATATCCAACCTTAGTAGATTCTGCCAGTTATTTGAAGTGGTTGTACCAGTGGAGTATGAAGGTCACACTGGAGTACTCTCTGCCTGTTCTTCTTCCCCAAGCTGCCTCTTGCTCATCTATTTTATATATCTTTTGGCTGGCGGGAATGTGAGGCCTCAGTGGAGACACACTTCCCCTGGAAACTCTTTCTAAGCCTGCAATGTAGCCTCTGTCAAATGTCCCCAGACCCTTGGCTATTACAACACCTATCACACTGCTGTGCTTGCTGGTTTGCTGTCTATCTCCCCAGTACACTAACCACTCTGAGCTCTTGATGGCATGAGCTGTGTCTTCCTTGCCCAGTGACCCTCATTCATTGAACAAATATTTATTGAGCACCTGCTATGTGCCAGGCACTGGGCATATAGCAGTGAGCAAAACAGACAAAATTTGCTGCCCTTCCAGAGCCAACATAAATGTTTGTTGAATGAATGAACAAAAATTGGGCAGAGGAACTGAAAATCTCTCAGAAAATATCTCTTCCCTATCCTCTCCCCACTAGGGGAGCTTGGGAGTAAGGAAAAGAAATAAAATTGCCAGAGAAAGTATCTTTTCCTGATGCTGACAATGAGACCTGGACTAGGGTGGGGGTGGAGGTAGGGGTCATGTGGATCCCAGAGGCCATCCCACAGACCACCCAAGGGACCTTGGTCCAGGCAGCTCCTCTTGATTTGTTTTCTTGGGGATCTACTGAGATGGTAAAGATAATCCCTGCACTCAGGGAGGCCCACACTGCAGCTTCGCTTCTCTACAAATGTCAGCCAACTCTGTCCCTCCCGAGCAGACAAAGCATAATAAAAACAATGGCTGTTCAAGCAAAGTTCAGGCCCAGCTACCTTGTGCTTAATTCAGTGTGGAGAGAGGGCAGAGGAAGAAGTAAGGATTTCTCTCCAAGCCTCCTCACCCTACCCCTCCCCACTCCATCATCATTTTGATCTAACCTTTCTGTAGCAATAGTTCTCAAAGTGTGGTCTAGGTGATGGCAGCATCACCATCACCTGTGAGCTTGTTAGAAATGCATATTCTCAGGCCTCACCCTGAATCAGATGCTCAAGGAGTGAGGCCCAGCCATCTGTGCTTTAAGAAGCCCTCCTGGTGATTAGGATACAGGGGACCAACACTGACAGCACATTGGATCACCTGGGAGGCGCTTTAAAAATACTGATGTCTGCATTACTCCCTCAGAGATGCTGATGTAATTGGTCTGAGAAGAGGTTTTGGTTTCAGGAGATTTAAAACTTCCCCAGGTACACCCAGGAGGAGTTCTGGTGTTGAGTAAGACATTTGGCTGCTAACAAGAAGGTCAGTGGTTAAAACCCACCAGCTGCTTCACAGGAGGAAGATGATGCAATCTACTTCTGTAAAGATTTACAGCCTTGGAGACCCAATGGGGTCACTATGAGTCAGAATTGACTTAATGGCAGTTGCGTTGGTTTTTTGAGTTAGGTGCATCCAGAAGCAGGAACATAGTCCTCTACATTCTAAGGGAGAAAAAATAAATAAATAAAACAGTTGCTGTCAAGTTGATTCCCACACATGGCAAACCCATTAGTGTCAGAGTAGAACCATAGGCTTCTACCCTGGTCCATAGGGTTTTAAATGGCTAATTTTTTGGAAATAGATTCTCAGGCCTTTCTTCTGAGATACCTCTGGGTAGACTTGAACTTTTGGCTTTTGGTTAGTAGCTGAGTGTGTTAACCATTTGTAACAGCCAGAGATTCTTGGGCTCAGGGCAGATAAAAAGGATCTCTCGTTTACAGAGGGTTTGTTCATGTAATGACCTAATACCATGATTCTCAAATTTGATTTTGCATCAGAATTCCTTGGAAAGGAGGGAGGATATAAGATGGAAGACTAGGCAGATATATAATCCACACCCTCTACGATAAAGACTCAAGAAATCAAGTGAAATGGATACAGATGACAATCCTGGAACCCAGAACTTCAAAGGAAAGGATAAAGAAGTATATTAAATACTGATTAGAGGTGCCTTAACTTTATTTCCCATACTACACCATGGCATTCCTCTCTCTCTTCCAGTCCCTGGTACTTTGGGAGCTATGGACTACAGTTCAGGCATGGCCAACTCTAAGGACCATACTACACACAACCAATCTCAAAAATGGCACAGAAATGGCATCAAGAGACCCCAGTCATAATGGTACAAATCTCTTAGGGGTTGGGTCCCAAGTTCCTGAGGAAAATGTGCTTTGCCAAAAGCACAAGAAGAATCTGGAGAAGATGCAGGCCAACAATGCTAAGGCCATAGATGCACATGCCGAAGCTATCAAGGCTCTCATAAAGCCCAAGGAGACCAAGCCCAAGATCCCAAGGGGAGTCAATCACAAGTTCAGTTGACTCACCTATATTGTTCGTTCCAAGCTTGGGAAGCATGCTTAAGGCGACATTGCCAAGGATCTCAAGCTGTGCTGGACAAAGTCAAAAGCCAAGGCTCAAAGTAAGGTGGAAGCTCTGAGCAAGGACTCAATTCAAATTCTGGCTTCAGATCAAGATCCCAAAGGTGCCCAAGCCCCCACAAAGGCTCTGGAGGAGAGTTCTCCATCTGTGGATAGAAGGATTGGTGTGACCCTCTCAGCTGCCATCTGCATGAGACTGGTGTTCTCCTGTGCTATTTGTATAAATAAACCTGAGGCAGGAGCTGCAAAAATAAATAAATAAATACTGAAGGGAAGAAGAGACCAAATAAAAACAGCAAAGAAGGAGGCAAACTGAGTGATGAACTACCAACAGACACAGCTTAGCCATTTTGAATTATTGCAAGGAACATTCAAATTGAGGCAAGAACCAGATAACTAGTTCCATTTACCAGGACTGCGTTGGCACCCACATCAGTGATCAGTGACTAAGACCAAAAAAAAAAAAAAAACAAACTTACTGCTGTTGAGTTGGATCCAACTCATAGTGACCCGTCCTTGGATTTCCAAGGCAGTATCACTACAGAAGTAGATTGCCCAATCTTCCTTCTGAGGAGTGACTTGATGGGTTTGAACCACCTAGAGAACAGTTAAGAGCCAGTGATCCTACCCAGCCATACCTACCATGTCTGCTACCCTACTCACTGGAAGAGAGCCATCACAGACTCCAGCACCACTGGGTAGATGACAGAAGTTGACCAACACCCACCCAGCCTGCCCTCAGCTACTGTACACAAGTAGCAATCAGAGACTTGTGCTCACACTCCTATCCACTACCAAATTCACCCAGAGACAAGTAATGAGTCTCATTACCAAGATATATTAAAACAAAACAATACAAAAAAAACAGGATGAAGCAAACCAACATACCATCAACAAATAAATACAATAACACCACAATGTCTTAGAGACTACAGACAATTTCAAATCGCAAAAAATAAATAAATAAAATAAACTAGACAAGATGGCTCAAGGAAGTGACCAAAATACAGGACCAGGAAATCTTTTGGAGGAAGAAATGCTATTGGAACTACCTAATAAGAAATTCAGAAGAATTAGATGTAGGTACCTTCAACAGATTGAGAGAAAGATCAATCAATCATAAACAGACAAAACTCTAGAATAAATTTTTTTTAGATACAAGAACAAATTGACAAGGCTTTGCAATAAATAATTTTCTCTCCTCTCAAAAAAAAAAAAAAAAAAAAAGAACAAATTGACAAAATAAGTGGAAAATTAGAAATAATACAAAAATGACAAATAGAAATCCAGAAGAGTAACACTAAAATTTTAGAAATAGATAATGTATTGAGAGGGCAATGAAGTAGAATTAAATCAATGGATGACAGAATTAGTGAAGTTTAAGACAAATCTTTTAAACTTAAATCTTAAATCTGTTAGAGGAAGAATCAGAAAAAAAGAACAAAAAAATTGAAGAAAGCTTAAGAATTATACAAGACAACATCAAGAGGACTATATTACATATGATTGGAATTCTAGAACAGGAAGAGACAAAACAATAATAATAATGATAATAATAGCACTGAGAAAGTTGTCGAAGATGTGTTGGAAGAAAACTTCCCTAACATCATGTCATGAAAGGTATGTATTCAAGAAGATCTATGAACCCCAAGTAGGATAGACTGCAAAAGAAAATCAGCAAGACATATCATAGTCAAACTTTCCAAAACCAAAGACAAAGAAAGAATCCTGAAAGTAGCTTGGGAAAAATGAAAAGTCACCTGCAAAGGAGAACCAATAAGAGACTATACTATGATTTCTCAGCAGAAACCATGCAGATAAGAAGGTAGTGGGATCCCATATATAAAACCCTGAAGGAAAAAAGCTGCCAACTAAGAATTACATATCCAGTAAAATTGTTTCTCAAATACCATGGCAAAATTAGGACATTTCCAAGGAGAAGTTTATATATGGAAGGAAACTTTCTTTGTTGGTTACCAGGAGGGGGAGAGGAAAGGAGGGAACACTCAAAAAAAAATGCATTGACCTATGTAAAAAAAAATTAGGACATTTCTAGGTAAACAGAAATTAAAGGAATTTGTAAAAGACAGACAAACCTTACAGGAGATGCTTAACACAGAACCAACAATGGCAGACAACAACCTGAGATTAAGACACACAACAACATCACTTGGAAATCAACTCAGATATACAAGTATCCAAAATAAAATAAATCTACAAGATTGAAAATGGGGAACCAAAGGTATCAATTCATAAACAAAGACAACTACAAAGCAAAAAGAGGGGATAAATGGTGTAGTTATCGAACTTCCAAATGGAGAGGAAGTAGAGACAATATCAAGATAGAACAGAGACTGTTTTAAACCTCCAAAAACCAAACTCATTGTCATCGAGTTGATTCTGACTCATAGTGACCTCCATTGGGTTTCCAAGGCTGTAAATCTTTATGGAAAGAGATTGCCTCATCTTTCTTCAGTGGAGTGGCTGGTGAGTTTGAACCACT
>NW_006921928.1:2714568-2715381 GCF_000298275.1 Orycteropus afer afer | reverse complement strand
TCAGCACAGAAAAATATATTGAACAAAGAAACCATCAATACACACACACACACACACACACACAGACACATAAAAGAAAACAACAACAAAATGATAGTAGATCCATGTCTGTCAACAATTACTCTGAATGTAAATGGATTAAATGCACCAGTCAACAGATAGAAAGTAACAGAATGGATAAGAAAACAGAACTCATCAATACACTGTCTACAAGAGACAACTTAAGACACAGATACAAAATTAAGCTAAAAATCAAAGGCTGGAAAAATATATATATAACAAGCAAATGGCAACCAAAATAGAGCAAGAGTGGCAATCCTAATTTCTGCTAAAATGGACTTCAAGGTAAAAGCCAACAACAGAGAAAAAGAAGGGCATTATATAATGATTAAAGGGTCATTCCAACAAGAGGACATAGCCAAAATAAATATCTATGCACCCAATTATATAACTCCAAAATATACAAATCAGACTTTAACAGAATTGAAAAGAGAAATAGACAGCTCCACAATAATAACAGGAGACTTTAATACTTGACTTTTTAAAATTGCACTTTATGTAAAAGTTTACAGAGCAAATTGGTTTTCCATTCAACAATTCATACACATTTTGTTTCATGACATTCATTGCAGTCCCCACAATGTAACAGCATTCTTCCCACTTTAATACAGCAATTTTGACGAAGGATAGAACAAATAGAAAGAAACTTAACAAAGGTATTCTTTTATTTATTTATTTATTATTGTGATTTGGGTGAAGATTTACAGAGCAAATTCACTTTCCATACAGCAGTTCACATACACTTTGTCTCAT
>NW_006921928.1:2712713-2713652 GCF_000298275.1 Orycteropus afer afer | reverse complement strand
CCATATACCCATGTTTGCCTTCACTGACAATGCAGTAGTGTATGTGCAAAAGGGTTCATAACAAAGATATTCTTAAATGATACAATCAACCAACTTGACCTCACAGATGTATACAGAACTCTCTACCTAACTACAGCACAATATACATTCTTTTCCAGTGCACATGGAACATTCTCCAGAATAGACTATCTGTTAGGCCAAAGCAAACCTAAATAAATTTAAATATATCAAAATACTACAAAGCAACTTCTCAGTTCGCAATGCTATAAAATTAGAAATCAACAATAGGAAGATCAAAGGAAAAACAACAAATACATGGAAACTGAAAGACACCCTCCTTAAAAGCCACAGGATAGTAGAAGAAATAAAAAATGAAGCAAAAATATTCCTTGAATTGAAAGAGGAAGAAAACATAACGTAATGAAATCTTTGGGACACAACAAAAACAGTGTTCCAAGGACTGTTTATAGCAATAAACATGTACATTATAAAAGAAGAAAGAACCAAGTTCATCACCTTAACCCAATATCTGCAACAATTAGAAAAAGAATAGCAAGAAATGCCTACATTTCCCAGAAGAAGGAAATAATAAAGATTAGAGCAGAAGGAAATGAAACAGAAAAACAATGGAGAGAATCAACAAGACTGGAAGTTAGTTCTTTGAAAGGATAAATAGAATTGACAAACCACTGCTGATTTCAACAAAGGAAAAGAAGAAAATGCAAATAATGTGAATGAGAAATGAAATAGGCAATGTCACAACAGAGCCAACTGAAATAAAAAGAATAATAACAGAATAATACTCTAACAAATTTAAAAACCTACAATAAATAGACGAGTTTCTAGAAACACATTACCTACCCAAACTAACACAATTTAAGCTAGAAAATTCTAACAGACCCATAACAAAAGAAGAAATCGAGCAGGTCATAGAAAAAC
>NW_006921928.1:2710411-2712613 GCF_000298275.1 Orycteropus afer afer | reverse complement strand
AAGCTCTGGTGGCATAGTGCCTAAGGCATTTGACTGCTAACCAGAAGGCTGGCAGTTCAAACCCACCAGCCACTCCTCAGAAGGAAGGTTGAGCAATTTACTTCCGTAGTGATACTACCTCGGAAACCCAAGAAGGGGTCGCTATGAGTTGGACCCGACTCGACGGGCCCAGACAGCTTCACTGGAGAATTCTACCAAACGTTCAGGGCAGAGCTGACACCAATTCTCCTCAAACTATCCCAGAGCATAAACAAGAATGGAATATTCCCAAATTCAGTCTATGAAGCAAGCATAACCCTGATATATGATATGATATGATATGATATGATATGATATATGATATGGTATGATATGATATGATATATGATATGATAGACACCAAAACCAAAGACACCACTAGACAGGAAAACTACAGACCCATATCCCTTATAAATATAGATGCAAAAATAGTCAACAAAATCCTAGCCAAAAGTCTCCAATGCTATGTAAAAAAATGATAATAATACACCATGACCAAGTGGTGTTCATACCAGGTATGCAGGATGGTTCAACTTTAGAAAAACAATCAATGTAATCCATCACATAAATAAAATAAAGGAAAATAAACACATGATCATATGAATTGATGCAGAAAAGGCATTTGACAAAATCCAATACCCATTCCTGATGAAAACTCTCAGCAAAATAGGAATAGAAGGAAAATTCCTCAACATAATAAAGGACATATATGCAAAACAAACAGCAAACATTATTCTCAACAGAGACTGAAAGCATTTCCCTTGTGAATAGGAACCAAACAAGGATGTTCTCTATCACCACTTCTATTCAACATTGTACTGGAAGTTTTAGGCAGGACAATAAAGCAAGAAAGGAAAATAAGAGGCATGTAATTGGTAAGGAAGAAGTAAAACTATCTCTGCAGATTATATGATCCTACATATAGAAAATCCCAGAAATTCAGTAAGAAATCTACTGGAACTAATCAAGATTCAACAAAGTAGCAGGATACAAGATCAACATACAAAAAATCAGTTGTATTCCTCTACATCAACAAAGAAATCTCTGAAAAGGAAATATGGAAAATAATTATCATTTACAATAGCTACCAAAAAGATAAAATTGTTGTTGTTGTTATGTGCTGTCGAGTTGGACCCAACTCATAGCAACCCCTCCTTGGGTTTCTGAGGCAGTATCACTTAGGAATAAATCTTACCAGGGGCACAAAAGACCTATAGAAAGAGAACTAAAAAACACTACATCATGAAAACTGTAAGAGATCTATGTAAGTGGAAAAACATATGCTCAGAGATAGGAAAACTGAACATTATGAAAATGTCAATATTACCAAAGCAATCTGTAGATTCAAGACAATACCAATGCAGATTCCATCAGCATTTTTTAAGGACATAGAAAAAAAAATCACTAATTTTATGTGGAAAGGAAATAGACCTTGGATAAGCAAAGCACTACTGAAGAAGAAGAACAAAGTAGAAGGTCTCACCCTCTCCGATCTCAAAATACACTATATAGCCATGGTAATCAAAACAGCCTGGTATTGGTACAACAACAGGCACATAGACCAGTGGAACATAATTGAGAACCCAGAAATTGATCTATCTGCTTATGGACAGCTGATCTTTGACAAAGGGCCCAAACCCATTAAATGGGGAAGAAAGTCTAACAAATGTTACTGGTAAAAATGGATATCTATTTGCAAAAAATGAAACAGGATCTATATCTCACACTATACACAAAAACTAACTCAAGATGGATTAAGCACCTAAATGTAAAACCTAAAACTAAAATCATCAAAGAAAAAATAGGGGCAAACTGAAGGGTCCTAATACATGGCAGAAATACACTATCAAACACAACATATCAAAAACAGCAGAAGATAAACTAGAAGACTAGGACATCCTACAAAATTAAACACTTATGCATGTGAAAAGATTGCACTAAAAGAGTAAAAAGAGAACCTACAAATGGGGAAAAAAATTGGCAACAACATATCACACAAGGGACTAAACTCTAAAATGTATAGAAAGCTTCAACAACTCAACATCAAAAAGACAAATGATCCCATTTAAAAGTGAGCAGAAGGCATGAACATATGCTTCACCAAAAAAGATATTGAGGCAGCCAACAAACACATGAAGAAATGCTCCTAATCATTAGCCATTAAAAAAAAAAAAAAAACCCACT
>NW_006921928.1:2708830-2709461 GCF_000298275.1 Orycteropus afer afer | reverse complement strand
TGACCATATATAGGCTTGGTAGAAGATATTTCTAAATATGAATTTGTATGTGTTATAAGAATATCCATATATATAATAGAATTACAGGGAACAAAGTCATAACTTCATAGCCACAATCAAACACCTTGAGGGAGTGAGTTCATGGGCTTACAGGCTTGGGATCATGGTCATGGGGGACATCAAGCTCAATTGGCATAACACTACACAAAAACACTGTTCTACATTCTACTTTGATGAATAGTGATTGGGGTCTTTAAAGCTTGTGAGCAGCCATCTAAGATGCAACAATTGGACCCTCCTCTACCAGAGCAAAGGATAGTGAAGAATATCAAAGATGCATGGAAACAATTTGTCCAAGGGACTAGTGAGCCATGGGACTCTCAACCTACATGACCCTGAGACCAGAAGAACTAGATGGTACCCAGCTACCACCAACAACCACTCAGCAAGGGATCAAAATTGGAGATCCTGTATAGAAAGGGAGAAACATGCAGAACAAAATGCAAAATAATTTTTTAAAAGACCAGCCTTACTGATCTGATAGAGACTATTTAAATCACAATTAAAAGAAACCAAGAAGAATCACCGGTAGCTGGAAAATTAGGCCTTGGTGACAGAAATAATGCTGGAA
>NW_006921928.1:2705590-2706444 GCF_000298275.1 Orycteropus afer afer | reverse complement strand
GATTCTGACTCATAGCAAGCCCCATTGGGGTTCTGAGGCAATAAATATTTACAAAAGTAGTTTGCCCCATCTTCCTTCTGCGGAGCAGCTGGTGAGTTTGACCTGACAGCCTTCTGGTTAGCAGTCAAATGCCTTAGACACTGAACGATCAGAGCTCCTTAAATCACAATTAAAAAGTTAAAAATAAAATAAAATGATATAAGAAAAGGAAAAGAAAATTATAGGTCAATATCCCTCATGAATATTGATATAAAAATCCTCAACAAAATTCTAGCCAATAGAATACAACAACATATAAAAAATAATAATACATCTTGACCAAGTGATATTCATACCAGGTATGCAAGGCTGGTTCAACATTGGACAAATAATCAATGTAATCCACCATGTAAATAAAACAAAGGAACATAACCACATAATCATATCAATCAATGCAGAAAAGGCACTTGAAAAAACCCAACACCCATTCCTGATTTAAAAAAAAAAAAAAAATGCTCAGCAAAATAGGAATAGAAGGGAAATTTCTCAATATAATTAAGGGCATATACACCAAATTAATGGCCAACAGTATTCTCAACAGAGGGGGACTGTAAACATTTCCCTTGCAAACAGGAATCCGACAAGAATGCCCTCTATCTCCACTTCTATTTAACATTGTATTGGAAGTCCTAGTCAGAGCAAAAAGGCAAGAAAAGGAAATCAAAGGCATCCAAATTGGCAAAATAAATAAATAAACCACTGAAACTATGCTTATTTGCATATATGATCCAATTGTTAGGTAGCTGATGCTGACAGGAACAGGACCAGGTTGAATTGTTAGAAAAAAATAAGTTTTATTGAATCATCTGTCCAGC
>NW_006921928.1:2703381-2704825 GCF_000298275.1 Orycteropus afer afer | reverse complement strand
TTGAACTGCCAGTCTTCTGGTTAGCAGTCAAATGCCTTAGGCACTACACCACCAGAGCTCCCTTATCATTCCTTAGAGAGATGGAAAAAAATAATCACCACCTCTATATGGAAAGGAAAGAAACCCTAGATAAGCAAAGCACTGCTAGAGAAGAAGAAGAATGTAGGAGGCCTCAACTTCCCAATCTCAAAACCTATTATGCAGGCACAGTAGTCAAAGCAGGCTAGAAAGACCTACATGCAGAACATCCACCCAGAGAGATGCACCCACCTACCCTAGGGAGATGCACCCCTTAGAGCAATCAGCCATGAGATATCAGAGGGGCAGCATCCACACAGAGGAAAATCTGGACAGATAGGAATGCACAGATAAGAAGGACACAAGGAGAGGGTAGTCACAGGGAAAGGAGGAGAGGAGAGTTTTTATGGTTGGGGACTGTAATCAGAGCATAAATCAAATGTGCATCAACTGTTGAATGTAAAACAAATCTGCTTTGTAAATTTGTACCCAAAGCACAATTTAAAAAAAAAAAAAGGCTCGTATTGGTACAACAGATATATAGTCCAATGGAACAGAATTGAGAATCCAAGAGTAAATCCACCACCTGTGGATAGCTGGTCTTTGACAAAGGGCCGATATCCATTGAATGGGGAAGAGATTGTCTCTTCAACAAATGGTGCTGGCAAAACTGGCCAAAAAAAAAAACTTTTGCAGAAAAATTAAACAAGATCCTATCTCTCACCATATACAAAAGCTAACTCAAGATGGATCAAACATCTAAATGTAAAACTGTAAAGATTATCAAAGAAAAAATAGGGGCAAACTGAGGAGCCCTAATACATGGCAGAAATACACTATCAAACATCACTAAAAACACAAAAAAGGCAGAGGATAAACCAGAAAACTGGGACCTCCTAAAAATTAAACATTTACGTCCATTAAAAGACTGCACTAGAAAAGTGAAAAAAGAACCTACAGAAACTGGGGAATAAATTTGGCAGCAATACATCACACAAGGGACTCATCTCTAAAATTTATAGAAACTTTAACACTTCAATAATAAAAGGACAAACAATTTAAAAAATGAGCAGAAGACATGAACAGACACTTCACCAAAGTAGACATTTGGGCAGCCAACAAACATATGAAGAAATGCTCACAATCATTAGCAATTAAAACTCACTGCCATCAAGTCGATTCCAGCTCTTTACAACCCCCATTGGATTTCCAAGGCTTTAAATCTTTGCAGAAGCAAACTGTCTCATCTTCCACAGAGTGATTGGTGGGCTCAAACCACTGACTTTTCAGTTACCAACCAAATCCCGTAACCACTACACCAGCAGAGCTCCTTCATTAGCCACTGTTGTTGTTGTTGTTGTTATGTGCCCTCGAGTTGGACCTGACTCATAGCGACCCCTCCTTGGGTTTCCAAGGCAATATCACT
>NW_006921928.1:2699946-2702906 GCF_000298275.1 Orycteropus afer afer | reverse complement strand
ATGGAATAGTACAAAAATCAAAGAATAACAAATCTGTAAAACACCTCATAACATGGATGAACCTAGAAGACATTGTGCTGACTGAAAGTAGTCAATCACAAAAGGACAAATATTGTGTGAGACCACTACTGTAAAAAGTCAAGAAAAGGTGAACTTACAGAGAAAAAAAAATTCTATGAAGGGATGAGGGGGAAAGAGGGTAAATCACTAACTAGAGGGTAGATGTGTATCAGCTATGGAGAATGGAAAGAAAATATACAATAAAGTGGGGGGGGAGTTAGCACGACATGAAATAAGGAGCTCTGGTGGTATAGTGGATAAGCCACTTGACTGCTAACTGGGAAAGTCAGTGGTTCAAACCTGCCAACTGCTCAGCAGAAGGAAGATTGGGTGATCTACTTCTGTAAAGATTTATAGCCTTGGAAACCCAACAGGGATCGATATGAGTCAGAAATGATTTGATGGCAGAGTTAAAGGAAACAGAGATAAATGCTTATGAATATTTAACAGAGGTAAAAACATATGCTGTTAGGTGCTGTGGAGTCGATTCTGACTCATAGCGACCCTATGTACAACAGAATGAAGCGCTGCCTGGTACTGAGCCATCTTCACAATATTTGCTATGCTTGAGTACATCACTGCAGCCAGTGTCAATCCATCTCATTAAGGGTCTTCTGCTTTTCCTCTGACCCACCACTTTACCATACATAATATCCTTCTCAGGGACTGGTCCCTTCTGACAACATGACCAAAGTAAGTGAGACAAAGTCTCGCCATTCTTACTTCCAAGGAGCACTCTGGCTGCACTTCTTCCAAGATAGACTTGTTCATTCTTCTGGCAGTCCATGGTATTTTCGGTATTCTTTGCCAAAACCACAATTCAAAGGCATCAATTTTTCCTCATTCTTCCTTATTCATTGTCCAGCTTTCACATGAATATGAGGCAACTGAAAATACCATGTCTTGGGTTAGGTGTGCCTTAGTCTTCAGAGTGACATCTTTGCTCTTCAGCACTTTAAAGAGGTCTTTTGCAGTACATTTGTCCAGTGCAGTACGTTGTCTGATTTCTTGACTATTGCTTCCACAGGTGTCGACTGTGGATCCAAGTAAAATGGCAACTTCAATCTTTTCTCCATTTATTGTGATGTTGCTTATTAATCCAGTTGTGAGGATTTTTGTTTTCTTTATGTTGAGTTGTAATCCATACTGCAGACTGTAGTCTTTGATCATCTACTGCTTCAATTCCTTTCATATTCAGCAAGCAAGGTTGTGTCATCTGCATATTGCAGGTTGTTAATGAATCTTCCTCCAATCCTAATGTCACATTTTTCTTCTTATATTCCAGCTTCTAGGATTATTTGCTCAACATACAGATTGAATAAGTATGGTGAAAGGATCCAACCCTGATGCACACCCTTCCTGATTTTAAACCATGCAGTATTCCCTTGTTCTGTTCAAATGACTGCCTCCTGGTCTATGCACAAGTTCCTCATGAGCACAGTTAAGTGTTCTGGAATTCTTATTCTTTGCAATGTATCCATAATTTTTTATGATCCACACAGTTGAATGCCTGTGTATACTCAATAAAACACAGGTAAACATATTTCTGGTATTTCTTGCTTTGAGCTAAGATCCATCTGACATCAGCAATGCTATCCCTCATTCCACATCCTCTTCTGAATCTAGCTTGCATTTCTAGAAATTCCTTATAACCATTTTTTAATTATCTTCAGCATGTGATATTAATGATATCGTTCGATAATTTCCACATCCATTGGATCACTTTTCTTTGGAATGGGCATAAATATGGATTTCTTCCAGTCAATTGGCCAGGTAGCTGTCTTCCAAATTTCCTGGCATAAAAGAGTAAGCGCCTCCAGCACTGCATCCATTCGCTGTAACATCTCAATGGGTATTCTATCAATTCCTGGAGACTTGTTTTTCACCATTTCCTTCAGCACAGCCTGGACTTCTTCCCTCGATATCATTGGCTCTTGCTCATATGATACCTCCTGAAATGGTTGAACATTGACAAATTCTTTTTGGTACAGTGACTCTGTGTATCCAAGCCATCTTCCCTTGATGTTTCCTGCATCATTCAATATTTTGCCCACAGAATCCTTCAATATTGTAACCTGAAGCTTGAATTATTTCTTCAGTTATTTCAGCTTGAGAAATGCTGAGTGTATTCTTACCTTTTGGTTTTCTAATTCCAGGTCTTTGCACATGTCATTATAATACTTTATCTTCTCAAGCTATCCTTTGAAATCATCTGTTCAGTTATTTTGTTTCAACATTTCTTCCTTTTGCTTTATTTATTATTTATTGTGCTTTATGTGCAAACTTACAAAGTAGAATTTGTTTTACATTCAACATTTCGTGTACATTTGGTTTCATTCCCCAATTACCATCCCCAACCCTAACCTATTCTCCTCCTCTCCCTTCCCAGTGACCATCCCCATCTCTGTGCCCTTTTTAGTTATGCACTCTTGTGTGTCCTGCGTTCCCTCCATGTGAATGTTGCCCCTCTGGTACCCCTTGGCCGATTGCTCCAAGGGATGTATCTTCATAGAGTATGTGGGTGCATCGCCCTGGCTTGAGTGATCTGCTTGTATGTCTTATTTACTACTGGACTGAGAGCTAGCCCTTGGGAGTGAGTTTTATCCCAGGCCCTAAGTGTATCCCAGGACCGTAGTCTTAGGGGTTCCACCAGACTCCATCCAACCAGTAATTCTGGTCATTATTGTGTTTTTGGATTTTGTTCCATGTTTTTCCTCCTACTCTATCCAGGACCTCCAGGTTTGATCCCTTCCTGAGTGGTTGGCATTGGTAGCCGGGCACCATCTAGTTCTTCTGGTCTCAAGGTCCATCATGTCCTGGGGCTGACTGCTTCCAAATGCCCTTGGTTTCTTTCACTCTTCTTCACTTTCAACAATAGGAGACCATTAGCTGCATCTTAG
>NW_006921928.1:2695400-2698538 GCF_000298275.1 Orycteropus afer afer | reverse complement strand
TTCTGATTATTAAAGAATGCTTGCAACTGTTTCCTCCCATTTTGAGTCATGCCCCATCAACAATTGAAGGTCCGGAAAGCTTTACTCCATCCATGTCATTAAGGTCAACTGTACTTTGAGGAGGAAGCTCTTCCCTAGTCATATTTTGAGTGCCTTCCAACTTGGGGGGCTCATCTTCCATCACTATATCACACAATGTTTCAGGGATATTCATAAAGTTTTCCAGCAATTTATCAGACACTGTTTCACTACTATTCATAAGGTTTTCACCAGCCACTTCTTTGAGAAGTGGATGGCCCCTTCCTTCTTCTGAGTCTGTCTTCATCTAGAAACTCCACTGAAACCTGTCCACCATGGGTGACCCTGCTGGTATTTGAAATAGTGGTGGAATAGCCTCCAGCCTCACAGCAACACGCAAGCCACCACAGTATGACAAACTAACAGACAAGTGGTGGAAGGGAATACTACATGGTTTAATATCAGGAAGGATGTGCATCAGGGTTGTATCCTTTCACCATATTCATTCAATCTGTATGCCGAGCAAATGATCTGAGAAGCTGAGTTATATGAAGAAGAATGCAGCATCAGTATTGGGAGAAGACTCATTAAGAACCTGCAATATGCAGATGGCACGACCTTGCTTGCTGAAAGTGAAGATGACTTGAAACACTTACTGATGAAGATTAAAGACCACAGTCTGCAGTATGGATTACACCTCAACATAAAGAAAACAAAAACCCTCACAACTGGACCAATAAACAACAACATGAAAAATGGAGAAAAGATTGAAGTTGTCAAAGATTTCATTTTACTTGGATCAACAATCAACTCCCATGGAAGCAGCAGTCAATTAATCAGATACCAGTTTACACTGGGGCAAATCTGCTGCAAAAGACCTCTTTAAAGTGTTTAAGAGAAAAGATGTCACCTTGATTACTAAG
Organism: Orycteropus afer afer; assembly: GCF_000298275.1. NCBI lineage: Eukaryota > Metazoa > Chordata > Mammalia > Tubulidentata > Orycteropodidae > Orycteropus > Orycteropus afer. The sequence goes on along the minus strand of NW_006921928.1, from coordinate 2,697,597 downwards.
GTGCACCTAACTCAAGGTATTTTCAATTGCCTCATATGCATGTGAAAGCTCTACAATGAATAAGGAAGATTTAGGAAGAATTTATGTCTTTGAATTGGTGAAGAATACTTAAAATACCATGGACTGCCAGAAGAATGAATGAATCAGTCCTGAAGTGCAGCCAGAATGCTCCTTGAAAGCGATGATGGTCACCTACTTTGGTCACGTCGTTAGAAGATATCATCCTTGGTAAAATGGAGGGTCAGAGGAAAAGGGGAAGACCCTCAATGTGACAGATTGACACAGTGGCTGCAACAATGAGCTAAAGCTTAGCAAGGATTGTGAGGATTCCATAGAACCAGGTAGTGTTTTGTTCTTGTACATAGGGTCGCTATGAGTCTCTGTGGGACCTAACAACAGCTTCACTTGATCTCAGATAAATGGGGATGGGAAGAAGACTTGGAGAGATTATATCTTTGTCCTAGACCCACAGCCCCCTCTTGACTTCAGCTGGGGGAGTTGCAGGACTTCCCCTTGACCCTGTTGATGGAGTTGAGGTCATCTGGGGGAAACAGGTGTTAATCCAAGAGGAACCATGTCAGTAAATGGGTAGATGAAACATCCAACAGCCTTCCTCTCCATTCTCTGACCTCCTTCCCTCCACTGATCTTGTACCCCACCATTTTTCACCCACTCATTGCCATGGTTTATCCTTATATCTTGTATCAAAAAAAAAAAAAAAAAAACTTCAGCTCAAACACCTCCTCCATCAACTCAGTTTCATGAATCTTTCTTTCTGACCATCACAACTTGACTTCTCAGTTCACTTCCTCAATACCTCTGCTCCAACTATCCTTACACTGCACCAGTACTTCCAATGTCATTGACCCCTCCACCTGCTCACCATTCCTCCTTCACTTGATGTCCTCTCTCCTCTTTCTTGTTGTTAGATGCCATCAGGTCAATTTTAACTCATGGTGACCAACATGGCAGAGTGGAACTGTCCCATAGGGTTTTCTAAGCAGTAATCTTTATGGGAGCAGATCATCAGGTCTTTCTCCTGCAGAGCTGTTGGGAGCATTCAAACAGCCAAACTTTCAGTTCACAGCCAAGCCCTTAACTGTTGTGCTACAGAGGCTCCTTTCTCTCATGAATCATCTAATCATTCCTCTGCATACATTCTCTGCACGTTAATAGGTTAACCAATTGTAACACCTAGCAACTCCTTCCCTACTGCAGTAGAGCTCCTCCCTTCTCACCCACCCAAAGACAAAAAAACAAAGAACAAAACTCACTGCCTTGGAGTCGGATTCAACTCATAATGACCCTTCTTTGGGTTTCTGAGGCAGTATCACTACAGAAGTCGATTGCCCAATCTTCCTTCCAAGGAGTGGCCAGTGCGTTGGAACTGCCAGCCTTCTGGTTAGCAGTCAAATGCCTTAGGCACTACGCCACCAGAGCTCCTACCCAAAGACAAAAAAAAACTGAAAAACAAGACTCCAACAATTCTTGCCTCTCTTCTGCATTGTAAGGAGTCCCTGGGTGGTGTCAACAGTTAAGTGCTCTACTGTTAACCAAAAGATTGGAGGTTTGACTCTATCGAAAGGCACCTTGAAAGAAAGGCCTGGTGACCTTCTTCTGAAAAATCAGCCATTTAAAATACTCTGGAGCACAATTCTACTCTGACACACATGGGGGCATCATGAGTCAAGTGGAATTGACTGGATGGCAACCTGCATTGTGAATTATTCCCTCGTCATTTGTATAGCATATACACATCTCTGATGTCTCCCATCATAAAAAAATATATATATATTTTTTCCCTTGACCCCATTTCCTGTTGCAGCTATTGCCCCATTTCTCTGCTTCCTGTTGGAGCAAAATAGTCAAGAGTTGTCTCTACTTGCTGCCTCCTTGTCCTCTTCTCCCCACCCCCTCTTTTTCATTGTGAAATGTAAGGCATGTAGAAGAGGGCTTAAAACATAAATATACAGCCTGGAAAAAAAAAAGACCAAACTCACTGCCATCAAGTCGATTCCAACTCATAGCAACCCCATTTGGGTTTCCGAGGCAGTAATCTTTACTGAAGTAGATTGCCTACTCTTCCTTCCACAGAGTGGCTGGTGGGTTCAAACCACCAACCTTCTGGTTAGCAGTCAAATGCCTTAGGCATTATGCTACCAGAGCTTCTTAAATATACAGCCTAGTGAGTTATTAT
>NW_006921928.1:2693570-2695040 GCF_000298275.1 Orycteropus afer afer | reverse complement strand
AAGTAGATTGCCAGGCCTTTCTCCCTTGTCTTACTCTAGGAACTCTGCTGAAACCTATTCAGTATCATAGTAACATGCAAGCCTCCACGAACAAACAGGTGGTGGCTGCTCCTGAGGTGAATTGGCTGGAAATCAAACCCAGGTCTCTCTCATGGAAGATAAGAATTCTCCCACTGCCCCATTGCCTAAGTAGGCATTCCTAAACTCACTAGACTTGCTTTTCCTAAAATTTTATACAAATGGGATTATACAGAAAAAACTCTTTTGTCTGGTTTCATTTGATCACCATCACGTTTGTGAGATTCAACTGTGTTGTTGGACATAAGCTGTAGCTTGTTCATTTTCATTGTTGTACAGTAGTGTTCCATCGAATGAATATATTAAAATTTATTTGTCTATTCAATTGTTGATGATTATTTGCTGCTATGAGTAATCTTATGTATGTGCATTCATTTCTGATGAATATAAGTTTTGGAGTGGAATTTCTGGTTCATAGTACATGCATATTTCAACTTTAGTTAATAATGCTAAATGGTTTTCAAAAATGTTGTATTTTACATTCCCACTAGCAGTGTATGAAAGTTCCTATTGTTCCATATCCTTGCAAAGAGTTAGTATTGTCACTCTTAAGTTTTAGCTATTCTCGTGGGTGTGTAATGGTATCACCTTGTAGATTTAATTTCCATTTTTCCTTGATTACTAATAAAATTGAGCCTCTTTTTGTATATTTATTTGCACTATTGACAGATGCTTGTTGAAATCCCTTCCCCACTTTTCTACTGTGCTTTTCTATCGTTTTCTTATTTATCTGTAGGAGTTCTTTACATATATCTGGAATATGAACTTTTTCTCAGGTATATGAATTGCAAATATTCTCCTCTACTCTGTAGCATGCTTTTTCACAACCATAATGGTTTCTTTCTTTCTTTCTTTTTTTTTTTTTGTGATTTGGGTGAAGATTTACAGAGCAAATTCACTTTCCATACAGCAGTTCACATATACTTTGTCTCATGTCATTGACCAGAGTTTACCACAATGCAACAGCTCCCCTCCCACTTCCTCCCCATAGTTACCTCTTCCCAGTGTCCATCCCTCCACAAACTCCTGCCCCCTGAGCTGTCTCCCTGTGCATAAGCACCCCTTCTTTCTCCCATGATTGTTCTCTACAAGGCGTGTATCTACTTGAGGTAAATGTTTAACTCACATGCCTATATTTTGTTTGGCTGGAAACCACAGATGTGGGTTCAATTCCAGACCTGAAGGGCAGCTAGGGGCCATAGTCTCAGTGGTTCTACCAGGCTCTATCGGACCAGCAAACCTGGTCCCTACCTTTTTCTTTTTTCCCTCCAAATGATTTTGAGTTTTGTTCCACACTGTTCTCCCTCTCTATCCAAGATCTCCTACATAGATCCCTTTCCAAGTGGATGACAGCGATAGCCAGGCACCATCTAGTTCTTCTGGTCTCATAGT
>NW_006921928.1:2689168-2691147 GCF_000298275.1 Orycteropus afer afer | reverse complement strand
CCATAGTGATACTGCCTCAGAAACCCAAGGAGGGGTCACTATGAGTCAGATCCGACTCAACGGCAGTGAGGTTTTTTTATTTTATTTTTTTATTGAAAAGACCATCCTTTTCTCAGCTTTGTCATAAATCAAGTGTCCATATGTGTAAAGACTTGTTTGCTTCTGGGCCCTCTATTCTATTTTATTGGTCTATTTTCTATTTTTTTTTTTACCAATCACATACTATCTTAATTACCGTCAATTTATAATAAATCTTGTTATCCAGTAGAGCAAGTCTTCCCACTTTGTTCTTCAAGAGCATCATGGTTTTTCTTAGTCTTTTAAGTTTTCATAAAATTTTAGAATTTATTTGTTAAGTTCCACAAGAGAAATAGACAAATAAATAGAAACACTTCTTGGAATTTTGATTATGATTGCACTGGATCTGAGAATCAATTAGGAGAAAATTTATATTGTTATAGCGTTGAACCTTCCAATTCTGGAGCATGGCTTATTTTTCATTTATTTAGTTTAGTTTTTTTGTTTTTTACTTCTCACAGTAATGTGTAATAGCTTTCTGCAGCAAGGTCTTGCATTCTTTTTTTAAAAAAAAAAAATTATTCCTGGGTATTTGGTATTGTTTGAGGATCTATGGCAGTGCAGTGGGTAAGGCATTTAGCTGCTAACCAGAGGTCAGTGGTTCAAACCCACCAGATGCTCTGCTGGAGGAAGATGGGGAAATCTACTTCCGTAAAGATTTACAGTCTTAACAGGAGTCCCTGGGTTAAACACTCAAATGGATAAGCATTTGACTAACTGAAGATAGGTGGTTAGTTCAAACTCACCCAGAGGCGCCTGGTGACCTGATTCCAAAAGGTCTCAGCCTTAAAAAACCCTGTGGAGTAGTCCTACTCTGCACACATGGAGTCATAATGGATAACAATTAAGACAAACAATATTGTTGTTGTTAAGTGCCATCGAGTTGGTTCTGACTGATAGCAACCCTGTGTACAACAGAATGAAACACTGCCCAGTCCTGTGCCAGACTCACAATCCTTGCTGTACCTGAGCCCATTGTTGCAGCCACTGTGTCAATCCATCTCATTGAGATGGACAAACAATAGACTAACCAAAAAGGTTGGGAAGAAAGGTTGGGGAATTAGAGGCTTTCGGGTCAAAATTGACTTGATGCAACTATCAACAACAACGTGGTTTTACACTTAGATTTTAACTGGTGGCTAATCATCCTCAGCTTGCATTGTTTTTTACAATGCATTGATTGCTCCAAAAACATTCCTCCGATTCCATAAAAACTCACTGCCATAGAGTTGATTCTGACTCATAGGGATCCGGATTGGGTTTCTGAGGTGGTACATCTTTACAGAAGTAGATTGCCCCATCTTCCTTCTGTGGAGTCTTTAATGATTATTTTCCCTGCACCTTTTAAGTGCCTGAGATGCCTGAGACAAAAAGCACCAGGCCAGTGAATTCCCTTCCACTGTTACTCCATCTCCTGCAGCTGAAGGTCAAGCCCAGAACTTAATGGTAAAAGTAGCAGAGCTCTAGAGAAGGTTCAATTCTTTACTCCAGCAAGTCTGCTACACCGGGATCAGGGCCTTGATTGGGAAGGATGGATCCTGCAATGTGGAATAGGGACTTCTGGATCAATGCAATAATAAAAATAAATCTTAACTCACTATATTTCCCTGAACCTTCCAGACCTACAGTAGTACCCCATTTCTCCCTGATTAACACTAGTGCTAGTGAAAATGTTGGTGTAAGGAACACCAAAAGTCCATTCCTTCATCCATAAAAGCATGAAAAAATTTGGTTAAAACTATCAGAATCAACTTTTTTGAACTCTAGAAATTAACCAAAAGCTGGCAGCAACCAGGGGAATGCTTAATCAAGAAAAAAAACAGGAGGCGGGGCAAGATGGCGGACTAGGCAGAAGGATTGCACAGACCCTCTTCAACAAAGAAAAGGGAAACCAATTAACA
>NW_006921928.1:2653884-2659424 GCF_000298275.1 Orycteropus afer afer | reverse complement strand
TGACCTCATTAATGACCTGTGATATGCAGACAACACAACCTTGCCTGCTGAAAGTGAAGAAGACTTAAAGCACTTACTGATGAAGATCAAAGACCATAGTCTTCAGTATGGATTACATCTCCTCATAAAGAAAGCAAAACTCCTCACAACTGGACCAATAAGCAACTTCACAATAAATGGAGAAAAGATTGACGTTGTCAAGGATTTCATTTTACTTGGATCCACAATCAATACCTATGGAAGTCAAGAAATCAGGCATCATATTGCACTTGGCAAATATGCTGCAAAAGATCTCTTTAAAATGTTAAGGAACAAAGATATCACTTTGAAGACTAAGGTACGCCTAACCCAAGCCATGGCATTTTCTATCACCTCATATGCATGTGAAAGCTGGACAAGAAATAAGGAAAACCAAGAAGAGTTGAAATCATGCCTGGTAAAGTAGAAGGTCACTGAAAAGGGGAAGACCCTCAATGAGATGGATTGACACAGTGACTGCAACAATGGGCTCAAGCATAGCAAATATTGTGAGAATGGCACAAAACCGGGCAGTGTTTCGTTCTGTTGTACACAGGGTCACTATGAGTCAGAGCCGACTTGACAGCACCTAACAACAGCTACTTTCTTGTGTATGATCTTATGGTGAGGGTTGTGGGGTAGCTAGCTAACCCTCACTCACCTCAAACTTCTTTGGAGGTATGCCAATTACGAAGATACTGTTTCTCAGTTCCAATCCCCAGCTTCTTTGTGAGGCTGGGGCTGCAGACTCTGCATACTTCACTTTTGCTTTGGCAGCTGCTCTCTGTCAGGCTTTGCCTCTAGGAGATGCTAGAGGAAGATGCAAGGCTTATTTCTTCCTTTGGGCTTCTGTGGGTTTCCTGTGGGCTTCCTGTTGGCTTCCTGCGCCTATGAGCAGCACCTCAGCAATGCTTCCTCACTCCGGCAGCAGCAGTTCCTTCCTGCAGCAACAGTTGAATCCAGTTTGCAGTTTTTCTGACACTCACAGAACCTGTCTCATCACGCTCCCACCCGAGACACCAGCACCAACCGACCACCACCCCTCCTTAGGGTCTGAGTCTAAGCACCTAGGGGTCACTCTCTGAATTCACAGATATCCACCGGCAGGTTCCCCTTCCTCAGGCCTCTTGAGCTTCAGCCCCATGTGATCTCTCCTCCAACCTTCTATTGTTGGTAGCTGTCATTGACTCAGTTCCAACTCATGATAATCACATATGTGTCAGATTGGAACTGCTTCATAGGGTTTGCAAGGCTACGACCCTTCAGAAGCAGATCCTCAGGCCTTACTTCCTGGGTACCTCTGAGTGGGTTTGAACTACCAACCTTTTGGTTATAATTATAACTAATTATAATTCTGGTGTTTCTAGTTCCAAATTTTCCCCTTTTTGTTCCCCCAGCTCTAGGGTGGTAACTGATTCCTTCAGTTGCTACTTCCGTGATACCTTGGAGTTCTTTTGCTTTTTTGGTTCTTTGATGACTGGTGAATAATTCCCCATACCAACCTAACAATTCTTTATATTAAATTCTCTCTGTTAAAATAACTGAAGTGGTTTTTGTTTCCTGCTTGATACAGGAGGCTATGCTACTTTCCAGAAAGAATTTTAGAGTTGTGCATCACTAATTTGACTTAAGGAAAAAGAAAAAAAAAAAACACTGCCATGGAGTCAATTCCAACTCACAGTGACCCCCATTGGATTTCTGAGGTGGTAAATCTTTGTTGTTGTTGTTGTTAGGTGCCGTCGAGTCATCTCCGACTCATAGCTACCCTAGCACCACAGAGCGAAACACCACCTGGTCCCACGCCAGCTCCGTGATCCTTTCTGTACTTAGCCCATCAGTGTTGCCACTGTGTCAGTCTATCTCCTTGAGGGCCTTCCCCTTTTTCGTCGACCCTCCACCTTACCAAGCATGACATCCTTCTCCAGGGAATGGTCACCTCTGATAACATGACCAAAGTAGATGAGACAAAGTCTGGTCATTCTCGCTTCCAAGATCATTCTGGCTACACCTCCTCCAGGACAGATTTGTAAATTTTTACTGAAGTAAATTGCCCTGTCTTCCTTCCAAGGAGTGGCTGATGGGTTTGAACCACCAACCTTCTGGTTAGCAGTCAAATGCCTTAGACATTATGCCACCAAAACCAAACCATTTGCCATGGAGGTCAAGTCTATTCTGACGCACGACAACCCCATGTGTGTGGAGTAGAACTGCCCCATAAGGTTTTCAAAGCTGTGATTTTTTAAAATCAGATCATCAGGGCTTTCTTCCAAGGCACTTTCTGGATGAGTTCAAGCTGCCAACCTTTGGGTTAGAAGCTGAACACTTAACCATTTGCACCTGACTTAGGTAAGCATTCAATAAATGTTCATTGAAGAAATAAATGAATAAATAACTGAATTTTTCCCAGTAAATTAATAATGACTTTCTGGATGCTTTATACCAATCTCACAGCAGTGGGTTTTGTTTGGAAGGACAAGCACAAATGGAAAATAAATGGGTAAATTCCCCAGGTAAATATTTCACTCCTCCATTGCTTTCTCTACATTTTCCTTTAGATAACATCTAATTGCAAATTCTTTCTTTCTAAAAAGTATGTAAATGTGACTTCAGGTGATTCTATAAAAAACAAAATTGTAGAATCTGGAAGGATTATCATTATAAAATCTGGAAGGCAATTAGCCACTCAGGTGGCCCAGCCCTATCTCCTGGCCAGAAAGACTAGAAAAACTAACAACTATCTTTAAATATGAACATAATAACTGTACCCTCTTATCTGCATAATGGTTGAGATCTCTTTGTCTCTTTGCAATCTCTTTAGCAGATTGCCTGCCATGCATCATATTCTGGAAATGTTTATCCACTAATAAAACTTTTATTTCTCTTCTATTTGTTTGTGGAGAGGATTTCTGGGTTGGGAGTAGATTTCCTTTCCAATAACTTTTCCCCATCAAAGCCCAGCTCCCTTGTATTGCATTGGGACAACACTTGAAACTTATCAGGTGTAACCTTACCCTCCAGAGCTATCCTGCAGGGTCAAGCTGGGCCTACCATTCTGTGAAAGGCTCATAGTAAAAACCAAACTCACTGCCATTGAGTCCAATCCAACTCATAGCGACCCCTCCTTGGGTTTCCAAGGTGGTATCTATATGGAAGTAGATTGCCCAATCTTCCTTCCAAGGAGTGGCTGGTGGATTTGAACTGCCAGCCTTCTGGTTAGTAGTCAAATGCCTTACACACTATACCATCAGAGCTCCTTGAAAGGTCCATAGGTGACTCAAACAATTTGTGCTTGGTTACTACCCTATAGGTCAGAGGTTCAAAGCTACCCAGTGGAATGAGGGAGAAAGACATGGTGTTTCCATTAAAAATTACAGCCAAGAAACAAAATGTGTATGAACTGCTGTATGGAAAATGAATTTGCTCTATAAACTTTCACCCAAATCACAATAAAAAGGGGCATGGGGGGCATTACAGCCAAGAAAACCCTATAGAGCAATTCTACTCCTTAACATGTGGGGTTGCCATGAGTTGGAATTGACAGACTGCAGTGGGCAGGGTACACCCTCTGTGAGGCTTTATCCGAAATGGAATCCTTGCTTGGCTTCTTCCCCTTGCCTGTCCTGCTTTCCCCACTTAATTACCTCAGTTCTGCCCCACTTAATTACCTCAGTTCTGCTCTGGGAGCGCTTCTTTACTAAATCACTTGCACCTCAATCCTCAAATCAGGGTCTGCTTCTGAGGAAGCCGACCTAAGACAACCATTCATCTGTCCCAGGTCTGGGGCCTTGCTTGTTTTCCTCCCTAGGTGTGTCCACTGCCTGTGGGGAGCACTGACTGATAAGAGTTGAAGAGAAGGGCCTTTGTTCTCAACTCATTTGCAAGGCAACATTATTCAGCTAGCGGCTAGAATTACTAAGCATTCTGAAACACCTGGCTGGGGTGTTACCAGCTGACTTCCACTGCGGAGCCTCACGGGTGTCAACTGAGAAGAAATTCTCAAATTCCAGAGAGGAAATTTTTTCTGCCTTCACCAGGCAGCTCTCAGTAGGAGAAATGGATGATGTTTCCACAGCGCAAAGCCCTGACAGACTCCCTCCTCCCTTTTCAGTGCCCACCATCACCCACAGGCACCTGAGAGGCCTTTCCTCCCACCCTTGTTCACTCCTGGGCCTCTCTTGGCCTTTCCCCATAACTGTTTCACCGGCCTGTAGCTATGCTAATTCCAGGGAAAGCCTAAGGAGAGGAGGTAGACATGATAATTTTGGGAACTATCAGGGAAGGGCAGTTAACCTCAGGAAGAGCAGATTAACTAGGATACAGAAAAAGAGCTCACACAAAGAGCCAGGGAACTTGCTTAGACATATCTCTTTAGAACCAAAAGGATTATTATCTTGTTCCTGTTTTGGGGTAACTTTCTCTTATTTATGCTTTGGGTGATGGGACCAATGAAAACCTTCCTGACTATTGTTACTGAAAATTTGTACCATTGAAAGAGACAGTCATGGTGATTGAATAATTTTAAAATATCTATGGAAAGATGGCTGGAGCTCTGGTAGGTAGTGCCTAAGGCACTTGACTGCAAACCAGAAGGCTGGCGGTTCAGACCCACCAGCCACTCCTTTGAAGGAAGGTTGGGCAATCTACTTCCATAGGGATACTGCCTCGGAAACCCAAGAAGGGGTAACTATGGGTCGGTCCAAAGCGACGGCACACAACAACAACAACAACAACATGGAAAGATGGAAACTCTCATTGATTGTAAGATTGATAACTGACTTATAACTTGTAATATATACTGTGGATGGTGTAATGTTCCTTGGGCTTGGTAGACATTTGTTCTGATGACAAGTCTATCCATTTTCCACCTTTGTTTTCCTTTGCTGCATATGCCGAATAAAAATCTCTTTTCTTCACTATTATAATTTTATAATTTTTCCTCTTGGACGTGATACAATGGTTAAGCACTCAGCTCCTAACTGAAAGGTTGGCAGTTGGAGCCCACTCAGTGGCTTTGCTGCTGCTGCTACGGAGATTCTCAAAAAACCAAACTCACTGCCCCTATAAAGATTATAGCCTGGAAAACCCTATGGGGCAGTTCTGCGCTGTCACATGGGGTCACTATGAATCAGAATAGACTCCATGGCGTACAACAACAGCAACAAGTACTGATGGTCAGTATTGTTCCCAGGGAATATTCAACAGGGACCTTCAGTCTAACCCAAAGGAATGAGTGGTAGGTGGCTGTCATCGCTGGCACAAATCCCCAAGGCCCACTGGGGCCAAAGATCTTGTGCTGACATTCCCATACTTGTCAATGGCTTCTGAGTTTCAGTTTTCACTAAGAAGCTGTGTGACATTGGGAAAATCCCTGTATTTCTCAAAACTTCAATCTCCTCACCTTAAAAATGGGAATAAAAACACCTACCTCACAGTAGAACTCTGGTGGTTTAGTGCCTAAGGCATTTGACTGCTAACCAGAAGGCTGGCAGTTCAAACCCACCAGCCACTCCTCAGAAGGAAGA
>NW_006921928.1:2648955-2653424 GCF_000298275.1 Orycteropus afer afer | reverse complement strand
CTCCATATAATTTTCAATAAGGAGCTGTGGTGGTGCAGTGCCTAAGGCATTTGACTGCTAACCAGAAGGTTGGCAGTTCAAACCCATCAGCCACTCCATGGAAGGAAGATTGGGCAATCTACTTCTGTAAAAATTTACCTCCTCGTAAACCCAAAAGGGGGATGCTATGAGTCAGAATCTACTCAATGGCAGTGAGTTTGGTTTGGTTTTTTGGGGGAGGTTCTCAAAAGTAGATCACCATGCCTTTCTTCTGAGGCACAGCTGGGTAAACTCGAACTTCTAACCTTTCTGTTAACAACCAAATGTATTAACCATTTGCACCACCCAGGGACTCCATTAGGGATCAATTCCTATAAAAAGAAAGGGGAGAAGGCAGGATTGGGCAGAAGAAGAAGCTGAACCGTTATGCAGCCCCAGAAATCCTCAGCCAACCCGGTGAAGAGTTCTGGAGCCAGGATTGCCCATCTGAGTTTTCCAGTGATAGGCTGACATGGACAGATCTTGCCTGGCTCAGTCACCAAACATGGCACCCCTGGGAAAGATGTAACCTTAAACAAGTGCTCTCTGCAGCTGAGGTAATCCCTGAAGGCATTAACAGCTGGGGAGTTGTCTGCTCATTGCACACCCCATGGATGGGCAACAAGTCCTTCCTTGAAGGAGGATCTGGGTGACACATCTCTATATCTACCATAAAAGGGATAAGATGATACTGGGAAAGTGGTTCTTCCAGTATCATTAATTAATCATTAGTTAATTCAGTTATTCATTCAGACAGACATAGTCAAACAGTCAAGTCAGCCAGTCAACAAATTATTACTGAGGGTCTACTTTCTGTCAGAGTTTCCTGGGTGGTTCAGTTAGCGTACTTAGCTGTTAACCAAAAGGTTGAAGGTTCAAGTCCATACAGTGATGCCTCAGAAGAAAGGCCTGGTAACATATTTTTTTAAAAGTCAGCCATTGAAAATCCTATGAGAACAGTTCTAATCTGGCACACTTGGGGTTGCCAAGAGTTGGAACTGACTCGACGGCAACTGGTTTAGGGGGCAGTGATGATTCAGTGGTAGAATTCTCAAGTCCCATGCAGGAAAGACCTGGGTTTGATTCTCAGTCAATGCACCAGTGCACCTCATGTACAGTAATTATCTGCGGTGTAGTGAATTACCTAGCATGGCTTTTCTAGCCATAGTCTTTGTAACTCCCACCAGATTACTGGGTTAAAAAAAAAAAAAACCAAACTCACTGCCATTGAGTGTTGAGTTGGATCAAATTCATCGCTACTCCTCCTTGGGTTTCCAAGGCAGTATCACTACAGAAGTAGATTGCCCAACCTTCCTTCCAAGAAGTGGCTGGAAGGTTTGAACCGCCAGCCTTCTGGTTAGCAGTCAAATGCCTTAGGCACTATATCACCAGAGCTCCCAAGGATTACTGGGTAGGACCATGCAAATAGGTGTGTAGAACTCTGATGTTGGGATTGGTTCGTTTTGTCACTCTGCCAGGCTTAAAATGAGCCCTCCTAGAGGCAGAGAGGGGATCTCACGGCCCTTGAGAGAGAGGAGCTGGAGATGAAGTGGAGCACACCCTGTGCTGGACCTCCTTGGCTGAGAGATGCCCCAGGGGAGAGACAGTGAAAGTGGAACCAAGAGGCACAAAACAGAGCGGCAGGCTTACCTGGTCCACGGAGGGAGAAAGCTGAGCACCCTTGAGCAGGAGGCTTGCTGGTAGAGTGGGGTGCACCTAGGTGTACCTATCAGCAGAGCTAAAAGAGCTTTGTAACATTTGCCCGAGCAGGGCAGAGGCCAGGCTGAGAGGCCAAGGGCCAGAGAAGTGAGCCTAAGGAGCACAGCAGAGGGGAGACTGTCCTGATCAAAGAACTGTATCCTGAGCACATTCCTGAACCTGAATTGTAGTTTGTTACTTCCCTAATAAACCCTCATAATCATGAGTATTGTCTGTGAGTTCTGTGTGGCCATTGCAATGAATTATTGAACCCAGCAGAGAAGTAGTGAGTGTCATGGGAGGGATGGTTGGTGTCAGAATTGGTAAAAGGCTGGAGGGTGGTGGCATATCTGGCCTCATAGGAATAAGCCTTGGGCTGCTGATGGTGATTCTGTCTTCCTCTTGTGAAGTTAGAGGAGGTTAGAAGATGCCACCTCCGTGTCCTTTTTGCACTACCCATCCATTGGTGGAGGCTGGCATGTTGCTATGATGCTGAACAGGTTTCAGTGAAGAGTCCAGGCTAAGACAGGCAAGGAAGAAAGGCCTAGTGGTCTACTTCCAAAAATCAGCAAATGAAAAGCCAATGAATCACAAAGGTCCAGTCCACAACTGATCATGGGGATGGCACAGAACTAGGAAGTGTTTCGTCCTGTTGGGCATGAGGTCACCATGAGTCAAGGGCCAACTCATCAGCAACTGACAACAACTTTGTACCAGGGATTAAACGAGGTGCTGTGGAAAGATATAAAGACTAGCAAGACAAGGTGCCTGACTGTGATGGTTGGGAGTCCCCCAGATGATTTGAGAGGTGTGAAGAACAACAATAGGCAAGTGGAGAAGTGAGACAGAGAGGGGAAGTCAGTCAATAAAGGGTGGGCTTTGACAGAGATGAACCTTCACAACATTATGCTATGTGAAATAAGTCAGTCACAAAAGGCCGCATATTCTGTTTCCATAGATATGAAATGTGCAGAATAGATAAATCCATAGAGATAGAAAGTAGATTCTATATGCTTAGGGCTAGAGGGGGATGGGCATTTAGAGATGATAGCTAAAAATGAGGGTTTCTTTCTTTATTTTTAATTGTACAAATATGCACAACAAAATATACACCAAGATAGCAATTTCTACTTGTATCATTTAGTGATGTTGATTACATTCTTCAAGTTGTGTGACCATTCTTACTATCTTTTTCCAAATTATTACATTAACATAAACTCAGCACCCCCTAAGCAAAAACTTCTGCTTTTCTCCTTCCTTCCACTCCTGGTAACCACTAATACTTTTGGGTTTCTATATATTTGCTTAGGGAGCTCTAGAGGCATAGTGATTAAAGCATCCAGCCACTAACCAAAAGGTCGGCAGTTCAAACCCACCAGCTGCTCCGCAGGAGAATGATGAGGCAGTCTGCTTCCATAAAAATTAACAGCCTTGGAAACCCTATGGAGCAGTTCTACTCTGTCCTAAAAGGTCACTGTGAGTCAGAATAAACTCGATGGCAGTGAGTGTGGTTTGGTTTTTGTATATTTGCTTATTTCATGTAAGTGAGATCACACAGTATTTGTCCTTTCCTGACTAACTTTTTGCACTCAGCATAATGTTTGGCATAAATGATTAAGTGTTCCACTACTAACTGAAAGTTTGGCAGTTCAAACCCACACAGAGTGTTCCTCAGGAGACAGTCCTGCAATCTGCTTCCAAAAGGTCACAACCTTAAGTACCCTATGGAGCAGTTATACTCTGTACACATGGGGTCGCCATGAGTTGGAATCAACTTGAGGTCAACTAACAACAGCAACAATGTTTCCAAGGTTCATCCATGTTGTGGTATATATCGCTACTTCATTTCTCTTTATGGCCAAGTAATAATCCAGTGTGTGTGTGTGTGTGTGTGTGTGCGTGCGTGTAGCACATTTTCTTTATCATTTATCTGTGAATGGATATTTTGGCTGCTTTTACTTTTTGGCTATTGTCAAAAGTGTTGCAACTGTACATTGGTGTACAGATGTCTGTTCACACTGAAGCTTTCAAGTGTTTTGGGTGTACATCTAAGAGTGGAATTGCTTGGTTATATGGTAGTCCCATGTTCAACCTTTTGAGGAACTGCCAAACTGTTTTTCACAGAGGCTGCACCATTTTACATTCTCACCAGAAATGGATGAAGGTTCCTTTTTCCCCACAACCTCACCAACACCTGTTGTTTTTCTTTTCTTTTTATCATTGCCATTCTAATGACAGTGAGAAAGTATCTCATGGTGGTTTTGTTTTGCATCTCCTTTATGGCTAAAGATGTTGAGCATCTTTTCATGTGCTTGTTGGTCCTTTGAATATTATCTTTGGTGAAATGTCAGTTCAAGTCCTTTGCCCATTTTTTTTAATTGAACTGTTCGTCTTTTTGTTAAGTTGTAGAAGTATTTTATATATTTTGGATAGTACATCTTTATTGGATATATGGTTCTCCAAAATTTTCTCCCAAGCTGTAGGCTGTCTTTTCACTTTTTCATAGTCTTTCGATGCACAAAAGTAATTTTTATGATATATTCCATTTATGTGTTTTGCCTTTTGTAGTCCACACTTTTGTTGTCTTGTCTGATAGCCCATAACTAAAAGCTAGGTGCCACAGCTTCACCCCTACATTTTCTTCTAAGAATTTTATGAGGAGGCAGGGCAAGATGGCGGACTAGGCAGAAGGATTGCACAGACCCTCTTCAACAAAGAAAAGGGAAACCAATTAACACAGACACAGAAGATAA
>NW_006921928.1:2630398-2631418 GCF_000298275.1 Orycteropus afer afer | reverse complement strand
TCAAATCCACCAGCCACTCCTCAGAAGGAAGATGGGGCAATCTACTTCCATAGTGATACTGCCTTGGAAACCCAAGGAGGGGTCACTATGAGTTGGGTCCAACTCAACAGCACATAACAACAACAACAAAAGTGGAAAAACCTAAACAAAAACAATGAGTATGGAGACGGTCAGAGCAGTAAACTGTCGGCTACTCTAATGGGACTAACAGCCTGAATATTTCTAAGTGGTACTGGGACCTGAGAATTGACCTAAATATCAGCCCTGGTCATCAAAGGCTGCAGGAATAATTGTGCTGGTGGCCTATGACTAGGAAGGGAAACAGCAAGGAGGAGACAACCTGAGCTGTGGACTTTTGGCTATACAGAGGGTGCAGCCATTTTGATTGTTTACACGTGGTGGCCATTTTGGATATTTAAAGTGACTGAGGGTGTAGCCATTTTGAATGTTTATAAGTGGTGGCCATTTTAGATATTTAAAGTGACCGAGGGCACAGCCATTTTGAATACAAGCAGTGGCCATTTTGGATTTTAAAGTGACAGCATTCTCATTCAGATTCCAGTGACCTAAGAATAGGCTATATTTGCTAAGGATGGCAGGACATACCGGAGGCTGGCAATGGGAAAGGAGACAGGTTGTGAGTGTATAACTGCTGCCAACTAGTGAATAGAGGAGCATAGTACAGTACCCTACTTACATAGAAAACAAAAATCGTGGGCAAGTCACTCCAACATACTGTTGCGCCCAGATCTTGAACCCCCAAAAACCACCAAGGAGCCAATTCCACTGCAAAAGCATAGGGGTTGTTTATTCAAGCTCGAGCTCAGACCCTCAACTGTCATCGACGCAGCGGTTCAGGATTGAGAGCCCAGAACTCAGGGGTAATGGGGTTTTTATAGGGGGTACAGCAGGAACGAAGAAGTTTCAATCAGAAAATTACAGGATTGGTTGACATTTTCCAAGTTGCTAGTTGTTCCTACTTGATTGGCTCTGTCTTGTGGGCCGAAGCCACAAACTGTC
>NW_006921928.1:2626790-2628263 GCF_000298275.1 Orycteropus afer afer | reverse complement strand
GGACATTTCCAGATGAGCAGAAATTAAGAGAATTTGTTAAATCCAGACCAACCTTACAAGAGGTGCTAAAGGGAGTCCTTTGGACAGAGAACCAACAACAGCAAACAATAACTGACCATTAACACACATGATGACATAACCCAGAAACCAACCCAGTTATAGAAATATCCGAAGTAAATAAGCCTACAAGATTATAAACAGGGAACCAGAGACATCAATTGACGAATGAGGACAACTACAAACCAAAAAGAAGGAAAACCCTGTGTTGTTACAGAACTTCTAAATGGTAGGGAAATCAAGACAGCAAGATAGAATGGACTGTTCTAAACTTGGGAATAAAACTGTAAATCACAGGGTAACCTCAAAGAAAAATGGTAAACCTTAACATCAAAATTAAAAAGAGAACCAGCACAAATATTTAGCAAATACTAAAACAATAGCAATGAAGGAAGTGATAACACGATTCATAAACAAAATGAGCTCAGCATAGAAAATTATATGAAACAAAGAAATCAACACCACAAAAAAAGCACATAACAAATGACAGCAACAAATTCATACTTGTCGATAATTATGTATCTCTAAGATTTATAGAAAACTCCAATGCCTCAACAGCAAAGCGATTAACAATACAATTGAAAAATGGGTAGAAGACATGAATAGACACTTCACCAAGGAGGATATTCAGGCAGCTGGCAAATACATGAAGAGATGCTCACGATCATTGGCCATCAGAGAGACAGAAATCAAAACAACAATGAGATACCATCTCACCCCCGCACTAATGGCAAGGTTCAACAAGACAGAAAATGACAAATGCTGGCAGGGATATGGAGAGATTGGAACTTTCATACACTGCTGGTGGGACTGTGAAGTGATACAACCACTGTGGAAAGCAGTATGGCGATTCCTTAGAAAGCCAGAATTGGAGATACCATTTGACCCAGCAATCCTATTACTAGGTATATGTCCTAGAGAGGTGAGAGCCAGGACAGCAACAGATATATGCACACCCATGTTCATCACAACACTGTTTGCAGTGGCAAGATGATGGAGGCAACCTAGGTGCCCATGAACAGAGGAGTGGATGACCAAGCTGTGGTGCATACACACAATGGAGTGCTATGCAGCACTGAGGAGTGATGTGGAGCCTGCAAAGAGCTGCACGGCATAAATGGACTCAGAGGACATCGTGCTGAGTGAAATATGGCAGTCACAGAAGGATAATATAGTATTAGTTCATCGTTGTGGAGGGTCAAGGAAAGGTTTATACATGGAGGGAAACTTTCTTTGTTGGTTGCCAGGGGTGGGAGGGGAGGAAAGGAAACACTGAAAAAAAAATGCATTGACCTATGTCACTGCACTAAAAAAAGGTCAAGGTAAAAAAAATCAAATACATGGAAAGTGAATAATACTATGCTTAAAAAAAAAAAAAAATCCTCACAACTGGACCAATAAGCAGCATCATGATAA
>NW_006921928.1:2624694-2625340 GCF_000298275.1 Orycteropus afer afer | reverse complement strand
CCTTCATAAAGATTATAGCCTTGGAAACCCTATGGTGTAGTTGTACTCTGACTATGATGATGTAGTTGTACTCTGACTATGGATGACTATGAATCAGAACTGACTCTATGGCAATGGGTTTTTGGTTTAATCTCTAAGAAGTTCTTCAGTGGTACAAAGAGTTAAGCACTCAACTACTAACTGAAAAGTTGGCAGTTTGCACACAAGCAGAGGACCTCAGAAGAAAGGCCTGGTTATTTGCTTCCAAAAGGTCACAACTTTAAAAACGCTATAGAGTGCAGTTTTACTCTGCAGCACATGGGATCACTATGAGTTGGAATCCACTCCATGGCAATGAGAAATCTCCCAAAGGGAGCAGTGGTGATTCTGTGGTAGAATTCTTCACTTGCATATAGAAAATTGGGGTTCTATTCCCAGCCAATCACCTCCTGAGTAGCCACCCCTGTCTGAAAGTGGAGGCTTGCATGTTGCTGTGATACTGAACAGGTCAATAAAGCTTAAGAGGGACTAGAAGAAAGGTCTGGCTATCTACTTACAAAAATCAGCCAATGAGCATTGAGGATGAGAAAGACATAGAGAGGTACATGGGAAGTACAGACAACAAATATGAGCCCTTTTGCGTATACAGTACTGAGTTGTCAGTGAA
>NW_006921928.1:2620548-2622064 GCF_000298275.1 Orycteropus afer afer | reverse complement strand
AATACAGAAGCTCTGGTGGCGTAATGCCTAAGGCATTTGACTGCTAACCAGAAGGCTGGTGGTTCAAACCCACCAGCCACTCCTCTGAAGGAAGACTGGGCCATCTACTTCCATAGAGATACCACCTCAGAAACCCAAGGAGGGGTTGCTGTGAGTCAGATCCAACTCAATGGCAGTGAGTTTTGGTTTTTTTTAACACGATACAAGCTGTCACAGTTTAGGATTTGTCAGTAAAGCTGGATGTGTCCTGATTCAAGCTCAAGGTCTTTGCAAGTTGCTTTGGCCTTTGCATCATGGAGCGACAAGTGGCAACAGAACAGCTTAGTCTTCAAAATTGATGACCCACCTTCTATTTATATTGTGCTGGGTAAACCCTTATCTAAGGAAGTGCTCCCAGGTGAGACCAGTAGACCAGTAAGAGAATGAGAAAAAGAAGAAGCCAAGCAAGGGTGCTAACTCAGGCAAGTCCCAGCTTTGGCTCGATCCCACCAAGGAGCTCTGGAGTGAAAATTAATAATGGTTTTACAGTAATCCTTTCCAATGGGAGGAATTCAACAGAATTTACAGGCTCCATATCCTCATCTTCCTATCTCCCCATATGTCCCCATTCCAGGTTTCAGGATCTCAATTTTTACCAATCAATACCCCTTTAACTTCAGACACCATTCTGGGTTGGCAATTTAATTGGTGCTGTAATTCAGCCACCCTTACAATAAGACTTTTGGTCTGGTTTTCGGAAGTATCAGCTCTATTACTACAAGAAATAAGGCTTTCTTTCAGAGCACAATTGGAAACATTGAGGTCTTTAATGTGGTGCTTAAGCTGTGACTCAACAGCCCTGAACAGATCTCCCTCTTTCACCACTTTGTCTAGCTTAAGTAGGACCAACCAACCAGCTTCCTTATACTCCTTATGCTGACAAAATTGCAGAAAAGTATCAAATATGCAATCACTCAGAGCCTCACTTCTCAAAAGTACTTTATCTATTGGTGGTGCTATTTTGCCTGTTAATGTTGCCACTTCATGCCACAGATTAGCAGGGCTCTCTTCAGTAACGGAGGTAGAGTCACTAGTGCCTTTATGATTAATCAAATTGGAGAACCAAAACAGAATCAGTGAGAACCAATTTAAGAAGCCCACCCTTATGATTTTGTCTCTCTAGAACCACTTCCTGTATGAAATGTGTTAGGCTGGGTTCCCTAGAGAACCAAAACCAGTAAGAGAGAGAGAGAGAAATTTATCTTAGGAAAATGGTTCACACACTTATAGAAGGTGGCAAGTCCCAAGTTCTTGGATCAAACATCAAGCTGAAGGCTTTTCCCGACTCACACAGCTGCAGGGACTGACGAACTCAAGGTTGGCAGGCAGTATACTGGTTGTTGACTCCAACGAGTGATGAATCCAAGATCTCTAGGCCAAATGGTGGATTGTTCTCTCATGGACAGTTGTAGGCAGCACAACAGGATCCCAATCCACAGAAGTGTCTCTTTTCTCAGGATGTCTATAAATATATTGG
>NW_006921928.1:2618941-2620448 GCF_000298275.1 Orycteropus afer afer | reverse complement strand
TCATGGACAGTTGTAGGCAGCACAACAGGATCCCAATCCACAGAAGTGTCTCTTTTCTCAGGATGTCTATAAATATATTGGAAGCAGGCCACACCCCTAGGGAAACTCCCTGTCAACAGATTGACTGCTCAAAACACATACATCTGATCTCATCATGGGAACAACCCACATCACAACTGCTGAAACCACACAGAATTGTGGTCCAGCCAAGTTGACACACAGCTCCAACTATCATAACTACTAACAGAAAAAAATAAAATGAAACCAATTGCCGTTGGGTCTGTTTGGCTCATGACAATCCCATGTGTGTCAGGGTACAACCATGCTACTTAGAGTTTTCATGGCTGATTTTTTAGAAATATATTGCCAGGCTTTTCTTTCAAGGCACCCCTAGGCAGATTCAAACTACCAACTTTTGGCTAACATCTGACCTCATAAACTGTTTATACCACACAAGGATTTCTTTTTCTTAATATAGATTCCCTAATTGCGAAGCACTTAGCTGGTAACCAAACAGTTAGCAGTTCAAACTCACCAGCAGCTCTGCAAGAGAAAGACCTAGCAATCTGCTCCCATAAAGATTACAGCCTAGGAAACCCTAAGGTGCCAGTTCCACTCTGTCACATTGGGTCACTGTCAGTTGGAAGACTCACACAGAACACAAATTGTTAGCTGGACCGATGGCTACTCAGAATAAAGGCCATATGTATTTCCTAGTCTCCCTTAAAGTAGTAATTTGGGAGGTGTCTAAAAAAGAAATGTCCAGACCAAAGATAGATTTAGCTGAAGATAATCTTACTTAGGCACTTGCGCTACAAAACTAGCCACACACATTACAGAGGCAACAGAAGACAGAGGTGGATTAACCTGTCAGAGACGATCATACACCTTGAGAGAGAGAATCACCAGGCCTGATGACTTGGCACCATAATCTCAGGGGACACCAAACTCAATTGGCACAACATAGTACATAAAAATCTTATTCTACAACCTGCTTTAGTGAGTAGCGACTGGGATCTTAAAACTTTCAAGCAGCCATCTAAGATGGAACTATTAGTCTCCTCTCATCTGAAGTAAACAAGAGTAAAGAAAATGAAAGGCATCTGGAAACAAGTAGTACAAGGATATGATGGACCCTGAGACCAGAAGAACTAGGTGATGCCTGGCTACCAATGCCAACTGCTCAGAGATCCTGGATAGAGTGGGAGGAAAAATGTGGAACAAAATCCAAAAACACAAAATGACTAGAATTACTGGTCAAATAGTCTGGTGGAACTCCAGAGACTATGGCCCCAGGTTACCCTTCAGACCTAGAATTGGACTCATTCCCATGGATTGGCTCTCAGCCCAACAGTAGAAAGACCTACATGCAGAACCCCTATCCTAGGGCAATGCACCCACCTACTCTAGGGAGATACACCC
The DNA here is from genome assembly GCF_000298275.1 of Orycteropus afer afer. Classification (NCBI taxonomy): domain Eukaryota; kingdom Metazoa; phylum Chordata; class Mammalia; order Tubulidentata; family Orycteropodidae; genus Orycteropus; species Orycteropus afer. Next base: position 2,619,026 of record NW_006921928.1, on the reverse strand, counting down.
CCTAGAGCAATTGGCCATGGGGCACCAGAGGGGCAGCATTCACATAGAGGGAAAGCTGGACAGACAGGGGTGCAGTTAAGAAGGG
>NW_006921928.1:2613283-2618381 GCF_000298275.1 Orycteropus afer afer | reverse complement strand
AACCCACCAGCCACTCCTCAGAAGGAAGATGGGGCAATCTACTTCCGTAGTGATACTGCCTTGGCAACCCAAGGAGGGGTTGCTATGAGTCGGATCCAACTTGACGGCAGTGAGTTTTCATTTTTTTGGTTTAGAATGATGTGTCCAAAGCAAGCAAATTGGTCAATGTTTTGTTGTGATCCATTGGGTTTTCACTGGTTGGTGTGGTGTTTAGAAGTAGATCACCAGGCTCTTCCTTCTAGTCTGTCTTAGTCTGGAAGCTCCACTGAAACTTGTCAACCATAGGTGACCCTGCTGGTATTTGAGATACCAATGGCACAGCTTGCAGCATCACAGCAATATGCAAGCCACCACAGAACGACAAATTGACTGATGGGTGATGGGCAATGGGCATGAGATATTCTTATATCATATTTGTTGTTTATCTGAAATAGAAAAGTAACTGGTTATTTCATCTGTCAGCCCAAGGTAGAGGGCATGTGTTGAAAGCTGTGGAGTAACAGGATAGAAGGAACTTGAATGGTTGATTATTACAGAGACACCATAGTAGCCTTCAGTGGACCTTCCAGGAAGAGGGAAAAAAACAGAGTAGGAAGAAAAGCCTGGCAATCTACTTCTGAAAAATCAGCCAAGGAAAACCTTATGGAGCACAAGGGTCCAATCTTGGTGTGCCCTGAGGTCACCACGAGGTGTAGACCTAGCTGATGGCAGTAAACAACAATACCAGCCTGAGACAGCTTACCTCTGAACTTTGTTTCTATAAAGAAAGAACTCTCTCTTTTTTAAAGCGAGTATTATTTTTTCATTCTGTCTGTGGTCGATGAACCCAATTCTATCCAATAATACTAGTTCTGCCACTAACTGGTTGGACAACCCTGGAAAAGTTGCCTACCTTCAAGATTGAGTTCCATTAAATGGGGATGATAATGATACCTGCCTCATATGGAGGAGCTCTGGTGGCGTAGTGCCTAAGACATTTGACTGCTAACCAAAAGGCTGGTGGTTCAAACCCACCAGCCACTCTTTGGAAGGAAAATTGGGCAATCTTGTTGTGAGGGTTAACTGTGGTAAACATTTAAAGTGCTCAGTATGGTGGCTGGAAATGTTCAATAAGTGTTAGCGATTATTGATTCTGTGGGAGTCCTCTGTCTTGTGAATGATCTCAAGCTCATCATCCCCTCCCCAAGGAACACTACTCTACAGAGTGAGGGCATGTATTGTCTCCCTGAATACCACATTCTGTCTTCTCTGAAGGTCTAACACCTCCTCGTTTATAGAACCACCATTTTGCATCAAATGTCCTTGGGTGAACAGGTTTGCACTTGACTACTAAATGAAAAAGGAGCCCTAGTGGCACATTGGTTAAGCATTCAGATGCTAACCAAAATATTGGTAGTTTCGAACTCACCAGCCACTCCATGGGAGAACAAAACTGGTAATCTGCTCCTATAAAGGTTACAAGCTAGGAAGCCCTATGGGGCCATTCTACTCTGTCATATAGGGATGCTATGAATAGGAGCTCTGGTAGCATAGTGGCTAAGACACTTGCCTGCTAACTGGACGGCTGGCGGTTCAAACCCACCAGCCACTCCTCGGAAGGAAGGTTGGGCAATCCTACTTCCGTAGTGATACTGCCTCGGAAACCCAAGGACGGGTCACTATGAGTCGGGTTTGACTCGACAGCACATAACAACAACAACAACAATGAGTCGAAATAGACTCGACGGCACACAACTACAGTAATAGTAACCCAAAAGTTGGTGATTCAAACCCACTCACTGGTGCCACAGAGGAAAGGTGTGGGATTATAGTCATTGAAAACCACTGAAATCAGGTATAGATAGGTGAAAGGGAATATACCCATAACTATATAAGGTTTGGCAGATGATATTCCTACATGCATATTTGTATGAGCTAAAAAAAAGTCCTCATATACTATAGAGCAAACAGGGGACAAAGTTAGGATAACTTCTTAGCCACAGCCAAGCACCTTGAGGAAGTGAGTCACTGGGCCTGCAGGCTCGGGACCACAATCACAGGGGATATGCAGCTCAACTGGCATAACATGTTGTTGTTAGGTGCCGTCAAGTTGTCTCCAACTCATAGTGCCCCTATGCATGGCAGAACGAAACACCGCCTGGTCCTGGTCCCGCACCAGCTCCACAATCCCTGCTATACTTGAGCCCATTGCAGCAGCAACTGTGTCAATTCACCTCATTGAGGGCCTTCCCCCCCTTTGTCAACCTTCCACCTTACAAAGCATGACATCCTTCTCCAGGGAATGGTCCCTTCTGACAACATGACCAAAGTAGGTGAGATGAAGTCTGGTCATTCTCACTTCCAAGGAACATTCCGGCTGCACTTCCTCCAGGACAGATCTGTTAGTTCTTTTAGCAGTCCATGGTACTTTCAGCATTCTTCACCAATGCCACAGCTCAAAAGCATCAATTCTTCTTCAGTCTTCTTTATTCATCGTGCTCTCACATGCATACAAAGCGACTGAAAATATCATGGCTTGTGTCAGGTGCATTTTAGTCCTCGAGGAGACATGTTTGCTCCTCAGCACTTGAAAGAGGTCCTTTGCAGTCGACTTGCCCAGTGCTATACATCCTCTGATGTCCTGACTGCTGCCTCCATTGGCGTCGATTGTAGAACCAAGCAATGTGAAGTCTTTGACAACCTCAATCTTTTCTCCATTCATTGTGATGCTTCTTACAGGTTCAGTTGTGAGAATTTTTGTTTTCTTTATATTGAGGTGTAATCCATACTGCAGATTGTAGTCTTCAATCTTCATCAGTAAGTGCTTCAAGTCATCCTCACTTTCAGCAAGCAAAGTTGTGTCATCAGCATATCGCAGGTTATTAATAATTCTTCCTCCAATCCTGATGCCACGTTCTTCTTCATATAGTCCAGCTTCTTGGATTATTTGCTCAGCATACAGATTGAATAAGGATGGTGAAAGGATACAACCCTGACACACTCCCTTCTTGATTTTAAACCATACAGTGTCTCCTTGTTCTGTTTGAATGACAATTTCCTGGTCTATGTACAGGCATAACACAGTACACAAAAACATTGTTCCACCTCCTACTTTGGTGAGTAGCAACTGGGGTCTTACAGGCTTGTGAGCGACCATCTAAGATGCAATATTGGTCTCTCTGAGTCAGGAGCAAATAAGAATGAAGAAAATCAAAGATGCATGGAAATAATTCATCCAAGGAACTAATGGACCATGGGGAACCTCAGTTTACATGACCCTGAGACCAGAAGAATTAGATGATGCCCAGCTACCAATGCCAATCACTTGGAAAGGGATCCAAATTTGAAGATCCTGGATAGAGTGGAGAAAAATGTGGAACAAAACTCAAAATCATAAAAAAGACCAGACTTACTGGTCAGATAGAGACTGGTAAAGCCCCCAGAGACTATGGCCCAAAGTCACCCTTTGGGCCTGGAATTGGACTCACTCTCATGCCTTAAATGTCAGCCAAACAATAGACAGGCCTAGGAGCTAAACAATTACACAATTAACTATGTACACCTTAGAAAAATCAACCAAGAGAGATCAGAAGGGCAGCATCTATGCAAGAAGAAAGGTAGGGAGGCAGGAATGTATAGATAAGAAGGATCCAGGAAAAGGGTAACCACAGGGAGAAAGTGGGAAGAGAGCTGTTACATTGTAGGGATTGTAATCAGTATCAGGAAACAAAATGTGTATGACCTGTTGAATGGAAAACAAATCTGCTTTGTAAAATTTCACCCAAATTACAATGAAAAGTTAAAAGAAAGAAAGAAAGAAAACCCTATGGAGCAGTCTTACTCTGTGATACATGGGTCACCATGAGTCAGAATCCACTCGACAGTGAAGGGTTTGGTTTTGCTGTATTTGGCATCAAACATCACACCTTAGGGAGTGGCTCTTGAATCTATTTCCTCTCAGTCAATTTTGTAGGGATTTTTTTAAAGAAAATACAAAGAAACTGTGGCTGAATGTGTGACATGAAAAAGTCTTCAACTGATAAGTGTCTTTCCATCTTTGCTCAGAATTCAACATAAGAGAAAAACAACTGGTGTGTTCCCACTTCCCCCCTAAATTTAGAACTCTGAAAACATTGTTTATTATGCTAGATATGTGATGCCTTCCTTGTGAGCCTAGATGTTGAAAATGCAATCTTGACACTTTCTTGCATCAGAAGAGTGTACTGAACACCACACAGCAATTCCCAGGGAGGTGGATACTTACAGGGCAAGATTTTTGCTTCAAAGAGGAACCAGGCAAACCAGTGTAGCATTGCAGGCCTCGTGGCCACTTGCTCAGTCCCTCCAGTGGCCTGCAGGTATCTGGTTCCAATATTTGTACCAATCCTATGCAGGGGCCCATTCAAAGTCACAGAAATTCTGTCCAAAAGGCCAGGGGAGAGACCGCCCAGGTCTAACCACCTGCAGATTTTCCCGTCAGTGTACTCTAATGGTCTGATTAGTCATTTTATTGTATTTAATTTGTGCCCTTGGTAAATTCACTGTCAGCCGGAATAGCCATCAGTGAGAAAAATGGCCCCCAAATTAAAAACCAATACTCAAATTTTACTTGGAATGAGCTCTTCTGGAATAATGATAAAGCAAGAGTCAGTGGGTCCAGCCTCCAAGGTGAAAAACATGTTAGTTTCTAACAGGCTGCTAAGAGTTGGAGCCATGGCTTTTTTTGCATAATGGAAAACAACCAGCAAATTAGAACATTGAGAATGAAAAGTATGTTGGTTGCATGAAGTACTCAAGTGAAGTGGTTGCTCACCATCTCCTAGCCCAGTGTGATGGTCTTAGAACATATCCACAAATTTTTTTAAATCCTCTCATCAAAAGTTGGATTCTACAACTGGTATAACATACTACACAAAAACATTGTTCTACATCCTACTTAGGAGCTCTGGTGGCGTAGTGCCTAAGGCATTTGACTGCTAATCTGAAGGCTGGCAGTTCAAACCCACCAGCCACTCCTCTGAAGGAAGGTTGGGCAATCTACTTCCATAGTGATACCGCCTCAGAAACCCAAGGAGGGGTCGCTATGAGTCGGATCCGACTCGATGACAGTGAGTTGTTT
>NW_006921928.1:2601450-2612063 GCF_000298275.1 Orycteropus afer afer | reverse complement strand
ATAGTATTGTTATAAGCCACTGTTTTGGGTGCTTTGTTATATAGTAATAGAGTCCCTAAGGAGCCCTAGTGGTGCAGTGGTGCAGTTAGCTCAGCTGCTAACTGAAAGGTCAGTGGTTTGAGCCCACCGCCGCATCTCAAGAAAAAGATGTGGCAGTCTGCTTCCATAAAGATTACAATCTTGAAAACCCTGTGAGGGCAGTTCTACTCTGTTTACTCATAGGGTCTCTATGAGTCAGAATCATCCCTATGCAATGGGTTTGGTTTTTGGTTAATGGAGTCCCAGGGTGGCAAACAGTTAATGCACTGGGCTAACAGAAATGTTGGAGGCTCAAGTCCACCCAGAAGTGACTCGGAAGAAAGGCCTGGTGACCTACCTCCAAAAATCAGCCACGAATACTCTACAGAGCACAGTTCTATGCTGGGGTTTCCCTGAGTCAGAATCGCCTCCACGACAACTTATTTGTTATTTTGGATTTTTTTGGTTTGGTTAAAGAGAAGTAGGCAAGCAGAACAACCAGTGTCACTCAGTCTTCTTGCCTCTGCCTCTTGGTGCCACCAGAGACCCATAGAGGATCCAAGGTCACCAGCACCCACCCCGCATCCAGGTAGACCTTTAATCAATCTGGCCACTGTCCCCACTGGCTTGGCCCAAGACTGGGCAAATGAGCCATGACCCACAGGAACAAAGCTACCCTCTACTCCTCTCCCTTCTAGAATTTCCACCCACCAGTGTGCCAAGGCAGTGGTTAAACTATTTGGCTCCTAACCAAAAGATCAGCAGTTCGAATCCACCCACGGGAGAAAGAAGACAAGGTAGTCTGCTTCTATAAAGATTTACAGCCTCGGAAACTCTATGGGGCAATTCTACTCTGTCCTGTAGAGTTGCTATGAGTTCTAATTGACTTGATGGCACTGGATTTGGGTTTGTTGTTGTTGTTGTTTGTTTGTTTGTTTAGGTATGTGTAGCAGACACCATCATTATTGCCTAACAAATCCTCTCTCTTACTGTTAGGTACATTTAGACTCAACTTCCAAATGGTAGCCCCTGTGTTTCTTTAAGAAGCCCTGTTGTTGTTGTTGTTATGTGCTGTCGAGTCAGACCCAACTCATAGCGACCCCTCCTTAGGTTTTCAAGGCAATATCACTACGGAAGTAGAAGCTCTAGTAGCGCAGTAATATATCAGACAGTGTTTCACTACTATTCATAAGGTTTTCACTGGCCAATTTTTTTCAGAAGTGGATGGCTCCATCCTTCTTCCCAATATGTCTTAGTCTGGAAGTTCTACTGAAACCTGTCCACCATGGGTGACCCTGCAAGTATTTGAAATACTCATGGCATAGCCCTAGCTATGACAGCCTCATAGAAACATGCAGGCCACCACAGTATGACATACTGATAGACAAGTGGTGGTGCTGGCGAAGAATACTGAAAGTACCATGGACTGCTAGAAGAACAAACAAATCTATCCTGGACGAAGAGCAGCCGGAATGCTCCTTGGAAGCGAGAATGATCAGACCTTGTCTCACCTACTCTGATCCTGCTATCAGAAGGGGCCATTTCCTGGAGAAGGATATCATGCTTGGTAAAGTGGAGAGTCAGTGAAAAAGGGAAAGATTTTCAACAAAATGGATTGACATAGGGTCTGCAATGATGGGCTCTGATGTAGCAAGGATTGTGAGGATGGCGCATGACAGGGCAGTGCTTCATTCTGTTGTACATAGGGTCTCTATTAGTTGGAGCTGCTATGGGAATTTTCCAAAGAGGTTAAAATTTCCTCCTGAGTAGGTGGGAAAAGTAAAAAAAAAAAAAAAAAAAAACTTCCCAGGAAGTGTAGTCAGAGAAATGAACATTTATTCAGAAGAGAAACAAAAGAGTAGGGAGAGAGGATTATAAAGATAAAAGAAAGCAGGCTTAAAAATGTTACTAGCAATTCAGTGTCCAGTGACAGCAGGCCACTACACCCCTCCCACTTTGCAGGGATACTTATACCTGACTTTGAGGAGTTGGGGATGGGGGCTATGTGACAGGTTTCAGACTTGGCAGTGCCAGGTCCCAATCTGGAGGGGATCCTGGGGGTGCCCTATGACCACCACCTGTGTATGCTCCTATAAGACCCTGCTGTTAGCAAGTTTTATGATCTGAGATTGTTCTAAGAATGGGTTAATACATTATAGGGAAGGTGGTTAATACATGACAGGGGGAACAGGGGAATACGTGACAAGGGGAGATAGGAGAAATGCCTTGTAGTTCTTACAGGCTTGGCTAAACAAGATGGAGACTGGGAGCCATTTGTGGGGGTTGCAGTTACTGAACATACAGAAGCCAACTCGATGGCACCTAACAACAACAACAAGTGGTGCAATGGTTAAAGCTCTTTGCTGCTAACCAAAAGGTTGGCAGTTTGAACCCACCAACTGCTCTGTGAGAGAAAGATATGGCAGTCTGCTTCTGTAAAGATTATAGTCTTGGAAATCCTAGGGGGCAGTTCTACTTTGTCCTACAAGGCTGCTGTGAGTTGGAATAGATACAACACAGTGGGTTTTTTGGGTGGGTGTTTCTTTTCCTGGAGACTTTGACTGGTCTCTAAGGCCACTCTGCCTGCTCCTGCCACTGGCTGGAAGTGTGGGAATTCATGCCTCCTGGGAATAGCCCTCAAGTACTGACTGACCTGAATCAGTGACACACCAGTGGGTAGAAATTCTAGAAGGGGAAAGAGTAGGTGGCAGACTTGTTCCTGTGGGTCCCAGTTTATCAGCTGTCTTGGACCAAGCTAGTGGGGAGAGTGAGTGGATGGAGGTCCAGCCTTCTCACCCCTCAGGTGGGGGAACACTGGCGCCCATGTTCACACCATCTCCACCAAGGGAAATGAGCCTTCTTTGCTGAAGTGAGAACTGGCTTGTACCCTATATTGGCTGTTTTTCCTCCTTTGCCTTGTTTCTGCACTTCCCTGCTGCTGTTTCCTGCATTTGAATCTGTCTTAGGCTTGCTTTTGGGAGAACCCAAACTATAATGGTATGTATACCTCCCTCCCTTCTCCCCATCTTGCCAGCGGCTGCCTAATCTGTCACTCTAAATTGGATCCAGTGCCAGGTTCTTGTCAGAGCAAGTCCAGAGTTCTCACACAGCCTGTACCCTGTGGTGGGAGCAAGTGCCATCAAGCTCTGAAGCTCAGGGTTTCTACACCATGCAGCAGCAAATTCCCTTTACATGATTGGTTCCCTTCAAAGCTTTGCTGTTTGTACCTTTGCCATGATTGGCTGCATATAAATTAGCTAAGCCAGTGCACATGCTGGCTCTGTAACCCCTACCCAGGTAGTGGTAGGTGTTATATGCATATGCAAATTGAGCAACCCTGATAAAATGTCGGACAGAGGCAGCCCTCCTGGGTGGTGTTGATAAGGAGCTGCAGCCAGAACTGGGGCTCAGAGTCACAATTCAGACACTGACACACTCCATGGAGACCATCCCATCACACTGGGGGCATTTCCTGCTTTTATATCTGTTGTTTGGCTCTCACGTAAGTCTGCCAGTGTGACCCTGCTGATATGACCAAGAGACTTGGTTTCACAAAACCACCACTTCACAACTGTGCCTTGTGATAACCAAAACAAAAAAAAAAAAAATAGTTGCCCTGGAATTGATTCCAACTCATGACTACTCCATGTATGCCAGAGTAGAACTGTGCTCCACAGAGTTTTCAGTGGCTATAATGTTTTGGAAGTGGATTGCCAAGCATTTCTTCTGAGGCACCTCTGGTTGGTAGTAGCCAAGCACTCAACCATTTGCACCACTCATGGATCCCTTGTCATGTAATACAGCTTACAAAGGCTTCCTCATGTTGGCTCTTCCATGACAAGCCTGTAATCTGGAGGGAAAAGGAATTCTCCTCCTCATACAGTGAAACCTGTGAGAGCTGGAAGTCAATGGGGCTGCTTTGTTTTTCCGGGTCTCATAAGTTTTCTGCCTTTGACAGTGTGCAATCTTACCACTTTTCTTTCTTTTTTTTTCTTTCTTTCTTTAGATTTTTATTGCGATTTGGGTGAAATTTTACAAAGCAGATTCATTTGACATTCAACAGTTCATACACATTTTGTTATTGATTACAGTCCCCATAATGTAACAGCTCACCTCCCACTTCCTCCTTATGGTTACCCTTTCCCTGTGTCCTTGGCTATGCATTCCCACTTCCCTACCTTTTTCCCTGTGCAAGTGTTGCCCTTCTGATTTCCTGTGGTTGATTGTTCTAAGGAACGTATCTCTCTGGTGTAGCTGTTCAGCTCATAGGCCTATCTATTGTTTGACTGACAGTTAAGCCACCGGAGTAAATCCAGTTCCAAGCCTGAAGGGTGACTCCGGGCCATAGTCTCAGGGGTTTCACTAGCCTCTATCCAACCGATAATCCTGGTCTTGTTTAAGTTTTTGCATTTTATTCCACAATTTTTTCTCCCACTCTATCCAGGATCTCCAATTCTGACCCCATTCCGAGTGGTTAGCATTGGTAGCCAAGGCTCTTACCACTTTTCTATCACTCGTTTTAGTGGAAAACATTTGAATTTTCCTTCTCTGACAGATTTCTGCTTTACACAGGTCCTGACTTGTGCAGGTTTTACTGTATTTGTATTTCATTTCTGAGCATTCAAAAACTTTGTCTATGGCCCCACTGCTCAGGGACCATGTTGCTGGAACTAGAGGAAGCCTTCACCTCCACGGCCCGCCCTGTTCCAGGTACGGCCTGCACCCTGCCTCTATGCACCTTTAACTGGTAGTACTGGCAGCAGGGATCTCAGCCCCTTTGCCCAGATGCCCTGGGTGGGAAGGGCACCAACTCCCCCAGGTTCTGCAGCCTCACTCAGCCACTAGCCTGATTCCATCTCTCCCCAACCCCAATGTGGTTTTTTTGCTTGTTGCTTTTACTTAAATCCTGACCTTGGCTCCCACTGGCCCAGCTGTTTTCAATTCGGGGGGGAGGGGGCGGTAAGGGGGGCGGGCAGGAAAGGTCCTTATTCACACCAAATAGCAAGTGTAGCAAAGGAATGGCAGGCCCAGAAATGCGGAGAGAAGAGTACTATGGTGCCTCAGATGGATTTATTCAAAGTTCGTAATTACCCTGAAATCTCTTAAAATGAAAACATGATTGAAGAATTAAACCTGGTAAACAAATTAGTCAGAAAGAAAACCTCTGGATAGCAAATGACAAAATCCAAAGATCCAATCTAGCAAATGAATGGGACTATGCTATATTTAGGAGCTCTGGTAGCATAGTGCCTAAGGCACTTGACTGCTAACCAGAAGGCTGGCGGTTCAAACCCACCAGCCACTCCTCGGAAGGAAGGTTGGGCAATCCTACTTCCGTAGTGATACTGCCTCGGAAACCCAAGGAGGGGTCGGGGGCGACTCGACGGCAAATAACAACAACAACAACATGCTATATTTGGGAAGGAGCTCTGGTGGCATAGTGCCTAAGGCATTTGATTGCTAACCAGAAAGCTGGCAGTTCAAACCCACCAGCCACTCCTCAGAAGAAAGGTTGGGCAACCTACTTCCGTAGTGATACCGCCTCAGAAACTCAAGGAGGGGACCCTATGAGTCAGATCCGACTTGATGGTAGTGAGTTTGGTTTTTGGGTATGCTGTATTTGGCAGCCTGAGTGGCAGACAGACCCTGGCCTCTGGCAAAGCCAGGGCTTGAGGATCGGGTAGGGGAGGCTGGGCCCCAGGCCTTGTGTGGTCAGTCAGGTGGCCAGGGCGGTTGGCCACGTGGGCAGTGACTGGGGAGAGCCTGGCTGGGGCCTGCAGTCGAACACCAGACACTGCCTTGCAGGCCACCACAGCTGCATGGGAAGCTGTGACTGCAGCTGGGCTGTCCTACAACCCACGTTCCAGAGCCACGAGTCTTGATCTGGTTGAGGGGGAGGGGAAGCAGGCAGGAGACTGTGCTGTTCTTTCTGTGAGTGGGCTTTGCTAAGGGATGGTTACATGCTGAGACGAGCTGTTCCATTTTCTCTGAATGTCCTCGCCCCCACTCAACTCACCTCATCTGGGAACCACTGGGGCAGGGGACACTTGTTCAGACAGGATATATTTCCTTTGCCAGCCTATGAATCAGACCTCAGGAACTGATAACCCCCTATTTGGAGCTTTCTCTCCCTAGATAAGAAGGGGTGCTCTGGTTACTATTGTTGTGTGACAAACTACCCTTAAACTTAATGGCATTAAATAACCATTTTCATATGCTCATAGATTCAGTGGGTCAGGGATTCAGACAGGAGACAACAAAGGCAGCTTGTATCTGTTCCATGATGTCTGGGCCCTCAGCTGGGAAGACTCATGGCTGGGGGTGACTGGACAGCTAGGGGCTGGGATCATCTGGAGGCATCTTCAGTCACACATCTGGTGGTTGATGCTGGCTATTGGCTGGGACCTAGACTGGAGCTATTGGCCAGAACATCTTTATGTAGCCTTTCCATGTGGCCCGGGCTTCTTCCCAACATAGTGGCCTCAGGGCAGTCAGACATCTCACACGGTGGTTCAGAACTCCAAAGGTCAAGTGTTTAAGCAAAAAATGTGGGAGCTATATGGCCTTTGAGAGTCCCTGGGTGGTGCAAATGGTTAATACACTCAGCTACTAATTAAAAGGTTGGAGGTTTGAGTCCACCCAGAGGCATCTTGGAAGAAAGGCCTGGCAATCCACTCCCAAAAGTTCACAGCCAATGAAAACCCCATGGAGCACAGTTCTACTCTGACACACATGGAGTCACTATGAATTGAAATCAACTCAATGGCAGCTGGTTAGTTAACATAGCCTTTTCCTACCTACCTTTGGTCACACAGCCTCACTTTGCCACATCCTTTTGGTTACAAATATGTCACAAGCCCACCTAGATTCAAGAGTAGGGGTAGAGATACCACCTCTCAATGGGAGGAGTGTCAAAGAATTTACAGACACATTTAACTACCACCTCAAGGGGGTTCATACTGGTCCAGTTCTTCTTGGATGGATCATATCACATTCCTGTGACAACGGATCTTTTTTCTTAGGTTTAGACCCCTGCTCTACCTCTTACCATCTTAGTAGGTTGATGGTGTTCACCAAAAATATATTTTCATGTCTTAGCCTCTGGAACCAGTGAATGTGGCCTTATTTAAAAAAGAGTCTTTGCCATAGGAGCCTCAGCCTTCTCAACCTTGAGACCAGAAGAACTAGATGGTGCCTGGTTACCAACGCCAACCACTCGGAAAGGGATCAAAATTGGAGATCCTGGATAGAGTGACAGGAAAAATGTGGAACAAAATTCAAAAACACAAAAATGACCAGAATTACTGGTCAGATAGAGACTGGTGGAACCCCCCAGAGTATAGCCCTGCGTTATCCTTCAGGCCTGGAACTGGATTCACTTCTATGGATTAGCTCTCAGTCCAACAGGAGAAGGACCTATAAGCAGAACACCTACCCCAGGGAGATACACCCACCTACCCTGAAGGAATTGGCGAAAAACAAGACTCTAGGAATTGACGGAATACCCACTGAGATGTTTCACTCTAGAGGCACTTCCTCGTCTATGCCAAGAAATTTGGAAGACAGCCACTTGATCGATGACTAGAAAAGATCCATATTTGTACCCATTCCAAAGAAAAGTGATCCAACAGAATGTGGGAATTATCAAGCAATATCATTAATATCACATGCAAGTAAAATCTTGCTGAAGATAAATCAAAAACAGTTGCAGAAGTATGTTGACAGAGAGCTTCCAGAAATGCAAGCTAGATTCAGAAGAGGATATGGGGCGAGGGATAGCATTGCTGATGTCAGATGGCTCTTGGCTGAAAGCAGATAATACCAGAAAAATGTTTACTATGCAAAAGCATTAGACTGTGTGGATCACAACAAATAATTGAACAGAAAAAGGGGATATTGCATGGTGTAAAATCAGGAAGGGAGTGTGTCAGGGTTGTATCCTTTCACCATACCTGTTCTATCTGTATGCTGAGCAAATAATCCGAGAAGCTGAACTATGAGAAGAGGAACGTGGCATCAGGATTGGAGGAAGACTTATTAACAACCTGCGACATGCAGATGACACAACCATGCTTGCTGATTGCTGCCATAGCTTCTTGTCTGATCCCACATCATCTGCCTCCTGCCTGGGATTCAGCATCCTTTTAGACTGGCTTGCTTGTGACCCATAAGACCCACTCCTGTGTGACACATTCTGCTCTGTCAGCTCTGGTTGGCTCTCCCCTTTCCTATCTTTCTACCAGGCTGCTTTTCTGCCCTCCTCAGCCTGGCAATCAATGATATAGGGACTGCTGCCTGGCATTTTCTGTTGACATCAGGTATATCTGCAACCTCCTAACTCTCTCCCTAGGTTGTTTTTTGTTAGCTGCCATCAAGTCAGCCCCTAACTCATGGTGACCTGTGCACAGCAAAACTAAACACTGCCTATTCATGCCCCATCCACAAGATCATTGTGATCCATAGGGTTTTCCTTGGCTGATTTTCAAAGTAGATCACCAAGCCTTTCTTCCTAGTCTATCTTAGTCTGAAAATTTTGCCAGAACCTATTCAGCATCACAGCACACAAGATGACAGACTGGTGGGGACTGTGCAGGAAGTGCACTGGCTGGAAAATGAGCCCAGGTCTCCTGAATGGAAGCTGAGAATCTACCACTGAACCACCAGCATCCTCATCCAAATAGTGGTGTTCTCAAGGGCAGGAACTGTGCTTGTCCCTTTAATCCACCACCCCCACAAAGATAAAAGAAGATTGACCACGAGGTGACAGTTGTCAAAACTGGATAATAAGATCATGGGGGGATCATTATCTTATTCTCATACTTTTAGTGTATGTTTGAATCTTTCCATAACAAAGGGTTAAAATATATCTGCCAACTGTCACAGGTTGGGTTCCCAGGAAGCAGGCTTTGAGATGGAGTTTAAAGTACAAGAGGTTTATCTGGCAGTGCATTTGGGAACAAAACCTGGGGAAGTAGGGGGCAGCAAGCAGGAGTGGGCTGGGGGCTGATGAACTGTCAGGCAGTGCTCAGCTGCCAACTGAAAGGTCAGCTGGTCAGTGGTTCAAACTCACCAGCGACTCTATGGAAGAAAAGACCTGACAATCTGCTCCCAAAACATTGTTGTTGTTAGTGCTGTCGAGTCAGTTCAGACTCATAGCAACTCCTTTCTTTTTTAGATTTTGCTAACTTATTTCATTTTTTTTATTGTGATTTGGGTGAAGATTTACAGAGCAAATTCACTTTCCATACAGCAGTTCACATATACTTTGTCTCATGTCATTGACTACTGTATACCACAATGCAACAGCTCTCCTCCCACTTCCTCCCCATAGTTACCTCTTCCCAGTGTCCATCCCTCCATGTACTCCTAATTGTTTCCATGAATTTTGGTTTTCTTCATTCTTCTTTGCTCTGGACGAGGAGAGACCCATCGTTGCATCTAGATGGCAGCTTGCTAGCTTTTAAGATCCCAGTCGCTACTCACCAAAGTAGGAGGTGGAACAATGTTTTGTATAATATGTTATGCCAATTGAGCTTGATGTTCCCTGTGACTACGGTCCCAAGCCCGCATGTTCAACTACTCGGTCGCTCTGTGTAGCTGGCTGTGACCAAGCAGTGACCACAACCTTGCCCCTTGTCAGCTCTACTATACACCTGGGAATTCTGATCATTCACATAAACTTATAGGACCATTGTCTAGCAACTCCTTTTAACAGAGTAAAACTGCCCCACAGCATTTTCTTGGCTTTAATCTTTATGGAAGTAGATCTCCAGGTCTTTCTCCCTCAGAACCCCTGGGGGGGTTTGAACCACCAGCCTTTCAGTTAGCAGTCAAGCACTTAAACATTGGTTTCCTTGGAAACCCTATGGGGCAATTCTACCCTGTGATACAGGGTTGATATGAATTAGAATTAACTCAACACCACCCAACAACACAAGGCACCTGCATTCCTTGGTTGGTGGCCTCTTCCTCACATCACTCCAACCTATTGCTTCCATTGTCACATCTACTTCTCGCTCTTACTCTCCCGGTCTCTATTCCCTTATCAGGACCCACCAGATCATCCAGGATAATCTCTGCATCTCAAGATCTTTAACTTAATCACATCTGCAAAGTCCCTTTTACCATGGAAAGTAGCATATTTGCAAGAATTAGGACATGGATGTTTTTTGGAGGGGACACCTTATTCAGCTGATCACAAGAGTTGTCCAGAGATGGGCTAGAAGTAGGTGTGACAATGGAAGGATGTGACTTTGAGCAAGTCACTCTCCCTAACTGGCATAGGCCCTGAAGGGGCTGATAGCTGGATAGTGTCCCTAACCCCACTCCCACAAACTGGGACAGCAAGTCCATCCTTGAAGTATCCCAATGTCCACCACAATGTTCCATCCCCAACTCTTAGCACAGTAAAGGGCGCTAAAACCAAACCCACTGCCATCAAGTTGATTCTGACTCACAGTAACTCCCATTGGGTTTCCAAAGTGATAAATCTTTATGGAAGCAAACTTCCCCATCTTTCTTCTGCGGAGCAGCTGGTGGGTTCAAACCAGTGACTTTTGGTTAGCAGCCAAATGCCTTAACCAATACACCAGCAT
>NW_006921928.1:2581921-2587597 GCF_000298275.1 Orycteropus afer afer | reverse complement strand
AAAAAAAAAAAAAAAGATTCCCAACACTGACAAGTGTCTCCATGATGTGAACTCTTCCACTATACCTGACAGCAGAGCAAGTGTCCCAGCAGGTCATTTCTCATCCATCTCCTGCTGGAGTAACTGAGGCTGCTTTGTGGAACTGGGGCAAGATGGAGCCCAAATACTGGAGTGTGGTCCTGGGCTTGGTCTGCCTCTGACTCCATCCATGCTGTTGTTTTCCCTGGCCACAGATGGCCCCAAGGTCTCTCTATCTAGCACAGTGGTGTGGACTTAGTAGGTAGTTGAAGAAATGTGTAAAATTGTAACAGATGTTGTAGGTGCCTATGCATATCTCTTTGGTATTCAAGTTTCACATCTCCAACTCCGCCCAAGGCTAGGAGGACCAATGAGTCACCACCCCCAGGGAACAGCCCTCAACCAATTTCTGATGGGATGATGGGAGGATAAATACCCTGCCTCCCTCATCCCTCAGGTGGTTCCACAAGGGCCCTAACCAAACTGAGATCCAGTTTCCCCTAGCTTATTCACTCACCCTCTACTGGTTTCCTTCCCTTCTCTGTCTCAGTCCCTAATGCCACTCTTCATGCCTCCTGGGATCAAAGTCCTTGCACTCAGGATCTGCTTCTGGGTGAATGCAAATTAGGACAAATCAGAAAGGACACATCGGACTTCATCAGGCCAAGTCTCAGAAACCACTTTCTTTTTGAAACCAGACATTTTGTCATTGACATGAGCAGCCTAGGCAAAAAAATAAAAAAAGCACACCTTCACACTTTCAACTGCCATGAAAGAAGAGACAAACATTTCTTCTTTCACTCTCTCCCTCACCCATTTTTTCCTCCAACTTCATCTCTGCCCACTCCCTGAAGCACATTCCATAGCACTATGTCCACTCATTCCCTAAATTACTTCTACTTCATTCTCCGATCTTTCAAACTTCCATGCCTTCCCACAGGCTGTTTTCTACTTGAATGACCTTTCCCCCTTTGTCCACCTGGAAACCTCCTATCCAGATTTCGAAACCCAGATCAGATATCCTTTCAGGAAGCCTTCCTTGACTCCTCCCCTCCCAGGGAGGAATTTGCTCCTTCTCTCTGTCATCTCTGTGCTTCTTCATTTGGTGTTGTAATTGAATTTGTTTCCTGTCACTAACAGGACTACACACACAGACACACAGGGAACTCCTTGAATGAAGAGCTTGCTATACTCCTAACAACTAGACAGACCATGCTTGTACATGTGAGAAACTCCATATTGAAATTTTAATATTGCTTATTCCATTTTATTCTGCATGAGTTTGGAAAGCACGTTTTCAGAAAGGTGATCTTTTAAAAACTAAAATGGGATCATGTCACTTCTTTGCTCAAAAGCCTGTGGCTGCCATTTTACTCAAAGTAAAAGCAAAGTACTGATAATGACCTTCAAAATGTTACAAGAGCCTGCCCCACTCCTCCCCTCTCTGCATATCCTTCCTGTCTCTCTGCCCCACCCTAACTGGCCTCCTAGCTATTCCTGGAAAATTCCAGGTGAGCTCTTGCCTCAAGGCCTCTGCACTGGCTGTTCGCTCTGCCCCCAAGTAATTGACTCAGTTTACTCCCTCACTTCCTTCAAGCTTTAATGTCACCTTCTCCAGGAGGTCTCATTGGACCACACTACATCTGCTCCTCACTTATGACATGATTAGGTTCCAAAGACCAGGTTGTTACATGAAATAGGCTTAACCCAAAAGTAGGAGTGCACCCTACCTTGGGCACTGGCATGTGTTCCCCACCCTGGTTGCTCACTGCCTGGTGGGTGCCCCACTCAGTGCATGACTTGGGACGCACATGTAGGGATGCATGTGTCAGGATGTGCATGTCAAGGTATGCATGGCGTGGCGGTTCCCTTTCCCACCATGCCTTCTCCACCACTGTGGAGCCCATGGGGGTTGACGATAATGGTGGTTGGGTGCTGCTGGCCTCTTGCCGCCTCCCAGCCTCTCAGTGCCAGCCCAGGGCGGGGACCCTACTCATCCTCCGTTTCCCCTGCCCTACAGCCCCACTTGGCCCCCTTCCCTCTCCCCTTTCCTGCCTCCCCCCATGGTCCTCCCCAGCACCTTCTGGTCCTAGCCCAGCTTTCTCCTGCCCACCAGCGATCTTGAGTTGTCCTGCCATTGCCCTGAGCCCACCACAGCTAGACAGAGACATCAGCAGAGGAATGGAAGAAGGCCTCCCAGGGCCGGTTGGCTGCCTTCCCTCATGTGGCCCAGTCTCACCAGAGCCTCCAGTATATCATTTGGGGTGGCCCAAGGATGTGGCCCCAGGCCTGCCAAGGGCCCACATGATGCCCAGACCATCAGAGGCACCACCTGAGGATTTTTTCAAAGTTGTCCTAAAACCAAAATGTTGGATAACAGTGTATGTATATTCGATACAGCCACTTGCTCCCACCTCACAATCCAATCCCTCTTCCCTTTGTCTTCTTTTATTTTTTCCCATAGTGCTTCTTTTCTAACAGATTAGGTAATTTACTCATTTATTATGTTGATTGTCTACCTCTCATCCCTAGAACGTAAACTCTGTGAGAAGTGGACTCTTTTGTGTATTCCGTTCACTAATATATCCCCACACCTAGTGCTAGCTCCTTTTGGTACATGGTAAAAAAAAAAAAAAAAAAACACTGAAAGCCACGTCGTAGCCGCCCTGTAAGACAGAGTAGAACCGCTCCATAAGGTTTCCATGGGGCTCTGATGGTGTAGTGGTGTAGTGCCTAAGGCATTTGACTGCTAACCAGAAGACTGGCAGTTCAAACCCACCAGCCATTCCTCAGAAGGAAGATTGGGCAATTTACTTCCATAGTGATGCCGCCTCAGAAACCCAAGGAGGGCTCACTATGAGTCAGAAATGACTTGACAGGAGTGAGTTTGGTTTTAATCTTTACAGAAGCAGAGTGCCACATCTTGCTCCAACTTTTCAGTTCTCAGCTGAGTGCTTAACCACTGTGCCACCAGGGCTCTTTCAACACATGATAGGCACTCAATGTTTGTATCTAGATTGTCAGTGCCTCTTAGATTAGAAAAAGCGGCTTCCCCAAAGATTGTCCATGTGAAGAGAAAAGGCTAAAAGCAGCCCCAAAATCAGTTGCCATCAAGTCAATGCTGAGTCGAACTGCTTTATGGGATTTTCAATGGCTGTGATTTTTCAAAAGTAGATTGCCAGGTCTTTCTTCCACATGGATTCAAACCACCAATCTTTTGATTAATAGCAAAGTGTACCCCGGGACTCCTGAAAGCAGCCAGAACCCCCAGTTGGCCCCCTCCTCTGTCTCCCAGGGAAGCTCAGGGCAGGGATCTCCTTCCTCTCTGGAGATTCTCCCAGGAAAGGCTCTTCCGTCTCCCTCACAACTGTTCTCATTTGACAGGGAAGCTATCCCCTCAAAAGTACCCAGTTACCCTAACTAGAACTGAGAACTGTGGCATTAAGGAGTTAAGATGGAGGGGTGAGAGCCCCTTGAGCAGGCCAGTCCAGGCCCCCATAGCCTGTGCTGGTGGCAAGGAAACTGGCACTGGTGGCCTATCCTGGAATGTGCCCAGAAGGCTGGGCTGAGGTCTTGCCGCCTCAGCACATGCCTCCCTTGGGTTTTGGGGCCTAGCAGCCTGAGAAGGAACTCATATGTCACCAGCCCCACATGGCAGAGTGTACATTTTGAATGGCTATGACACAGTCAAAGCCATCTCTCAAACTTTAAGGAAAATTCCACAGGATCTACACAGTAAGCACTTACAGGAATTTTTGCCCTTTTCAAAGGAAAAAGAAAGAATGTTCATAATGATTCCTCCCTTCACTGGCCAAGTTTTGGGAGACCAGGCAAGACCTGCATCTAATTAGATACTCCAAGAGCCAGTGATTCACCCACCCATCATTTACAAGCATATCAAGATTTCAGGTTTTGCAACTGAGGCTCAAAATGAAACCGTTTGGGTTTTGAAGACCTGCTGCAGCGTGCTGGCTTCTAACCGGTGATTTAGTAAACAACCTGGAGGGGGAAAACCCAGCTTCTCAGCAGCAAGCAAGATTCGCCTGGCCTGGCGTTGGGAGCTGAGGCAGCGCTTGATAAGCATGGGCATTTAAAAAAAAAAAAAAAACAGGGAGGGATTTTGGAGTTCAGAGGACTCCAGGGGTGGTGGTGAAGGGGGAGCGGGCAGTTTGAAGGGATGGCGGTGGATCAAAGGACCCCCTCAGGCCAAACCTGTGGAAAGTGCTTTGATCTCCTAATCACAGCTATTTATCTTGGGTTCAGCCAGAGACAAAAGAACCTCCCTGAAGGACCAGCCTTTGAGGGCAAGCCCAGCTCTGGTGGACCACTCCAAGCACTTGCTTCTCTGTGGTTTATCAGGACATCGAGCAACCAGTTCCTGGGATGCCTGAGCCCCAGCTGGACTCACCCAGAAAGCTACAAAAAGGGATAGGGGGTGGAAACCACTGGACGGGGACCTCAGAACTAGACCTCGAATGGTAGCAGAGGCAGAGGTGACAGCATCAGCATCCTCAACAGGATTCACTTGTCCTCGAAGTTTCCCAAGTGTGTGTTGTGGAGACAGAGGGGTAGGAGGGAGAAAGGAGCAGAACTCTGAGGTCTTTCATTCTGTTTATCCACATCTAATAATGATGATGATGATGATAGCGCTTACTTCATACTCACACCTTCTGTTTATTAACCCATAGCTATGATAAAAAAGGAGTTCTGGAGGCCCAGTGCCTAAGGCATTTGACTGCTAACCAGAAAGATGGCAGTTCAAATCCACCAGCTGCTCTGCAGAAGGAAGACGGGGCAATCTACCTCCATAAAGATTTACAGCCTTGGAAAACCAATGGGGGTTGCTATGAGTCAATCATCTAGATGGCAGTGGGGTTTTTATTTTTGTTTATTGGTTTTTGGGTTTTGGTTTTGGTTTTACACTATCAAAGGAACCCTGGCAGTGCAGTGATTAAGCACTTGGCTACTAACTGTAAGGTCAGCAGTTTGAAACCATCAGCAATCTGCTTCCGTAAAGATTAGACAAACAGAGAAAAGAAAACAATGTCATTGAGTTGATTCCAACTCATAGTGACCCTATAGGATAGAGTAGAACTGCACCATGGGGCTCCAAGGCTATAATCTTTACAGAAGCAAGACTGCCACATCTTTCTCCCAGGGAGTGGTTAAACCACTGACCTTCAGTTAGCAGCCTAGTGCTTAAACACTATGCCTTGGAAACCCTATGGGCAGTTCTACTTTGTCTTAAAGGGTTGGTATGAATCAGAATCAATTGGATGGCACACGACAACAATATACTATCATAAGGAGTCCCTGGGTTGTGCAAATAGTTAACACGATTCGTTGCTAACCAGAAGGTTGGAGGTTTGACTCTGTCCAATGTACCTTAGAAGAAAGGCCTGGTGATCTACTTCTGAGCAATCAGCCATTGAAAACCTTATAGAGCACAGTTCTACGCTGGTACGCCATGCTGACAACCTGGCAGCAACTGGTGCTTTGTTTTTAAATAAAATCATGATTTCCATTTTACAGATGAGAAGACTGAGGCACAGAGAAGCTACGTAACTTATACAAGGTTACACAACTAGTAAACGGTGGAACTAAGACCTTTCAGAGTCCACATGTCATACCCAGGTTTTTTCCTGCCTTCTGACCTTT
>NW_006921928.1:2579948-2581605 GCF_000298275.1 Orycteropus afer afer | reverse complement strand
GTTGTTGTTGTTATGTGCCATCAAGTCAGACCGACTCACAGCGACCCCTCCTTGGGTTTCCCAGGCTGTATCACTACGGATCTGGTAGCCTAGTGGCTAAGGCACTTGACTGCCCATCAGCCACTCCTCAGAAGGAAGATGGGGCAATCTACTTCAGTAGTGATACTGCCTTGGAAACCCAAGGAGGGGTCACTATGGGTCGGGTCCCACTCCATGGCACATTACAACAAACAACAATCACTAGGGAAGTAGATTGCCCAACCTTCCTTCCAAGGAGTGGCTGGTAGGTTTGAACTGCCACCCTTCTGGTTAGCAGTCAAGTGCCTTAGGCACTACGATACCAGAGCTCCTACCATGTAAACATGTGAGCCTCTGTTAGTATGCATTCTTTTCTTTCCTCTTCTCAACTCCTCTTGGCCTTCTGTAAGATCAAAGTTATGAAAGGAGGAGGGAGGAGTCTAGGGAGCAGAGCTGACCAGCAAGAAAGGGTTGAGGTGTGGAAAGAAAAGTCCACTTTATTCCTGACAGGAAAACACTCTGAAATGACTCTCCTTTTACCAGCAAAGTGGTTAGTCTTACAACTCCAGGAGGCGCCATTCACATAGGATACAGGGTTAGTGGTGATCCCTGGAGCCCTTCCACATGCCCACCAGGGTGAGTGTAAAAGAAGCTTCTAGAAAGGGCATGGCTGCCTATGCTCCAGCCCCAAATGCGGCCCCTGGGGACAGATAGCAGAAACTAAAGGGCTTGAGTCTTTGAGGTGGGGGTGGGGTGTCAGGGAAAGGACTTTGGCCCGGCCTAGCGGCCTAGCGAGGGGTCTAGAGATGCCAAAGCAGGCAAAGGAGGAGCCGAGAAAAACCCAGAGAAGCCACTCCCCACCACCACCCCACCCACCCCCCACCCCCGGCTGTGGGAGGGAGACCCTGACCACATCAGGGGTGTGTGGCAAGGAAATGAGGCCTCCTCAGGAACGAGCTGCAAATGAGAACCGTATGGAGTTTCGGGATCCCCGAAGGAACACAGGGAAAGGATACAGTTGCGTCCATGGGAAAGTTATTATCATCTCGGCTGAAGTTAAACATTCGGGAGGGTCTGCTTTCCATCTCCTCCGCCTAGGAGCCTGTGAAGGGGGAGGCACGTCGGGTGGTTTGTCAGGAGGGCCTGGTGGGTCACATTTTCAGAGAGGAGTCAGGGACAAGGAGGAGCTGTGAGAGGCAGCCAGTGTAGGGGAAAGCCAGGCCCTGGGGAGGCCCTCTGAGCCTCCAGCCTCCACTCCACCCCTGGGACCAGCTTGCTCCATCTCCAGCGCTCAGGAATCACTGGTGCCCACAGCAGTTATTCCTCTCCTGCTCAGGCTCTGTTTTGGGGGTATCAGAGGCTGTCCTTCACCTCTGCATGTTCCTGGCCTGGAACTGTTTCCTGGGCAGCTGGGAGGGGAGGAGGAATGCCAGACCCTGGCCCCTGAAGAAAAAAACGGATATGTAGAACTCGGGAGAGATCTGAAGGAAGGTAAGGGTATGAGGCTTCAGACTTCTGTCATTTTTACTCCCCTCAAAATGCACCAGGAGTGGAAGTGAATCGGGAGGAGAGGTCCAAGAGGGGTAAGAACCGGGTTCTCCAGGTGCTGGGGCTCTGCCAGTGACCTTTGGGGTAATAA
>NW_006921928.1:2577325-2579448 GCF_000298275.1 Orycteropus afer afer | reverse complement strand
ATAGCGACCCCTCCTTGGGTTTCCAAGGCAGTATCACTACAGAAGTAGGATTGCCCAATCTTCCTTCCGAGGAGTGGCTGGTGGGTTTGAACCTCCAGCCGTCTGGTTAGCAGGCAAGTGTCTTAGCTACTATGCTACCAGAGCTCCTATGGCTTGGCTTAGGCGCACCCTATTCCTCAAAGAGACATCTTTGCTCTTTGGCACTTTAGAGAGGTCTTTGCAGCAGATTTGCCCAGTGCAATACACCATCTGATTTCTCGACTGCTGCTTCCATGGGTGTTGACTGTAGATCCAAGTAATTGGAAATCTTTGACAACTTTAACCTTTTCTCCATTTATCATGATGCTGCTTATAGGTCCAGTTGTGAGGATTTTTGATTTCTTTATGCGGGGTGTAATCCATACTGCAGATATAGTCTCTAATCTTCATCAGTAAGTGCTTCAAGTCATCTTCACTTTCAGCTAGCAACGTTGTGTCATCTGCATGTCGCAGGTTGTTAATGAGTCTCCTTCCAATCCTGATGCTGTGTTCTTCTTCATAGTCCAGCTTCTCAGAATATTTGCTCAGCAAACAGATTGAATAAGTATGGTAAAGGAATACAACCCTGACACACACCCTTCCTGCTTTTAAACCATGCAGTGTCTCCTTGTTCTGTTCGAATGACAGCCTCTTGGTCTATGTACAGGCTCCTCACAAGTACAGTTAAGTGTTCTGGAATTCCCATTCTTTGCAATGTTATCCATATTTTATGATGCACACAGTCAAATGCCTTTGTATAGTCAATAAAACACAGGTAAACATCCTTCTGGTAGTCTTTGCTTTTAGACAAGATCTATCAGACATCAGCAATGATATCCTTTGTTCTATGTCCTATTCTGAATTCAGCTTGCATTGCTGGAAGTTCCCTGTCAATATACTGCTGCAACCATTTTTTAATTATCCTCAGCAAAATTTTAC
Source organism: Orycteropus afer afer (assembly GCF_000298275.1). Classification (NCBI taxonomy): domain Eukaryota; kingdom Metazoa; phylum Chordata; class Mammalia; order Tubulidentata; family Orycteropodidae; genus Orycteropus; species Orycteropus afer. Next base: position 2,578,491 of record NW_006921928.1, on the reverse strand, counting down.
TTGTGTGTGATATAAATATTGTTCAATAATTTCCACACTCTGTTGGATCACCTTTCTTTGGAATGGGTACAAATATAGATCTTTTCCAGTCAGTTGGCCAGTTAGCTGTCTTCCAAACTTCTTGGCATATCTGAATAAGTGCCTCCAGTGTGGCATCTGTTTGTTGAAACACCTCAATATGTATTCCATCAATTCCTGGAGGCTTGTTTCTCACCAATTCCTTCAGTGCAGCTTTGACCTCTTCTTCAGTACCATTGGTTCTTGATCATAAATCACCTCCTGAAATGGATGAACATCAACCAATTCTCTTTGGTACAATGATTCTGTGTATTCCTTCCATCTTCTTTTGATGCTTCCTACATCATTCAATATTTTGCCCATAGAATCTTTCAATATTGCAACTAGAGGCTTGAATTTTTACTTCAGTTCTTTCAGCTTGGGAAATGCCAAGCATGTTCTTCCGTTTTGGTTTTCTAACTCCATGTCTTTGCACATTTCATTATAATAAATGACGTTGTCTTCTCAAGCTGCTCTTTGAAATCTTTTGTTCAGCTCTTTTATCTTGTCATTTCTTCCATTTGCTTTAGCTACTCTCCATTCAAGCGCAAGTTTCAGAGTCTCTTCTGATAATCCATTTTGGTCTTTTCTGCCTTTCCTGTCTTTTTAATGACCTTTAGCTTTCTTCATGGATGTTGTTCTTGATGTCATCCCACACTTCACCTGGTTTTTAGTCATTAGTGTTTGATGCATCAAATCTATTCTTCTGATGATCTGTAAATTCAGATGGGATACAATCAAGGTCATATTTTGGCTCTTGTAGACTTGTTTTAATTGTCTTCAGCTTCAACTTGAACTTGCATATGAGCAATTGCTGGTCTGTTCCACAGTCAACTCCTGGCTTTCTTTTGACTGAAGATACTGAGCTTCTCCATTGCCTCTTTCCACAGATGTAGTCGATTTGATTCCTATGTGTTCCGTCAGGCAAGGTCCACATATTTAGCCACTGTTTATGCTGTTGAAAAAAAAAGGTCTTTGCAATGAATAAGTCGTTGCTCTTACAAAATTCTACCTTGTGGTCTCTGGGGTCATTTCTATCACCAAGGCCATATTTTCCAACTACTGGTGATTCTTTTTTGTTTCCAATTTTTGCATTCTAATCACCAGTA
>NW_006921928.1:2574516-2576860 GCF_000298275.1 Orycteropus afer afer | reverse complement strand
GGTTAGCAGTCAAGTGCCTTAGGCACTATGCTACCAGAGCTCCTTCATTAATGCCTAGGATATCTTTATGCATTTCATTTCACTTTTGACAACTTCCAATTTTCCTACATTCATACTTCATACATTCCATGTTCCAATTATTAATGAATGTTTACAGCTGTTTCTTCCCCTTCTGAATAGTGCCACATCAGCAAATGGAAGTCCTGAAAGCTTTACTCCATCCATGTCATTTATGTTGACTTTACTTTGAAGAGGTGGCTCTTCCCCGGTCATATTTTGAGTGACTTCTGAAGTAAGAAGCTCATCTTCTGACACTGTATCAGACAATGTGTCAGGGATATTCATAAAATTTGCCAGTAATACATCAGACAGTGTTTTATTGCTATTTATAACATTTTCACTGGCCAATTCTTGGAGTAGTGGATGGCCTCTTCCTTCTTCCAAGTCTGTCTTAGACTGGAAGCTCTGCTGCTGTCCACTGTGAGTGACTCTGCTGGTATTTGAAATACCAATGGCATAACTTCCAGCCTCACAGTAACACTCAAGCCAAGACATTACAACAAACTGACAGACAAATGGCAGACTTTGCTGGTAGGCTTGTTAAATGATTTGTTAGTGTTCTATAAAATTACATACACATTTGACATATAACCAAGTAATAACACCCAAGAAAAATGAAACTATTTGCCCCACAAACATTCATAGCAGCTTTTTTCATAATAGCTCAAAATTGTAAAAAACCCAAATGTCAACAAGAAAATGAATAAACAAATTGTGAAATATCCATACAATGGAAAGCTATTCAACAATAAAAAGCAATTAACTATTGATACACAGAACAATATGGATGAACCTCCAAAGGTGTATGCTGAACAAAGTATAATGCAGTCACAAAAGAGTCCATCCTGTAAGATTCCATTTATATAAAATACCAGAAAAGACAAAAATTAATCTATAGTGACAAAGCAAATCAGAGCTTGCCTGAGGTTGGAGGAGGGAGGAGAGAATTGACTGCAAAGGGGATACAAAGTAACTTACTTGGGTGATAAAAATGTGTGATGTGTCGCTTAACATCCATGATATGTTTTGTGAAATAGGACTTTATGTGATTTGGATGCTGTGCAAGAACCATATCGAAACTTTATGGGAGCCCACTTCTGGTCATTGCCGTCACTACTGCTGCTGCTGATGCCATTGATGCTGCTGCTGGAGCTGCTGGCAGAGATCGGAGGAACTGGTAGCGGTAGCAGTGGCAGGAGCGGAGGGAGAGGAAGAGAGCAGGGAGGGAGCAGAATATGTCCTGTCCTGCCCGCTGTTCTACCTGACTGAGCAGGAGGAGCAACCCAGCCCCCACAGCCCCTACCACCGCTGTTGTCCCTGATGCCACTTTGAACAAAGCCTGAGAACCCATACCCAGAACCATGTCCTCAGCCTCACCTGCCTATATCCCACTCATGGTCCAGTGCCGCAAAACTCTGAGTTTGGGTTTTTGTTTAGAAACCATTTGTGGGAAATAATAAACAAAAGGAGATCCGCTCCCCTTTAAAAACAAAACAAAAAAAACTTATAGGACCACAGACATATGCTGTGGGACATTATCTGAACAGATGTTAAGCAACACGTACTTGTACTTTGATTGTGGTAGGGGTTAAATAGGTGCATACATTTATCAAAATTCATCAAACTATACACTTAAAATGGATATATTTTATTGGATGTACATTCTAAATTAATAAGGCTTTTTAAAAAAAAATGGATTTCTCCTATGGATGGCACAGTCTCACCCTTGAAATCTTCTGGAGACAACAGCATGGGCTCTTCTCTCATGGCCTGCAAATGAGATACCAAGTTCCAATGTTACAATGTGAGAAAGATTCTGAGCTCCACAATCACACAGATGAGAACTGCAAGAGGACACCTGCTAGGAAGTGCCCTCTCTCTCTCTCTCTCTCTCTCAGGAAGTGCGATGATGGTGTTTTGATCAGAAGCAGCAGATGTGAACTGAAATGGTACCACTCTGTGATGTTACGGACTCAATTGCCCTAAAGTTGAAGCCAAGATTTTTAAAATATGCCTCATTGTGTCTCATCCTATGGCATACATGTCTAACCAAAATTGTTATTGCTTTGGTTACCTACTTTTGCATACTTCCCCAAAACATAGTGGCTTAGTACAACAATTTATTATTATCTCACAGTTCTATGAGTTGACTGGTTTCAGTTGAGGGGTTTTCTCTCCACATCTCTTATATGATTGCAGTCAGGTGTCAGGACTCAAGTCATCTGAAATCTTAACAGTGCTGGATGTCCAAGATGGCACAATCACATGACTGGTACCATGTGAG
>NW_006921928.1:2569168-2574291 GCF_000298275.1 Orycteropus afer afer | reverse complement strand
TTGCAGAAAAGCTTCTGAGATATTGTTTTAACCATTTTTGGAATATACAAATTGTCCCAACTATGTAGTGAAACTTCTTTTATTCTTGCTCTCCAATGTAGAATTTTAAATTGGGCTCTAACAACTTTGACAAAGAACAAAGATTTGGGAAAAGCAGGACTATACTGTTGATCAGCTTGTTATATATACATCAGCTAATATTATGGGCTATAGAAGTTAATGTCCCAAAATGTTTACTTTGTCTTCCTTTCCTTAGAGTGGAAATCTATCCTTCCTTTCATTAGAGTAATAGCTATCTTACTCTAGAACTCTCTTCTGCTATTAGCCCTCACTCTTAGTATCAGGGAGCTCTGGTAGCCATGGTGCCTAAGGCACTTGACTGCTAACCAGAAGGCTGGCAGTTCAAACCCACCAGCCACTCCTCGGAAGGCAATCTACTTCTGTAGTGATATTGCCTTGGAAACCCAAGGAGGGGTCACTATGAGTCGGGTCCGACTCAACGGCATATAACAACAACAACTTAGTATCAATCTAGTCCAAAATATATTTCTCTAGGCCACACCTGACTCTACATTCTCAGTTCCCAGCATTTCAATCTCCATTCACTTCCCCGCAAGCATTTATAATGTCTAATAGAGCTGGACTACAATATCTCATTTCACCAATAGGTGGTAGCTTAACATCAAGTTTGACATTTTGATTTCTCTAAAATACCCTTTTTATCAGGTTTTCAACTTCAACAATACTGGCTTCCTCTCAAACAAAGGGCATCTATGATAGCTGTACTGAACGTACCAGAGGAAGTCTTAATAATATAAGATTTCATTCAATAGCCCAACTCTTTTTGGAGCTAGTCAACAGACCATAATGGATAAGCCTCTCTGCCAAGAGCACTCTATTAAGTCCTCAAAATGGGTCATGATAAGAAATAAATCAAGTCTCTACTTTCAAGGCATCTACAGGGTAATTTAGGACACAAGACTGACAGTGTATAATCAACTTAAATATAGCAACTCCAGGGCTCAGGTGTGGGGCAGTTGAGGATCATAATTGCCCTGGCAGGGGGGGAAGAGGGAAGAGAAGGAGAAGAGGAGGGACTGAGTGGGAAAGCCAAGAAGAAATTGGCTATTGGTGTCCAAAGGATACAGTTGGATAAAATGTTAGAGGGAAATGGGGTGAGGGGAAAATAGTGAAAAGAATGCTGCAGGAAAAGACAGGCTTGGCTTGTATGGAGTGTGCAGACCTGAATTTTTAATGTTAAGATGTTAGCTCCAATAGGAACCTCAGAGACTATTCAGCTCACAAATAACGACCAGTGGGGCCACTGTCGATTAGAGGTGTACCCAGACTAGAATGCACCATCCTGACTTCCAGATTAGGGTTCTCTCCAAGTGTTGAGTGAGGCTGATGTAATACAGGCAAGAAAACAATTATTAGTTAGAATTTCCAAGAGGCAATGACCTCTCCTTTTTTTTTTTTTTTTTTTTTTTTTTTTCTTTTTTTCACTGAGTCCAATTTAGTTGGCCAAAGCCCTGAGTGACCTTGAGGAGGCTACTTCTCCTCTCTGAGCCTCATCTCCTCATCTTATCAAGTGCTTATTTTACACTTTGCACTGTTTTTAGTGCTTTATATATGCTAAATCATTTAGTCCTCACTACCATCCTATGCAGTGCAATGACAGTTCGGTGGTACAATTTTTGCCTTCCATATGGGAGATCAAAAACAAAAATCTTGCTGAAAATAATCAAAAATAGTTGCAGCAGTATATTGACAGGGAACTTCCAGAAATGCAGGCTGGATTCAGAAGAGGACATGGAACTAGGGATATCACTACTGATGTCAGATGGATCTTGACTGAAAACAAAGAATACCAGAAAGATGTTTATTTGCGTTTTATTGATAATGCAGAAGCATTTGATTGTGTGGATGATAACAAATTATGGATAACATTGAGAAGAATGGGAATCCCAGAACACTTAATTGTACATAGACCAGGAGACAGTCGTTCAAACAGAACAAGGCGATAGTGCATGGTTTAAAGTCAGGAAGGGTGTACATCAGGGTTGTATCCTTTCACCATACTTATTCAACCTGTATACTGAGCAAATAATCCAAGAAGCTGTATGATATGAAGAAGAATGCAGCATTAGGATTGAAGGAAGACATTAACAACCTGCGATATGCAGATGACACAACCTTGCTAGCTGAAAGTGAAGATGATTTGAAGCACTTGCTGATGAAGATAAAAGACTACAGTCTGTAGTATGTATTATATCTCAACATAAAGAAAACAAAAATCCTCACAACTGGACCAATAAGCAGCATCACTATAAATGGAGAAAAGATTGAAGTTGCCAATGATTTCCTATGACTTGGATCCATAATCAACACCCACGGAAGTAACAGTTAAGAAATCAGAAGACATATTGCACTGGGCAAATCTGCTGCAAAAGACTTCTTTTAAGTGGTGAAGAGCGAAGATGTCTCTTTGAAGACTAAAACTAAGGTATGCCTAACCCAAGCCATGGTAGTTTTCAGTCGCCTCATATGTCTGTGAAAACTGGACAGTAATAAGGAAGACAGAAGAAGAGTTGATGCTTTTGAATTGTGGTATTGGTGAAAGTACCATGGACTGCCAGAATAACTAACAAATCTGTCTGGAAGAAGTGCAGCTGAAATGCTCCTTGGAAGTGAGAATAGCCAGACTTCATCTCACCTACTTTGGTCATGTTTTCAGAAGGGACTGTTCCCTGAAGAAGGATATCATGCTCAGTAAAGTGGAGGGTCAGCAAAAGAGAAGACCCTCAAGGAGATGGATTGACACAGTGGCCACAATGATGGTCTCAGGTATAGCAAGGATTGTGAGGCTGGCTTAGGACCAAGTAGTGTTTTGTCCTGTTGTACATGGGTTGCTATGAGCCAGAGCCAACTCGACAGCACTGAACAACAACAACATATGGGAGACACAGGTTCGAATCTTATTAGCCACTGCACCTTATGCAGCCCTCACCTGTCTGTCAGTGGAGGCTTGCATGTTGCTATGGTGTTGAACAGATTTCGGTGAAGCTTACAGACTAAGATGGACTAGGAAGAAAGACCTGGTGATCTACTTCCAAAACTCAGCCAATGGAAACCCTACAGATTACAACAGGCCATGGGGAAGGTGCAGTACTGGACAGCATTTCTTTCCATTGTTCACGAGGCCACCATGAGTCAAAGGCCAACTCAGTGGCAGTTAACAACAACACAATTCTATATGGTAGGTACAATTATTACTATCCTCATTTTACAGATGAAGAAACCGAGGCAAAGGGTAATAACTTGTCCAAGATCAAAAAGCTAGTAAGAAAAGACCAGATTTGTTGGTCTGATAGAGCCAGGTGAGACCTCTGAGACTATGGACCCTAGTAACCCTTCAGATCTAGAACTGAACTCACTCCTGTGGGTTCCACCAAACAGTAGATACGGGGTAAACATTTGCATCAAGTAAAATACACTCTTTGGAGCAATCAGTCGTGGGAGAACAGAAGGGCAGTGTTTGCACTGGGCGATACCTCCGGGTGCAAGAGTGCACGGGAGGGAAGGACACAGGGAAGAGGTAGCTACAGGGAGGAAGTGGGAAGAGAACTGTTACATTGTGGGGAATGGCAGTCAATGCCAAGAAACAAATTGTATATGAACTGCTGTGTGGCAAATGAATTTGCTCTTTAAACTTTCATCCAAATCACAATAAAAATTAAATAAAGTAAAATATTAACTAAAATAATAATAATAATAAAAGCTAGTAAATGGTGGAGCCAGGATTGAAACTGAGATTGTCTGGCTCCCAAATCAAAACCTGCTACTGTCGAGTTGATTCTGACTCATGCCAACCCTGTAGGACAGAATAGAACTGCCCTATAGACTCTCCAAGGGTGTTCACTATTTATGGAAACAGATTGCCACATCTTTTCCCCAAGGAGCAGCTGGTAGGTTCTGATCACTGCCTTTTCAGTTAGTAACTGAGCTCTTAACTACGGTGCACCCAGGTCTGGCTCCCAATCACTAGAAAATTCTGTCCTTTCAGGTGGCAGGGTTGCACTAGATACCCTCTAAGGTCCCTTCTGGCACTAATATGTCAAGGAGCTACCCATTTGCTTCCTCTGGGATTTGGGTCGAGAGAACCCAGAGTTAAATTCTCTTAGGTAGTGACTAACAAGACTGACAGAATGTACCCAGCGCCAAAGACAGGGACCACTCACAGCCCACTCACATACTGAAATTTCAAGGGAAATTTCTGTGTCCTTCTGCTTTTTGGCACATTTTATAACTCCAGACATCACAGATGAGGCCAATGTCCCCATTGGCATCCTGAGAAGAGAGGATAATGTGAAAGGTAATAGAACTTCCCTTTTTCAATCCATCCATTTCTGGTTCCTCTCAGTTGCTTTTCCAAATGTGATTTTTAAACTGCAGCAGCAAGAAAGCAAAATAAACACAGAATAGTCAGCTGAGGGGCCTGCACTTTCTATTCCCTGGTTACAAAGTAAAATTAGCTAGCTGGTGGCCAGGGCTGGGAGATTTATTTTGGTCTGAAGTCAACCCATAGATTAACAATATTGGCAGGAACTATACAGGAGGGGAAAATATTTTTGACAAGACTGCATATGCTTGCAGATATATCATTCCCCTCTGCGCAGTGGCCAAGGTTGAAAAGAATGGGAGTTGGGAGTAGGCCGCGTTGTCTTCTTCCTGTACACATTCTCTCGTGGGTGATGCGAACTCACACCCTCTGGGGACAGTTGCTCCATACTCCACAGGACAGAGAGAATGCAGACCGGAAGTATGCTCCAGATCTGAGAGATGAGGGGCTTAACTCATCTCCTCCCCGATCCTTTTCTCTAAGGCCTGCATTCCATTCCAAGAGTAATTCCAGGAAACAGCTATTTCCAGACCTCAAGGACTAACTAACTGAGGGTGGTGTCAAAAAAATTATCCAAAACTGGAAATAGACAAACGAGATTACTGGGTATTCTTTCAGTGCAGTGCTAGGCTTGCACCTTTGATTGATTTCATATTGACTGGGCTATTTTATAACTGTGTAGGGACAAAGGTTAACTTGTAGATTTTTGTCTGGTAGAGAT
>NW_006921928.1:2560914-2568578 GCF_000298275.1 Orycteropus afer afer | reverse complement strand
CCCCCCCCCTTTTTTTTTCTCCAAATGATTTTGAGTTTTGTTCCACATTATTCTCCCTCTGTATCAAGGATCTCCTACATAGATACCCTTTAGAGTTTGGGTTTTTCTGATAAATACCTAGCTCCTCACATTTTCACTGGAACCAGTGTTAACATCTTACAGGTTCCCTCATTAATTAATGAGTTAAATAAAATCTTTGACATGTATCCTTCAAGGGCTACAGATGAAGCCCTTGTCTGTGACCCCCTTCATCTCCACCCTCCTCTGGAATGTGCTAAATCTTCAAAGAGCAACCTGGGCAGAGAAGTATACCTAGGACACACAAGAGTTAGGAGCCCTCTCCTTGCTTCTAGATAGTCCATGACCTTGGGCATGACAATTCTTTGAGGAAATTTTCTCATCCTCAAAATGGGAATAGTCCTTCCCACATTGTGTGAATTTCATGGGAGTTTTTAAAGGTGTTACCCAAATTTTAACGTGCACACCTGGGGATCTTATTAAAATACAGATTTTGATTCAAGAGGTCAAGGGTGAAGCCTGAGGGTCTTTCTAAAAGACTCCCAGATGATGCTAATGCTGCTGGTCTGGAGACCACTTTAAGTGGCAAGGCTCTAAGGCACATAGGAGAAACTGCCCTTTGAAAATCACAAGGTACAAAGTAAATATACTGAGGGGCCATTGAGGAATTATGGTTTACACTTAGGACTCAATTCCCACAAGACATGGGACAGCAGGTACGAATAAATAACAGTAACTGCCATTTCCTTGGAAGAAATACAGCCGGAATACTCCCTAGAAGTGAGAACGGTCAGACTTCATCTCTCGTATTTTAGTCATGTTATCAGAAGGGACCAGACCCTGGAGAAGGATATCATGTTTGGTGAGGTAGAGGGTCAGTAGAAAAGGGAAAGATCCTCAATGAGATGGATTGACATGATGACTGCAACAATGAGCTCGAGCATGACAAGGATTGTGAAGATGGCACAGGACCAGGCAATATTTCATTCTGTTGCACACAGGGTCGCTATGAGTTGGAGCTGACTCAACAGCACCACCAACAACAGCAAAACAGTATGCCCAGCAGAGTACTTTAAGCCTTTACATATCTGATCTCAATTTATTGGCACAACCAGCCTAGGAGAGAAAGTATTATCACTATCCCAACTTACTGAAAAGGAAACTGAGGCTCAGGGAGATGGAGGAAGTTCCACAATGCCAGTCACAGAGCAGTGTTGACTTTTAGAGCCAGGCCTAGCTGAGCTCTAACTAGAAGGCCACACAGATTTCTTCCTTTACCACAACCTCAAAGGGCTGTCGCTCCTTGACCAAATCTGTAGGGATTTTTGAAAGGGAGAAGGGAGAATTTGCCTCCCTACCTTAAGGATCTTATTCCCCTATTCCCTAGAGAATTCCTCTACCCTCCCCCATTGCAGCAATCAGAAGAAGATAGGGAGGCCAGGACTTCTTAGCAATTCCAGAGTAGACTTGCTAATTGACAACCTACTGTTTGCTTAGCTTGGTCATTGGTCCTGGAGGAAAATAGGGAGAAATATAAAGACCTCAAACAGGTTCCTGCCCTCAAGATTATACTCCAATAGCAGACTATCATGTCTATGTTGCTGTTGTTGTCAGGTCCCATGGAGTCGGTTCTGATTCAGCAACCCTATGTATAACACAATGAAACACTGCCCAGTCCTGCTCCATCCCCACAAACATTGCTGTTTGAGCCCACTGTCACAGCCACTGTGTCAATCCGTCTTGTAGAGACTCTTCTTTTTCACTGAACTGCTACTTTACCAAGCATGATGTCCTTCTCCAAGAACTGGTCCCTTCTGATGAATGTCCAAAGTATCTGAGACAGTCTCACCATTCTCACTTCCAAGGAAGATTCTGGCTATCCTTCTAGGACAGTGTTCTATTCAGTGTTCTTCACCAACACCATAATTCGAAGTCATTTATTCTTCTTCCATCTTCCTTACTCATTTCCCAGCTTTCACAGGCATATGAGGCGATTGAAAATAGCATGGCTTGGGTCAAGCACACCTTAGTCCTCAAAGTGACATCTTTGCTTTACGCCTTAAAGAGGTCTTTTGCTGCAGATTTGCCCAGTGCAATATACTACTTGTCGTTATATTACTGCAATACAACTTCAGATCTTCCTTGCCAGGACTTTTGTTTTGGAAAACCCTCTCCCCTTTGTATAGGAGCTCTGGTAGCATAGTGGCTAAAGCACTTGACTGCTAACCAGAAGGCTGGCGGTTCAAACCCATCAGCCACTCCTCTGAAGGAAGGTTGGGCAATCCTACTTCTGTAGTGATACTGCCTTGGAAACCCAAGGAGGGGTTGCTATGAGTCGGGCCGACTCGATGGCACATAACAACAACAACAACAACTCCCCTCTGTTCAGTGGGCCTTGTTTATCATCAAGACCATTTGGACTGTGAAGATAACCCTTCGGAATGTTTTTTTAATGGCCCGGGGCTTGGAGAAGGACAAGGCAGGTGGCAGATGGGATGGGGGGGGGGTCGGGAAGAGAAGGAGGTGAATGGCAATTAGAGTCTATTTCAGTTGACGGTGTGTGCTCCCAGGGACCCAGGGACTGGGTCCTCCTTTGCTAAATGTAAATATCAAACCAATAAATGCTAATGTAGCATGCAAAAGTGCTGATTTGGGAGAAAGTTCCAATCATTCAGAGAGCTTGTTGCAAAAAGCACTTAGGTGTTCTGGCTGCGAGGGGAGCTGGGGAAGGAATAAAAGAACGGAATGTATAGCTCCTTTCTGAGTCCTGGTAGTGCCTGGGCCACCTAATCCTGGAAGGGGAACCAGTGAAAAAGCATGGGGGCAGGGCTCTTGGGGAAAGGGATGGGCAAGGAACAAGACAAAAATAGGAAAAGGGGATTCAAATTACTGAATAAAGAGCACCAGAAAAGGGTGATAGCAGAGAGCCCTGTTACCAAGATCTCTGTGAACTTGTTTTGATGGAGCCTTTTCCCAAGATCATTGTCATCCCGGTATGTTTCCAGAAGGCAATCCTGCCACATCAGTCTGCATTCACAGATTGTATTTCTGATAGGTGGCTCTGCTCTCTCTGTCCCACCCCAAATCGAACCCCATAAGCATTGCAATAACTTGTCGGGATCCTACCCCACCCCCCAAAAAAATTCCAGTGTGTCTGGTGGTCCTGTCCCAAACCCAAACCTGCCATACTTACTGTCTTCATAGAGCTTTGCAAATATTTGTGAACTAGATGCAATATAAGTGGCTTTTAAGGGACTTAGAAAGCCGGGAAGTGTGCTGGAGAGAAGACTCAATTCAGTGTTAGGACAACTGAGTTCCCAGGTGCGGCTCTGCCACATTGACCTTGGAGAAGATTCCGAACTTCTCTGAGCCTTAAGATCTTGGTTGCTTTATCTGTAGAATGAGGATAACAATAGCCACTGGGATACTTAAATGACACAAAGATACATGGGCAAGTAAGCTGCAAATCTGGGAGCTCTGGTGGTGTAGTGCCTAAGGCATTTGACTACTAACCGGAGGGCTGGCAGTTCAAACCCACCAGCCACTCCTTGGAAGGAAGACTGGGCAATCTACTTCCGATACCCCCTCGAAAATCCAAGAAAGGGTCGTTGTGAGTCAGATTTGACTCAATGACAGTGAGTTTGGTTTTTTTGGTTTGGTAACCTGCAAATCTAGAAGGCTGTTGCAGTGTGTTTTCAGCAGAGTAGGTTGCCTGGGAGACAAGCAGCAGTGGAGCTTCACCCCACGTAGGTTGTGGCCAGGCTTCCTATTTGAGTGACTCCATGGTCTTCAACTTTCGGGGTCCTCTTTCTGGCCCTAGAATACTGAGAAAACACCTTCTCTACCTTATAGTATTCTAACTCAAAGCAAACTCATCACCATCAAGTTGATTCCAACCCACAGTGACCCCCATTGGTTTCCAAGGCTGTAAATCTTTACAGAAGCAGACCGCCTCATCTTTCTTCCGTGGAGCAGAATTCCCTTGAATTTGCCATTTAATCCAGTCAAATTTATATCCCTGCCTTCTCCTTTTTCCTTAGATCCTCTTCCCAGAGCTGTAGCCCTCATTCAGAACCTTGTGGCTTTTACCTAGAAACTTGCAGACTCCCTGCTTCATGTCTGGCCACCCTAGTCCCCACTTCTTCATGGCCTCCTCAATTATTCCACTGTCCTATGATTTGACTTTAACCCTGTATTCCAGCCTCATCTGGTCCTGCCCTCAACAGCCCAGCCCTACTGCTTAGCAGCCCTAGAACTTGCCCCATACCTTCCTGCCTTTGCACATGTTTCTTTACCAGACCAGCAACTTGGACCTTCTTGGCCCAGCTGGAATAATGGACCCCTTGGCTGCCCTCAACAGGATTTGAGCTCCTTCCCGGGCACTTTTTTCTCTCACACACACACACAGTTCTCTGCCTTGTAGGATGGCAGCCAAGTTGACACATATTTGGGTGGGGGACGGAATACAACTCAATCCATGACACTATTTAACTAACACTGTGAAAATGATCAGGTAAGACATATGAGGTTAAATGATAAAGACATTATAAAAGACATTTTGGATTCCATCTGGCTCTATTTTGAATCACTTGCTCTGGGAGAAGCCAGTTACCACGTCATGAGGACACTGAAGCAGACCCATTGGAGAGGTCCACATGTCAAGGAACTTATCAAATTGTAACATCAGGCCTTGTCTAATTTCACAGGGAGGAGAAAGGAGAGTCAGCATCATCATGAGCCCAAAGCTGATTGCTATGAGGTAGAGATCAGACATACTTCTATCCTCCAACCTCTTCACCATTTCTGACACTAGCTGTTCTGCTCATGGCACTTTCTACTTCTATGCTGGGTTCAATAAATTGTTGCAATGGCCACACAGAACTCACAGACCATAGTCAGCAATTATGTTGTTTATTAAGGAAGTAACAGGTTACAATTCAGGTTCAAGATCAACTTGGTAATAACAGGAACAACTCAGAAGACAGGATATAGTTTATCAACCAGGACAGCTTCTAACCTCTCACCTCTTTCTCTTCAGTGCCTACAGGCAGACAAACCTCACTCTCTGCCGTGCCTGGGTGCCAACCCTAACTCTTAGGCTGAGTCCTCGTTCTTGGCCTCAGGGCCTGCTCAGGCCTGGCCTCTGATCTGCTCGGATAAGTGTTACAAAACTCTTTAGCTCTGCTGATAAGTGCCCAGAGGCACCCTACTTGGCCAGGAAGCTTCCTGCCTACAGGTGCTAAGGTCTCTTACTCTGTGGGTCAGCCAGCCAACTGCAGCCATCTGCCCGTCCTGTGCCACTACCTTCTCATGCCTCTGCCATCTCCAGTGTTACAGTGTTGCAGTTCCGTTTCCTAGTTCTAGGAGGTTCTCAGCACAGGGACCCAGGGTCCAAGGGATGTGCTCTGTTCCTAGCTCTTCTTGATGGTTATGAGGTACCCCCTAACCTGTGGGAATGGATCTTTTTAAGCCTAGCAGGATGGCAAAACAACCCAAGCCCCTACAAAGGCCCCATGTACCTTATTTGTATTAACAACCAATGCAAGGGTTCCATGCATCTTATTTGCATTAGCAAACTGTCCAATCCCCTTGGTGGGTCATAGGCACTTTGTTTGCATAGTTCTATCCAATCATTGTGTGGGAGTTGCAAGAGTATGGCTAGAAGCAGCATATAAAAGTATTCACTGCACCATAAAACCGAGCCCTCCTACTAACAGCCAACGCCATTTCACCAGCCATTTGAGTAAGTCACCTTGGATGTGAATATACCAGCCTCAATAAAGCTCTCAGATGACTGTTGGCAGCCCCAGTTGACATCATGACATCTTGCAACCTCATGCAGGAACCTGAGCCAAGACCCAGCTAAGCCACTCCTGAATTCCTGACCCTCAGAATTGTGAGATAAGAAATGTTGATTGTTTTAAGTCATTAAGTTTTGGGGTGGTTTGTTATTCCCTGTCCTTATATCAAACAATACTGGGACTAGGCATACTTTCTTGTTCCTTTGTCTAAACAATACTAAGAGAAAGCAGAGGATTTGGGGCATTCCAAGGTAGAATTCTCACTTTCCATTTGGGAGACCCAGGTTTGACTCCCAGCCAATGCACCTCAGGTGCAGTCACTGCTCATATGTCAATGGAGGCTGCATGTTGTTATGATGCTGAGTAGATTTTAGCAGAGTTTCCAGACTAAGATGAATTAGGAAGAAAGGCCTGGCAATGTACTTTGGAAAATCAGTCAACGAAAACCCTGTGCTATAGAAGAATTCTGATCAAAAGGGAGAAAATGCAGAACAGAATTTTCATATTCTCATGGAATCCAGACTTTCTGAAACCAAGGAGGGTGGATGAACCCAAAAAAACTATTGTGTTGTTGTTGTTATGTACCCTCGAGTCAGACCTAACTCATAGCGACCCCTCCTTAGGTTTCCAAGGCAGTATCACTAAGGAAGTAGATTGCCCAACCTTGCTTCCGAGGAGTGGCTATTACCATGAGATAATTTTTAAACCTTAAACCAAAAATGTCCCCTGAAATCTTCTTCAAACCAAACAACAGTTTCACTTAACTAGCAAAGAGCATCCACTTTGAGCATTGTGCTTTTTTAAGAACTATCTGTATGGGATCAAGTTGACACCGGCAACTCCAAAGATCAGGTAGAAAACTTACGGGGCAGTGAGTTTCTGTTAATGGGAGAGGAACAATTCAGAAAAGGATGGTGAGAATGGTTGCACAACTCAAAGAGTATAATCAATGTCACTGAATTGTACATGTAGAAACTGTTGAATGGGTGTGCATGCTGCTGTGTATATTCTCAACAACAAAATGGAAAATAAATTATTTTTAAAGGATACTAACCTCCCCCCAAAAAAAAAAAAAAAAAAAAAACCTATGGATCACAACAGTCTGATCTGCCACTGATCATGGGAATGTCAGAACCAGGCAGTGTTTTGTAATGTTGTGCATGGGGTCACCATGAGTCGAAGGCCAACCTGATGCCAGCTGACAACAACAATAAAAACAGGCAAAAATAACTTAGCTACTTATTCTAGGAAATACTTGCTCCTGGAAGATAAGACTGTGGACCAACGAAAATAGCTTCTTATCAAGACTAACAGGTTGTTCATCAAAACTTACTACAAGACCTTTGCTTTGTTGTGTTCACCAATCCAAAGCCATTTTGCCATAAATTCTGCCCCCAAAGTCACCCAGCCCAGGCTTTAAAATGCTATAAATACCCTCCCTAAGCTCCCTCACTTTGTGACACTTTGTTAAGGAGGTATTCTCCCTTACTGACATAGGTCTAATAAGCTTAACTTTGCTTGACAGAGAAATTTTTCTGATGGTCTATCAGGATAGTCTATAGTTGATATCACACACCCTGGGTGTTATGGATTAAATTGTGTACCTCAAAATATGAGTTGGAATCCTAAGCCTTATACCTGTAGATGCAATCCCCTTTGGGAATAGGATTTTCTTTTTTATGTTAATGAAGCCATATCTGTGTAGAATGTGTCCTAAACCTAATCACTTCTGAGTTATAAGGAACAGATTAGAAGAAACCCCAAACTCACTGTCGAGTGAATTGCAACTCATAGTGACCCCCATTGGTTTTCCAAGGCTGTCTATCTTTTTTTTTTTTTAATTTT
>NW_006921928.1:2554039-2558389 GCF_000298275.1 Orycteropus afer afer | reverse complement strand
TGAGGAGTGGCTAGTGGGTTTGAACCACCAGCCTTCTGGTTAGCAGTCAAATGCCTCAGGCACTGTACCACCAGAGCTCCTTAAGAAGCAGATTAGACGCAGGTGGAAAAATAAGTAAAGCACCAATACGGGAAGATGCCACATGGGGATTGCCAAAGAACCCAGGAACAACAGGGGTACAGAAGCTGAAAGAGACAAAGACCTTCCCTCAGAGCCAACAGAGAGAGAAAGAGAGACAGAGACACCCTTTCCTTAGAGCCAATGCTCTGAATTGGACTTCTGGCCTCCTGAACTGTGAGAAAACAAATTTCTGTTCTTTAAAAACACTCCTTTTGGGTTTTGAGTACCTGGATCTGTTCTGTCCAATACAGTAGTCACTAGCCACGTGTGGCTATTTACATTAATTAAAATTTAATTTAATTTAAAATTAATTTTCTTGTTCATACTAGCCACATTTCAAGGGCTTGACTAACCCACTGCCATGGAGTCACTTCCTACTCATAGCAACCCCTTTTGGGTTTCCAAGGCAGTAAATCTTCCTTTCTTGGAGTGGCTGGTAGGTATGAACCACCAACCTTCTGGTTAGCAGTCAAACACCTTAGGCACTGAACCACCAGAGTTCCTTAGTGGCTACCATATTGGACAGTGCATTTTCATCATTGCAATAAGTTCTATTGACAGTGCTGCTCTAGATGAAAGGGGGTTACTGTTTGCTTCAGAGGTGGGCTACCCCTGAGGAAATCCTAAGCTCATAGAGGCAGACAAGTTGGGGGTGACTGCAAATTGGGGAAAGCTTATTTTCCAGAGGAGCTCTGGTGTTGCAGTGCCTAAGGCATTTGACTGCTAACCACAAAGTTGGTGGTTCAAACCCACCAGCTGCTCCATGGGAGGAAGATGAAGCCATCTACTTCGGTAAAGATTTACCACCTTAGAAATCCAATGGGGGTCGCTATTGAGTGGGAATCGACTCAATGGCAGTGGGTTGCTTTCCAGAGCAAAAAGGACTACCAGGCTGGTTTCTTAGGGACTTCCTACAGGCTGCCCGCGCAGCTCTACCAGGCAGGCCCCCTCTCTGGCTTGCAGAAAATCATCAAGCTTTGCGTCTGCAGTTCACACAGGCCTGCTGATTCTTGGGACTGCGCATGATTTCCACAGAGCAGCCCTTACTCAGCTGGGAAAGAAGATAGATGATTCCCAATCAACACACTGCCTCCCTCAGCCTCCCGCACCTCCTCACCGACCCGCAGCCGCAGCCGGGCTGGTCGCTTTCTTGCTTCAGTTCTGACAACAGCCTGCTGGGCTGCAGAGCCTTCTAGCTCACTCCCCTGTATCCTTGTCATCCCCCAGGTGGGAGATGTGGGGAGAAGTTTGGGAGGAAACAGTGGCCTCGTGTGTGGCTCTTACAGAACAAGAACTGGGCCAAAGGGAAGATTAGAGATTAATCAAATCATTGGACTTTTTTTCTCCCCTTCTTTTTGTGGCTTTGAGAATTTTTATTTCTTCAATGGTAACTCTTCCTGACTAGGGAATATCATTTAAAATGATTCTGTCTTTAAAATTGTGAGATGAGGGGAAGGGAAAAGTCACCTCCAACCAGGTACTCACCATGCAAATCAAGGACATTTCCAAATGTTGGCAATCTGCTAAGGGACTTCAAATGTGTCCAAGTCCAATTACACTTCATTTTGGGTGTGAATTGAGGAACTCTGGGGGAGGTGGCCTGGGTATAACGTGTCATGGTCGAAACTGTGGTAATGAACTGAGGCCTTTGTTCCTGGGAGCCCAGCTGCTGACAAGTGTGCTGTTTCCTGAAGGGCGGAGGTGTACTGTGTCCCCCACCAGGTGCAGGAAACAGGGCAAAGACTGTAGCTGCCATAAAAAAAAAAATCATGATGTTAGGGTAAGCTTTAATTTTCTTCACTTTTAAAAATCAAAGGACCTGCAGTCCAGGTCAACACCTAAATCTTTTCATGTTCCACAGATAGTCATATACACTGTAGGTCTCATATGATTTGATTGAAATTGGGATCTGGAAAATTACTCTTATCTAACCTAGGTGACTGCATGGAACAAATGATTAAGTGCTGACTCAGAGCGACCCCCATTGGCTTTCTGAGGCAGTTAATCTTTACAGAAGTAGATTGTCCAGTCTTCCTTCTGTGGAGTGGCTAGTGGGTTTGAACTGTCAACCTTCTGGTTAGCAGTCAAATGCCTTGGGCACTGCACCACCAGAGCGCCTTATTTATTATTATTATTTTTGGTTTATAGGCCAAAAGGTTGGTGGTTCTAACCCACCTAGAGGTGCCTCAGAAGATAGACCTGGTGATCTCCTTCCAGAAAGAAGGTCACAACCTTGAAAACCCTATGAAACAGAGTTCTGCTCAGCACACTTGAGTCAGAATGGACTTCATGGCAATGAACAACAACAACTTATGTCTTGAGTACCACCTCCATTTCTATAGCTTTGTAAGTTTGGGTGGATGTGGTAAAAGGCCTGAGGGGAAAGGAGATCCTTGTAATTCATTGTTGTCACTGTTAGGTGCTGCAGAAACACTGCCTGGTCCTGTGCCAGCCTCACAATCCTTGCTATACCTGAGCCCATCGTTGCAGCCACTGTGTCAATCCATCTCATTGAGAGCCTTCCTCTTTTTCGGTGACCCTCCACTTTACCAAGCATGATAACCTTCTCCGGGGAATGGTCCCTTCTGACAACATGAACAAAGTAGGTTGCTTTAAAAAAAAATTTTTTTTTTAATGATTTTGGTGTTGCTATCTGGTTAGAAGGAAGATGGGGCAATCTACTTCCGTAGTGATACTGCCTCAGAAACCCAAGGAGGGGTCGCTATGAGTCGGGTCCGACTCGAGGGTACATAACAACAACAACATCTGGTTAGAACGGAGCTGATGACTGTTGCTGGTTTTGGAAACAGCTCTCTGTGGGCAAGGCTAGTGGCTTAAGAATATTCAAGAATGCTAGTCCAGAAAGTCCTTCAAAAAAGACACAGCATTTAGAAATCTAAAGACTAGGTCAGAGCAGGTCTGCTGCGGAGATTCCTAGCAGGGTATGTGAGAGCAGTAAATCTGCTGCAAGTGGGAGAAATAAGATCAAAAGCTGGTCTCTCCCACTTGCTGGGAAGCTTAGGCAATTCATTATTTTATGTCCTCTCTTCTTTTTTTTTTCAAATGCAGATACTCGGAGAAAGGTAACACATTCAGCTACTAACACCTTAGTGCAAATGCATTCATCAGAGCCCTTATGAGTGGCAGAGGAAGCCAGCAAGGCTGCCTGTGAACAGGGAATAAAAAGAACTGATGCTCCAGCCGCACGGTAGCTTCAGTTGTCTAGGCTGGAGTCCTGGCATCCAAAGGAGTTTGTAAAACTCCCCAGGTGATGTCAATATGCAGCCAAGTTGAGAACCCCTGGGATAGAAGATCAAGACTGAAAGAGGCTGGCGGGTGGGGGCAGCAAGGAGTGGGGGGAGTGGAAGCGACAAAAGGCAAAACAGAGTTCCTTTAATGAAACGACTAAGTTAGAGTCCTGGAGCCTCAGTTACCAGCCACAGAGTCCTGGTAGAGTTACTTTTACCCTCTGATCTTCATTCTCTTCATCTGTTAAATGGGGATAATAAACATTTATGTTTAGGACAGGAGTCCCTAGATAGTGTAAATCACTATCTTCTCAAGCCGCTGACCAAAGGGATGGAGGTTTGCGTCTACTCAGAGGCACTGTAGAAGAAAGGCCTCGTGATCTTGTTTTTGTTAGATGCTGTGAAGTCAGTTTCATCTCATAGTCTCGACTTCTATTGACAATAGAATGAAACATTGCCCGGTCCTGTTCCATCCTCACAATCCTTGCTATGCTTAAGCCCATTGTGGTGGCCACTGTGTCAATCCATCTCGTTGAGGGTCTTTCCCTTTTGCACTAACCTCTACTTTTCCAAGCATAATGACCTTTATAGGGACTGGTCCTCCTGATAACATGCCCAAGCACATGAAACTAAGTCTCCCCATCCACCCTTCAAAGGAGCATTCTGGCTGTACTTCTTCCAAGACAGATGTGTCCCTTTTTCTGGCAGTCCACAGTACATTCAATATTCTTCACCAATGCCATAATTCAAATGCATTAATTCTTCCTTAGTCTTCCTTATTCATCATCCACCTTTTTCGTGCATATGAGGCAACTGAAAATATCATGGCTTAGGTTAGGTGCACTTTAGTCTTCAAAGTGACATCATTGCTTTTTAATACTTGAAAGAGGTCTTTGGTAGTGTCTAAGGCATTTGACTGCTAACCAGAAGGCTCGCGGTTCAAACCCACCAGACATTCCTTGGAAGGAAGGTTGGGCAATCT
>NW_006921928.1:2538647-2553694 GCF_000298275.1 Orycteropus afer afer | reverse complement strand
TTAGTCTTCATCAGTAAATTCTTCAAGTCATCTTCACTTTCAGCAAGCAAGGCTGTGTCATCTGCGTATCGCAGGTTGTTAATGAATCTTCCTCCAATCCTGATGCCATGCTCTTCTTCATACAGTCCAGCTTCTTGGATCATTTTCTCAGCATACAGAGTGAGTAAGTATGGTGAAAGAAGACAACACTGTTGCACACCCTTTCCGATTTTAAACCTTGTTCTGTTTGAATGACTGCCTCTTGGTCTATGTACAGGCTTGTCATGAGCACAATTAAGTGTTCTGGAATTCCTGTTCTTCGCAATGTTACTCATAATTTGTTATGATCCACACAGTTGAATGCCTTTGCATCATCAATGAAACACAGGTAAACATCTTTGCGGTATTCTTTGCTTTCAGCCAAGGTCCATCTGCCATGAGCAGTGATATCCCTCATTCCACGTTCTCTTCAGAATCCAGCTTGAATTTCTGGCAGTTCCCTGTCAATGTATTGTTGCAACCATTTTTAAATTTACTTTCATATGACATTGTTCGATAATTTCCACACTCTGTTGGATCACCTTTCTTTGGAATGGGCAAAAGCATGGATCTCTTCCTGTCAGTCTATGCCAAGCTTCTTGGCATAGGTGAGTAAGGGCTTCCAGTGTTGCATTCATTTGTTGAAACATCTCAAATGGTATTATATCAATTCCTGGAGCTTTGTTTTTCATCGATGCCTTCAGTGCACCTTGGACTTCTTCCTTGAATACCATCCGTTCTTGATCTGCTACCTCCTGAAGTGGTTGAACATTGACCAATTCTTTTTAGTACAGTGACTCTGTGTCCTGGTGATCTACTTATAAAAACTCAAGCACTGAAAAGAAAAAAGTGCCCTGGAATATAGTTCTACTGTGACACACGTGGGGTTGTGAGGTCTTTATGAGTCAGAACCAACTCAATGGCAACTGGTTTTGCTGGTTTAACCAGTTAAACCATTACTTGAATGTGAATGGGCATCAAGATCCCCTGGAGGGTTTGTTAAAACACAGATTCCCAGGACTCCTCTATTGTCATTCCCCTCTTCAAGATTCAAATTCAGCAGGTCTGGGAGGGCCCTGAGAATGTGAATTTCTACCAAGTTCCCAGGGATGCTGATGCTGCTGTTCTAGATTACACTTTGAGAACCACGAATATTATAGGCAGTTAAGCTAATTATTATTTTTTGTTGTTGTTGGGTGCTATCAAGTCAATTTTCGACTCATAACGATCTCGTGTGTCAGAGTAGCACTGCCCCATAGGGTTTCCTAGGTTGTAATCTTTATGGGAGCAGATCACCAAGTCTTTCTCCCGCAGAGCCACTGGTGGGTTCCTAAGGCCAGCAATTAGGTCAGCAGCTGAATGCTTAACCTTTGTGCTTCCAGAGCTCCTTAGTTATTCTTAGTTCACAAATTGAATCCACCAGAAGGCCTGAAGCCAAACAAAACACCCTGTTCTCTCCTGAAACAGGACTCAAGAACTAAACTGAGGGTTGAATTTTCACACAAATATTCACATTGTTTTAGCCTTTAGTTAAAATACGGCCCACATTCAAACGAGTGGAATAGCACAGAGAAACCCCCTTAGGAAGTTGAGTTGTCCCAGGGCCATAGAGAGGGCACATTTTAAATCTCTACTGCCCCCATCCCCCCAAAAAAGTGTCCCCTGCCTGATGTCCTCCCAAAGAAGCCTGGTCTGGGCTGCCTTCGGGACAAGCTGGTGTAACTGATTAAAGTTGCTTTGCTCCCCTGGGGAGTGGGCCTCCTGGCCCTCTGGAGTACCGTTCACACCGTGAATCCACTGCGGGGGAGGAGGGAACCACATTTCCTCTGTAAAATGCTCAAAGGCTTTCAGGAGCTGGGGGAGGGGCTGGGGGACTCCTAACTTAGCTAATCCTCTCTGCAGGGCTGGTCAAGGGAAGGCTTTGAAGTAAAAAAGGTCACCTACTCATCATTAATTGTCTCCTTCCATCTCAGGTACCCACCCCTGCTTCTCCCATCCCTGGGCCCAGCCTCTTTCCAATTCCACCCTGGGTTTGTTGCCTCACTCTGCCCCAGACTTTCCATCGTATGTTCGCCAACTCAAAGATGTCAATGACAAGAGGGTAAAAGAGCCCAATCTTTCCATCTGTGGGGGTAGCAGTTTGATGCCTTCTCCATGAGTCTTAACGTTTTCCCCAAGGCATCTCAAATGGTGAATCTCTGGTGCCCGAATTCACAGGGGATACTGTAAGCCACTGAGGACTCTTAAGGATCAAAACAAAAGCCAGAGCATGTCAGACTAGCTCCAAAATTGATATTGAACTAGGAGATCAGAATTCTGCCCACATGGATGGACGCATTGGGAGTTTCTCACCTTGAGTCTCCAGGGCAAGTCTGGATGGAACTCTCCCAGGGTTGCCTAGAGAATGACCAGTAAAGGCAGCTGCACTTTTATGAAAAACTGGCATGGAATGGGGAGGGTTGGGTGAGGTGGGGCAGGGCAGTATCAAAAAGTAAGTACGCATGAATTATCTAGGATATGTCAGATCATTCTGGCACAGAATTCCTTGCTCCCTGGACCATGCAGCCTGGGCCTACTGCATCGTTAGTCTGGGCCACCTGGGATGTTACCCCCAAAATGGTGCCGATTCAGGATCTCTGCTTCCCTAGGCTAAGGGGCCCAAATGATCACAACCTGAAATTAATGATTTTTCAATTCATTTTCTTTACTTGTTATTAGTCTCATCCATTAAAATGTTTTGAGCTCCATAAGGCAGACATTGACAGTCTTGTTCACTATTAAAGCATCAGCCCTAGCCCAGTGGTTAGAACATCTTGCCTGGCTATATGGGTGGATAGGTGAGCGGGTAGATAGGTAAGTGGGTGAATGGATGGGTGAGTAGATGGATGGATGGACGGGTGGGTAGATGGATGAGTGGACTGGCTTCCACACAGTATCAAGGTACTTTTTCTGTAAGATACTCTAACACCTAGAATAGTTGTTCTCAAAACTTCAGGTCTTTACACTCTTAAAAACTATTGAGGATTCCAGATTTGTTTATGTGGGCTGTATCTATCAATATTACCCATATTAAACATGAAAACTGAGACAAAATTGAAATATTTATGTAGTAGTTGATATAACAATAATAAATACAGTCCATGTGTGGTAGGCAGCCTTTAAAATGGTGCCCAATAATCCCTGTCTTCTGTCATTCACACCTGTGTAATCCTCTTCCCTTGAATGTGGGCTGGAATTACCAACCCACTTCTGATAGACAGAATATGGCATAAGTGATGAGATGTCACTTGCAAAATTAGATTTAAAAAGATGGTGGCTTCTGTCTTGGGCACTCTCTTTTCACTCTCTCTGGGAGAAGCCAGTTGCTATGCTCAATGGCATCACTAGGGTTGATGTCACCCAGTGCAATAACTCATGGATTCACAACCCCTCCCATGGACCTCCTCCCATACCAGATCATACAGAATCATTAGTAATGTTTATTATCAATTTTAATCATAGAATGATATGTGATAAATATAGTTGTAAGTTGCTTAAATGTAATATTTCTTAGATTATATGAATACTAATGACAAAATGGGAGCTCTGGTGGCATAGTGCCTAAGGCATTTGACTGCTAACCAGAAGGCTGGCAGTTCAAACCCACCAGCCACTCCTCAGAAGGAAGGTTAGGCAATCTACTTCTGTAGTGATACCACCTCGGAAACCTAAGGAGGGATCACTATGAGTCAGATCCGACTCAACGACAGTGCGTTTTAATGACAAAATTTTTTTGTAAAATCTTTCTACGTTGGATTAAACATTATTAGTAACTGAGCAGAAGCCTTTTTTTTAAATTTTTATCCTTCTTTTCCTTTAATTATTACTCATTCCTTAAAAAATTATTGATATAGGTTCACAAATACTAATTAACACAATGTTGTAGCTAAAACACCAGCAGCAACAAAAACAAAAATGCATGCTTGTAGCATGTGCAGATGAAACCACGTGATTGAAAGCATCATTGTAATTGGGTAATAATGACAGCTCTAACTGGAGCGCACTAGAAGGTTCAAAAAGCAAATTAGCATAGAGTTTTAGCCTTGTAGATATATTGATACATGTCAGCCGGACTTATGAAAAAATGTTTTTGTTGTTATAACTACAGGATATCTTTCTAAAACATAATCCATTTCTGCTGAAGCACTACACAAAAATTTTATAGACAATCATTTTGGTGTTACCTCTCTGACAGTGTCACCTGGTGCTGTCTGCACCCCCTGCATCCCAGTAGTGATGCCCTGGCCATGTCATGAGTGGCAAAGAACTAAGGCCTGCCAATAGTCACATTAATGAACTTGGAAGTGGCTCCTTCCCCAGTTGAGCTTTAAGATGACTACAACCCCACTTCACCTTGATTACAACCTGGTGAGAGAGCCCAGGCCAGAACCACCCAACTAAGCTGCTCCCAGATTCCTGACCACAGAAGTGGAGAGATCATAAATGTTTCATTTATGAAATGTTGCTGGTTTAACCAGTTAAACCATTACTTGAATGTGAATGGGCATCAAGATCCCCTGGAGGGTTTATTTAAATACAGATTCCCAGACTCCGCTATTGTCTCCCCCCACCCCACCCCCAAGGTTCAAATTCACCACTAAATTTTGGGGAAATTTGTTACCCGGCAATAGCTGACCAATATATCTGTTAATATCAATAGCATAATTTTATATTAAAAGACCCCAAAAACTGTATTTTCAAAAAAAAAAATTTAGGAAGAAGAGTGGCATTAATTTTGCAAACCTTTTTAATATCTGGATTAATAGAAGACAACTGCTTTCTCATATCTGCATCAGCATTCAATCTGTTGTGATACATTGTTTTGGTTGAAGAAAATCTGTCCACATAAAGATCTGCAGTTAGAAAAGGGAGGACCCCACAGACCTTCTGAAAAGCTCTTGGGGAACCCTTGGACTATACTTTGAAAACTATGGACCTAGCCTATCATGGCCCCAAAATATTGACTCTAAGGTTGTTGTGGATTGAATTGTGTGCCCCCAAAAGTTATGTTAAATCCTAACCCCTGTACCTGTAAATTTGATTCTGTTTGGAAATAATTTTTTTTCCTAATGTTAATGAAATTATGCCAATGTAGGGTGGGTCCTATATCTAATTACTTCTGACTGGTGTCTTATAAAAAGAGCAGAATAGACACAGACACACACAAGGGGAAGAGACCATGTGAGGAACCCTCTACAAGTCAAGGAACACCAAGGAAAGCCAAGGAACACCTGAAGCTTCCTACAAGGAAGGATCCTCCCCTAAGAGACCAATGTCCTGATTTGGATGTCTAGCCTCCACAACTATGAAACAATAAATTTCTGCTTTTTAAAACCATCCAATTGCGGTATTTACATTAGGGGAGCTAACATAAGGGTAACTAAGACAAGGGCCCTCACTCTCAATCTTGGTTTCTTGTTTGGAACATTCACCATTTCTCCTTGTGCTGGGGTGATGGTGGTGACTGACTCCATCCAGGAGGTCCTGTCCCCTGCCCTAAGGGATAAGGTTCTCCTCCCAGGCCCCCAATCTTTGTTGTGTCATGCCCAAGATGCCACACAGAGGGGAAAGGAAGCCCCCACCTGAGACCTATGGTTAAGGTTTAGACAGCTGAGCTGGGAAGAGCAGGGGTATTGTTCTGCACAGTGAGGGCCTCCAGATACTAAGGTTTACCAACGGTTTGCTGGATCCTCAGGGATTTTCCCCTCTCCACCCCTTTCCTTCACACCCTCATCCCCCACACACACACACCATCCCCTCCTCTACCCCCGTGAAGTTTAGGGCCTGTTTTCAGCTGGAGCTGGTTTAATTTTCGCTGCCTAGTTGGTCAGAGAAACACACGCAGCTGTAGCAAAGAATAAAAATAGCCTCCTCCGTGACCAATTTCTTCCCACTTCCCATTCTCTCTCTCCATGCTGCCTCCCCCTCTGTCCCCACCTTCTGTGGAGGCAGGAAGGTCCCTGGAGGGTGCAGTGCCACTGAGGTCTCCCAAGAGCCCAAGTTTCCCACCCAAGAAGCACGTGTTTCTGGTTCTATTTTGCTCTGGCCCACATAGGCTTGCGCAGGCTTCCCAGGGGACAGGGCATTGTCACATGGGCCCCAGCAGACCCAGCCTCCGTCCACCTCGCCGGACAGCCGCCCTCCGCTGCACACAAGCTCAGACGTCCGCACAAGGAGTGCCCGTCGGAGGCGCTCAGATCTGGGGACTGAGCCTCGCCCACAGCCAGCCAAGGGCCTGCCCGCAAGCGTTCTGGACCTTCTGGGATCTTAGAGGTTAAGCAAGAAAGCTCGAGCTAGAAGAGAAAACAGCCCGGTGCTATGCGCGCAGGCTCCAGGCGGTGTCCCCAGCGTCCTGGGCTTCCTCTGCGCTGGGCGGCTGCTTGTCCCGGAGCCTTCAGCAGCAGAAGATGGAATCCGAAAGTGGTCATTCGTCTTTCTAGTTAAGAAGCAGGAACGAGAAAGCACCCAGGGCAGGAGAGAGCTCTCCTGCAGCAGCTCAGCTCCACAACGCGAAGGTCTCCGAGACTGCCTTAAGCCAGGGAGCCTTTCTACAAATGTCTACCACCCGCGCGCAGGCGGGAAATGAGAGCGGAGCGCGGAGCATGGCCCGGACCTGCCCAGCCTCTCGGTCCCGAGCCTGTGGGACCATGCGGTAGAGAGGACAAGCCACTTAACTCACTTCGGGTGTGGCTTTTGGGGTCCAGGGCTGCTTGTCTCTCTGTACTGCAGTTTGGAACCAGAGTTAACCGCCAGAGCAAAACCCCGTGAATTGTCCAAACCACACAAACGTTGGCTCCAACTGGGCCTGGAGCGCAGGGCAGGCTTTATCTGTCCCCGGAGGGCTTTGCCCTGCTTCACAATTGATTAGGACTTCTGAAAACCACTGAAACCGTTTATCTTGCCCACTCAGCCTAAAGCCCCCTGATGGATTGGAGAGGAGCCTGGAAGGTTCTGGCAGCCCAGAGTTCACCCAGCTTCACAGCCCCCAAGGCCACCTGCCTGACCCCTCACTCCACAGAGGGGCCCTATTTTGTGGAGATGAGCGGTTTGGATCTATGAGGGAGAAAAACACATTCTGTCCACTTACAGTGGGGGCTCTACAAGCTCCCCCTTCACTTTCTTGCCCTTTTCTCCAATTCTGTGTTCCTCTTAAAACCAGCACTCTCATACTGGGTTGCCGAGTGCCCTCAATCCCAGCCTTTGGGCCCCCTGTATTTTCAACTTCTTCTCAAGCACCCTGCTGGTCAGAATTACATTTTCTGATTTCTTTTCTTTGGGAACTCTTAAGCAAGTGGGGCCAATGCCAGAGTCATGAGTACTGTATTCAGCACAGAAAGGGAGATCCTTTGGGGAAACGTTTGATAAATAAAATGATGTTATTGGGAAGAGGTAAGGAAATAGTGTGTTTGAACACAAACTCAAACCAGAAAAACCAAACTCACTACCATCGAGTCCATTGGGACTCATAGTGACCCTGGAGGGGTTTCTGAGGCTGTAAATCTTTACGGAAGTAGATTACCCCATCTTACTCCCACAGAGCAGCTGAGGGGTTTGAACCACTGACCTTCTGGTTAGTAGCCAAACCCCTTGCCCACTACACCACCAGAGCTCCTTGAACACAAACTAGGAGGGGGGGGGGGGTAATTAATCTTTTCTGATCAAGTGTCCAAAGTAAGCAAGACAAAATCTTGGCATCCTCACTTCTAAAAGCATTCCAGTTGTAGGGTTAATGGTGGGGACACAGGCTCTGGGTAGGGGTGAATGTTCTGGTGGTTGAACTTCCCACTGCCTGTGGCACACTTGTGGTGCCAGTCATTGCTCTCATCATGGGCTGTTGTTAGTTGCCGTCAAGTGGGCTCCGACTCATGGTGAACCCATGTGCAACAGAAGGAAATTTTGTCTGGTCCTGCAGCATCTTCAGGAGCTCTGGTAGCATAGTGCCTAAAGCACTTGACTGCTAACCAGAAGGCTGGCGGTTCAAACCCACCAGCCAATCCTTGGAGGGAAGTTTGGGCAATCTACTTCCGTAGTGATACTGCCTCGGAAACCCAAGGAGGGGTCGCTATGAGTCGGATTTGACTCGACAGCACATAACAACAGCAGCAGCAGCATCTTCACAACTATTAGCATGTTTGAATCAATTGTCATGGCCATTCCAAACTAGGATCTCATCTTCCAGCACTCCATCAGACAGTATTCTGTTATGGGCCATAGAGTTTTCACTGACTTATTTTCAGAACTAGATCTCCAGGCTTTTTCCTCCTAGTCTGTCTTAGCCTGGAAGCTCTAGTGAAACCTGTCCACCATAGGTCACCCTGCTGGTATTTGAAATACCAGCAGCATAGCTTCCAACATCATGGCAACATGCCAGCTACCGCAGGAGGACAAACTGACAGCTGGGTGGTGGAACAGTGGGCAGAGAGGTAGAATTTCTCTGAATGTATGCAAGAGCCCCTCAACCTTCAAAAGCATTTACAGTTTCCTCTGGGGAAAAAAGAGAGGGGGGTGGGGAGAGAGAGAGATGCTCTTACTTTTAAAACAGCTAACATATCTGGTGGTGCAGTGCCTAAGGCATTTGACTGCTAACCAGAAGGCCACTCACCAGCCACTCCGCAGAAGGGAGACTCGGCAATCTACTTCCTTAAAGATTTACCGCCTAGGAAACCCAATGGGGTCACTGTGAGTCGGAATCAACTCGATGGCAGTGGGTTTGGTTTTGGTAACATACATAAAAGGAGCTCTGGTGGCAGAGTAGCAATTTGCCAACAATGGCAATTTGGCTACTAACCGGAAGGTTGGTGGTTCAAGCCCACCAGCTGCTCTGTGGCAGGAAGATGGAGCAATCTACTTCCGTAAAGATTTATAGCCTTGGGAACCCAATGGGGATTGCTATGAGTTGGAATCAACTTGATGGCAATGGGTTTGTTTCTTTTGGTTTTAATGTGTATAAAGGGCTGTATGGTTTACAAAGCTGTGTAATAGCTGTCATCTCATTTCCTTCCGAAAACAGCCATGTGAGCAATGGGGTGCTACCCCTATATCACTTAGGGCTCAGTTGCAGGAAAAAGAAAACCTCTCTAGTTATTTTAAGCAGGGAGGAATTTAATATAGGAAATTAGGTGCTTACAAAATCATTGGAAGGGCTAGAGGAGCAGGCTCCAGACCCTCAAAACACCACCACTAAACTGGTCCACCAGGACCCATTTCTGCCACCATCAGGAATGTGAGGAATGAGGAGGACATACCTGGAAATGTTGATTTCCAGAGTGCATTATTATAGCTGGGACCTAGGGATCAGGAAGCTACTGCCAGCACAATACTTCTCAACATCCACAAAGCCAGTGACTGATAGACATTAGAATGTTATCACACACACACCCACAAAAACCAATGTTTCTAAGACCTTACATGCCAAGAGTAGTAGGAAGGTAGTCTCTGCCTCATTTCTACCTCCCTAATTTCATATACTGCCACCCCTTGGTCAGTCTGTCATACTGTGGTGGCTGGCATGTTGACATGATGCTGGAAGCTATGCCACCGGTATTTCAAATACCAGCAGGGTCACCCATGGTGCACAGGTTTCACTGGAGCTTCCAGACCAAGAGAAACTAAAGAAAGGTCAAAAATTAGCTGATGAAAACCTTATGGATTACCAGGGACCCAATAGATGAGTCTTGATCAAAAGGAGGTAAATTGTGGAACTGAACTTCAAATTACTGTTGGAAACAAGAGTTACTGGATACATTGAAATTAGAGGAGCCTTCAAGTCTATTGCCTGGGAAGAACTTTTAAGTCTTGAAATGAAACTATCCCATGAAGTCATCTTTAAACTAAACAACAGTATACCTCAATTAATAAAGAATATTTTGCCTTGAGCGTTGTGCCTTGTTAAAGAAGTATCTCTATGACATCAGATTGACAATAGTAACTCTAAAGCACAGAAGCAAACTTTAAGGAGCAGAAAGTATAAGTTAACAGTGGTGAAACAATATGGATAGCAATAGTGAGAATGGTGGCACAATGTAAAATATGTAACATTGTCAATGAACTGTATATGTAAAAATTGTTGAACAAGTGTATGTTTTGTTGTGTATATTTTCACCAAAAAAAAAAAAAAAAAAGGCTCACAACAGGATATTGTCCAATATAGTGCTGGAAGATAAGACCTTAAGTTGGAAGGCACTCAACAATGGATTTAAATATACCAACAACAAAGGTGGCTCAGAAGGAGGCAACGTTTCATTCTGTTGGACATGGGGTCACCATGAGTCAGAGCTGACTTGATGGTAACTAACAACAACAGCCTCACAAAAATGTGTCTAATTAGTGAAGTCCACTCCTCATCTAGCACCGTAGCTGTTAAGGAGGTCTAGGAAATGTAGTTTTTAGCCTTCTAGCCTCTATAGAACATGGAGGCACCATAGGACAAGGTTGGAATGGATGCGGAGTGTCTGCCATCACATCTCCTGAGGAAACTAAGATTCAGAGAACTGAAGGAACATGTCCAAGGTCATATGGCTGGTAAACCCAGATCTCTCCAACTCGGAACCCTGCATTCTCATCCATTACATGGAACCAACTGCTTCGTTTCCCTTGGGACTTTGGCAGTCTTGGAGCATCTTTCAGCCAAATGGCCCAGATTACAGCAGAAGCTACCACATACCTGTACCTGCTCAAAAACTAGACAGCAGGTAATGAAGTGGGCTACAAGATTGTAAACATCTTGTCTAAGATCAACAGGCAGAGGGGTCTCAGAATTGAACCCAGAGTTCCTATCTTCACCTTGTACACTTCATGTACACACACACACACACACACACACTTCTAGTACCATCTGGAGGAAGGCAAAGGTAAGCTCAGGCTGTCCTTGGAGGCATAAAATTCTCTAGTGCTCACTGTGGACAGCTGCTCAACATTTTTCCAGGGGAGGCAGATGCACAACTGCCCTCCGACCCTCACCATGTTTGGGGAATTCTCCATCTTCCTAATTGACTCCCACCAGAGAATCTAAAAACACCAGATAGTCAGCTGGCATGGGTTCCTGACTTAGGCTTAACCAATCACATGTCCCACTCAAGACTTGGCATCAGGAGCTAGTGATGCAGAGATGCAGGGACCACAGAGGCCCATACTGGTGGAGGGTGGCAGTTGCCATGGTAAGGACATTCCATTTCCTATCCATGTCCAGAAGTGGCAGTGTAAGCTGGGGCATCCTGGACTTGGCAGTGGGGTTGACACAGGGTTGGCCTGATCTTAGCCATGGCCGTGGCACTTATTTTGTCTTCTTCCCAGAACTGATTCTCCCACCCTTCTGGTTATTTTGTGAGCTCTCCAAGATCCTTTTCTGCTTAAAAAAAAAACCAGAATTGCTTTCTGTCAGTTGGAGCCTGGAACACTTCCTGTTAAAACTCAATTGCCAAAGTTTACCTGGCTTCCCTCAGTGAGACCACACAGGACACCTCTAATCCCTAGATACTTCATACATCCCAGTCCACTTCCTGGGAGCTCCATATCCCAGGACCTCAACCTGTGGATCTTATACCATAGAAGAGGCTTGGTCCAATAGAGGGTCTGTCTTCATCTGGAAACCTAGATGATCACACTCCTGGCTCCATCTTTGACTCTCTCCTTCTCCACACACAACATCCAGAAAAGCCTTCTTCTTTGCTCCAGGCTGAGGCAGAACAACTATAGGCCCTATTCAGACTCCAAAAATGCAGGCAGGGGCTCCTATATGACTGATGGCTAGAGCTGAGGCTCCAGGTTCACAGCCCCATCTTTGCCATCATCTCACAGTAGTGCGTTAGACAAATGGCTCGCCCTCTTGGAGCCTTAGGAAGAGAGGAGGGTGTGGGTCTAGCCACTAGCTTTCCTATTGCTGGAAAGCAAGGATCACTGCCAACCCTGGACTGGGAGCAGGGAAGGACCTGGAGAAGGGCATTCCTCTCCCAGGGAGGGGTTGGGCCTTAGGGTCAGACCAGCAGAGTGAAAATCCTCACCCAAGCATAGGTAGGTGGGAAAAGGAAGGGCCTGGGTTCCCACAGACATCCCTGTGATGACAGCTCATATCAGCCTCTGGCAGAGTGTAGACAGGGGTCAGGGTAGGGGGCTCATCTCAGGGTACAGCCTAGCCAGTGGGCGGACTGGAAGTCCACTGGGATAACAGCAGTGTGCTATATTGTTGGTGTTGTTATTTCCTGTTGAGTCAGCTTTGACTCATGGTGCCCCTGTATACAATGCTGCCTGGTCCTGCACCATCTTTATGATTGTTGATCTGCTCAAATCCATTGTTGTGGCCATTGTGTATTTTGCGTGCCAAGTACCCCTGAAAATTGAGCTGAGACACAGAGAAGTGTGTGTGCCCTGAGACCAGCTCAGCCAGGATGCTACTGTGGTCAGAGAGGCCAGAAGTGATGGGGTCACCACCATCCTGGTTGGGATTCCAGAGAAAGCAAGAATATCTTTCTAGAGTCAGTGTGGAAGAGAGGAGGGCAGTGGGGGCACAGCAGAAGAAGGCTGTGTCTCTCTCCTCTGTTAGTGAGCAGGACAGGTACAAGGACATCATAGAGAGTGCCAGGGTCAAGAATGGGCTGAAGACAAGATGGAAAATCACTCCTCCATTAGACCCAGGAGGAGGAGCCACGAACACCAGCCTGCCATAGAGCCAGCCCCAGTCATACTCTGAGGGAGGGGGATGGACTTGGGAATCAGAGAGACCTGGGTTCAAATCTGAGCTTTGCCATTCAATAGCTGTGGCATCCAAGGCAAGCCTTTTATGGTAGACAGTTACACTGTTAGCACCCAAGGGGCCATGTTTCCCAGTATCTGTTCCTACTCTAGGTTCACCCATGTGAATTTCCTTGGCCAATAGGACATTAACAAGCCTGATAAAAGCAGAGTCTTGATAAGTGCTTGCACATTGAAGTTCATCCTCTTGGAGGATTCCCTCTTGGCACCCAGCTGCCATGCTTGGGAAGCCCCAGCTAGCCATGTGGAAAGGTCATGAGGAAGAGAGCCAAGGCGTCCCAGCCAACCATCAGCATCAAGGCCCACGTGAGATGCATTCTTTGACCTTCCAGCCCAATCCAGCTGCTAACTGAATTTATCCACAGGAGAGACCTCAGCTGATACCACAAGGAGCAGAAGAACCACCCAGTCAATCCACAGAATTGTGATAAATTATAACCCATTGTTGTTTTAAGCCACTAAGGTTTGGGGTGGTGATTATAGAGCAATAAGTAACTGAAACACTATTTAACCTTTCTGAACCTCAGTCACTCACTCTGTCCAATGGGCTGAAAATACTTGTTGCCAAACGTTTTTATGAGGAGTAAATGTAAGACTCAATAACAATGAGCATTTATTGAGTACCTACTGTGTTTCAGGCACTGTGATCGATGCACCCTCTGTGTACTTTAGTGCACTTAATCCACAGAACATCTCTGCGAAGTAGGTGTTGTTAAGCCCATTTTACAGGCAAGGAAACAGAACACAGCTGGTGTCAGAACTGGGACTCCGACTCAGGGCTCTCTGGTTCTAACCACTATGGCCTACAGAACTGCCTCCACTGGCATCAACAAATGGATGGTCTTCTCGGGAAGCACACAACCTTTGTATGTTTCTAGAACTTTGTCTTTTTCAGGTGTTTGGAGGCAAGAGCAGGGGGCGTGCTCACAAGTTTGCATTCCTTCCAGGGCTGGTTAGCATGGCACAGTGTGGTGGCCAGTTCTGTGCTCCCAGCTCTACTTCTGTAAGCTCTGGTTCACAAGGGATGACAGAACTCAGAGCAAATCCATTTTCACTTCTAGGAAAACAGCTAATGGGAGGTCAGCAGCACCTCGGTCACAGCCAAAAGGCAGCTTATTTCTCAAGAGGCAGAAAGTGCCTCGGCCAAGGGCGCCCTGCCCCCACCACTGGAATGCCTCAAGAATCAGCCCATTTGTCCCTCCCTGGACCTGCCCTCCTCCA
Source organism: Orycteropus afer afer (assembly GCF_000298275.1). Taxonomy (NCBI): domain Eukaryota; kingdom Metazoa; phylum Chordata; class Mammalia; order Tubulidentata; family Orycteropodidae; genus Orycteropus; species Orycteropus afer. The sequence continues at coordinate 2,539,669 of NW_006921928.1, read as the reverse complement.
TGTACACACACATACACACAAAGAGAGAAACACACACATCCTGCCTCACAGCACCAGGCACCTTTGAGGTGGGCACCTGTGTTGGCTTTTGGGAAGGAGGCGTGAAACCCTGCTGTCTTTATTCCTCAGGAAGCCAGGGGTAGCTGTGAGGGGTTGGCTCAGAGGAGAAGGCACATTGGAGGCCCCCGCTGGCCAGGCAGACCATGCTGGGTTGCTCCCCTTCCCCCCTACTCCAAGAACCACAAAGCAACACTGAAGGGAGTGGCAGGGGACCTGCCCTTGTCCTCAAGCCAGGCTGACAGCATTACTCTCCACCCCAGGCAGAGGCTCTGGAATGACAACCTCCCCAATTAAAAACAACCCCACATCCTAGTTGGTGGAAATGTAAAATGGTACAGCCACTTTGGAAGACGGTTTGGCAATTTCTTACAAAGCTAAACATAGGCTTATCATCCCATCCAGCAATCTTGCTCCTAGGTATTTACCCAAGTGAGATGAAATCTATGTCCACATAAAAATTTATGAACATTTGTAGCAGCTTTATTCATCATTGCTACAAATCGGAAGCAACTAAGATGCCCTTCAATAGGTGAATGGATAAACAAACCATGGTACATCCATACAAGGGAGTAGTATTCAGTGAAAAAAAGCAATGCTTATAATTCAACATTTTTTAATGCATTTTATTGAAATACAATTTAAGTACAGTGAAATGCACAAAACTAAAGTGACATGGGTCAATGCATTTTTTTTTCAATGTTCCCTCGCTTCCCCTCCCACCCCTGGCAACCAACAAAGAAAGTTTCCCTCCATATATAAACCTTTTCTTGACCCTCCACAACAACGAACTAATACTGTATTTGTCCTTCTGTAATTGACTTATTTCACTCAACATAATGTCCTCCAAGTTCATCCATATTATGAGGTGTTTTGCAGACTCTACATTATTCTTTAGTGCTGCATAGCATTCCATTATGTATATGTACCATAGTTTGGTCATCCACTCTTCTGCTATAAATCTT
>NW_006921928.1:2529792-2536957 GCF_000298275.1 Orycteropus afer afer | reverse complement strand
GTTATCACTTTAAAATCCAAAATGGCCACCACTTGTAAATACTCAAAATGGCTGCACCCTCAGTCACTTTAAATATCCAAAATGGCTGCTGTGTGTAAACAATCAAAATGGCTGTGCCCTCTGGGCAGCGGAAAGTCAACAGCTCAGGTTGTCTCCCTCCTTGCTGTTTCCCTAACTAGTCATAGGCCACCAGTGCAGTTGTCCCTGCAGCCTTTGGTGACCCGGGCTGATTTTTAGGTCAATTCTCAGGTCCCAACACCACTTGGAAATATTCAGGCTGTTGGTCCCATCAGAGTAGCTGACAGTCTGCAGCTCTGACCGTCTCTGTGCTCACTGTTTTCATTCAGGTTTTTCCACTAGTTGGTGCCTAATCCACTTCTGTATAATTCCTTTTAAAGCTCAGGGCTCCATGGTTATCTTGTATCTCTGCCAATTGTTTTTTCTTTTCTTTGTTGAAAAGGGTCTACGTCACTTGTCTGCCTATTCCTCCATCTTACCAGAAGTCCCATTTAATCCATATTTGAAGCTGCAGAAAAGAGATGGAGGAACCTTAAATGCATATTGCTAAGTGAAGAAAGCCAGTCTGAAAAAGCCACATTCTGTTTGATGCCAATTATATGACACTCTGGAAAAGGCAAAACTATAGAAACAGTGAAAAGATCACCAGTTGCCAGGCGTTCAGGGTGAGGAAGGGAGGGAGGGGTGAAGAGGTGGCACACAGGGCATTTTTAGGGTGGTGAAACTACTTGGTATGATACTGTAATGGTGGTCACATGACATTTACTATTTATCAAACCCCACAGGTCTGTCCAACACAAAGAATGAACCCAAATGTAAACTATGGTCTTTAGTTAATAATACTACATAAGTATTGGTCCATCAATTGTAGCAAATGTACTATAGGAATGAATGCAAGATGTAGGAGAAACAATGTGCAGGGTGCACACTTTAAAAAAAAATTATTGTGATTTGGGTGAAAGTTTACAGAGCAAATTCATTTTCCACACAGCAGTTCATACACATTTTGTTTCATGATATTGACTGCAATTCCCCCAATGTAACAGCTCTCTTCCCACTTCCTCCCAGTAGTTACCACTTCATCCCAGTAGTTACCTCTTCCCTTGTGTCCTTCCCTCCCATGCACTCCTGCCCCCCACCCCAGCTGTCTCCCTGGGTGCACAGTTGTTGTTGTTATTGTTTTTTAATAAACTAAACCTGCTCTAAAAAAGAAAGTTTATTTTCAAAAACAAAACCTCCACACCCTCCCCATTCCTTGATTCCACCCAGAAAGACTTTTGCCTTCAAGGGATTCCTTTCCGAAAGTGCTCACACATCATACCATGTGTGGAAAGAGCTGACCTACAAATATATTGCTAGAATGATCTCAATTTTGCTTAAAAATTATATGTATTTGAAAAACGATATATACAGTCAATCCCCCCACCGCTGCATCTATGGGAGATTGGTTCCAGACTCCTGTGGATACCAAAAACTACAGATGCTCAAGTCCCTTATATAAAATGGTATATTTTCATATAACCTATCTCCATCCACCGTATACTTTAAACCATCTCTAGATCATCTATAGGAGCTCTCGTATCATAGTGCCTAAGGCATTTGACTGCTAACCAGAAGGCTGGTGGTTCAAACCCACCAGCCACTCCTTGGAAGGAAGGTTGGGCAATCTACTTCCATAGTGATACTGCCTCGGACACCCAAGGAGGGGTCTCTATGATTTGGGATCCACGGCAGTGAGAGATCTTCTATAATACCTAATACAATGTAAATACTATGTAAATAAAACTTTGTGTTTCCTGTTAGCCTTTGAGGGATTGCCAATTCTCCCGCCCATCCAATATTTTCCTGACTAGTTGAATCCGCGAATGCGGAACCCACAGATATGAGAGCCTACGGTACATGGAAAAATATATGAACTATGACTGGAGAGAACCATCTGAAAATGTTGACAATGATTATCTCCAAGTGGTGAGATGAGGTTTTTTTCATCTCGATATCTTTCTGTAGCTTCGACTTCCGTATGAAGCACACGAATTGCTTTTATATTCAGAAAATAAAAGTGTCTGCGTCTCTTTTTAAGAATGCATACATTCTGGCAAAGTCATATCTTAAAACCCTTCCCATCCAGCACTTTCATTATTGGTTCACACCTTGATTATTAGTTAGTGTCTCAGGACACATTAGTTGTCAAGCAAGCAAGAACCTAGGAACCTAGGGGAGGGATGGAAAGGGAGAAGCACAACCAGCCGGGACAAGGAGGTGGGGCCAGTGCACCTGGAGCCTGCGCAGTCGCATTCTCAGTCTACCAGTACAGAGGCCCCCTTCCCATACCACTTGAGGGCCGGAGTCACACCTGGAGAGGTTGCTGGAATCAAGGCTGCCCCTGCCTGGCTTAAGTAGAACTTTCTTAGGCTGATTGGTGCTGCCCGGTTCACATCAGCCCCATCATTTACAGTAACAGCCTACTTTACTGCTGACTGAGTGTGGATTAAAGGACAGGATGTGATACATATAAAGTGCTCAGCACAGTTCCTGGCACACAGTAGGCACTCAATGACTGCAGTTATGATTATTAGGAATAAACACATGCCAGTCAGCATAGATTCTCCTGGGTGAGCCAGGACCTTTCTCATCCAGTCCCAGAAAAGGGGTGGGCCATGTCCTAGTGCCTAAGGCACTTGACTGCTAACCAGAAGGCTGGCGGTTCAAACCTCCAGCCACTCCTGGGAAGGAAGGTTGGGCAATCTACCTCCATAGTGATACAGCCTGGGAAACTCAAGGAGGGGTGGCTATGAGTTGGTCCCACTCGACGGCACATAACAACAACAACAACATGTCCCACCCTCAGCCAGTGATCCTGTTCAGTCCCTGGTTGGGTCCTGCTGTCTAGTAATCAGAGCAATTTTCTTCTACACTTAGGGGAACTTCTTGGATGTACCAGTTGATGGGAAGTTGCTTATTAGTACTGGTTAGAAAGGCCCAGATGATAGCACCGAAAGCCATTAAACTACCCCAGATGGTTGAAGGTGCTTGTTTTGCTTCTCATCAACTCTGCTTGGAGCAACGTCGTCACCCTTAGCCAGAGTGGGATCCAGGTGGGGTGGGGAGGGCCTGAGGAAGGTAGATCCCATTGGGAATGGTGACATCTATGTCAGGCAGGGAAGTGGGACCATATTGAGCTCCTCCTCCTCCTGCCTTTTCAGGCTTACAGTGCCCAGCTGCTCTTTCCCAGATCCAATTACACACCTGCTCTCAGGAAAGGGTTCGAGATAAGTCATTGCAAATTAGCTGTGAGGGTGGCTGCATCTTCTGACCTCCTGTAATTTCATGGGGGGACACCATCAGCAACATCAGTCCAAGGCTGATTCCCATGATGTGAAAGTCAGACATGTCACCACCCTCCAGCCTTTTTGCCAATTTTGACATCGACCATCCCTCCCATGGCACTCTCTACTGGGTTCGATAATTCATTGCAATGGCCACACAGAAGTCACAGACAATACTTACAATCATGGAGCTTATTAGGGAAGTAACAGGTTACGATTCAGGCTCAGGAACATTTCAGGATATAGTTCTTCAATAAGGACAACCTTTTCTCAGCTGTGCCACAGGCATGCTTCTTTCTCTCTGGCCTTGACCCTGCTCAAGCCAGTGTTACAGAGCTCTTTGAGCTGTGCCTCTGCTGCCACCATCTCTCTGCTGTCTCTCTCCCAAGAAGGTCCAGCTCAGGGACCTGGAGTCCAAGGACATTATCCATTCCTGGTTCTTTCCTGATGGCAATGAGATTCCCCTCACTTCTAGGCTCCAGGATGGCTCATTTTAAGCCTAGTGAGATGGCAAAATTGACTAATCCCCACATTAGGGTTCGATACACCTTATTTCATTTCACTCCCAGAATGGTGCCATGTACCTTAGTTTACATTATTAGCAAGGTATCCAATCCCCTTGGTGGGCCACAAGCAACATACATTTGCATAGTTCCACCCAATCATCTGGTGGGAGTCACAAAGAACATGGCTATAAGAGCCATATTAACTAGTTCACTACACCACAGTCATTTACACAAAGGAACTCTGGTGGTGTAGTGGTTAAGGCATTTAGCTGCTAACTAAAAGGTTGGTGGTTCAAACCCACCAGCTGCTATGTGGAAGAAAGATGAGGCAGTCTGCTTCTGTAAAGATTTACAGCCTTAGAACCCCAATGAGGGTCACTATGAGTTGGAATCAACTTAATGGCAGGGAGGGTTTTCTTGTTTGTTTGGTGAATTTAAGTGCTCCTGGGGGTCTCTAGTTTCATTGTGGAACAAAACGATCTGTTCTCTTCACTGAAACCCTACTCTGTGTGTGTGTGTGTGTGTGTGTGTGTAGTGGAGGGAGGAGAACAGAGGGGAAGGGCCCTAGGTAGTAAATGGATAAATGGAAAGATGGTACGGAACTCTAATTCTGATGTTTGAGCCATCCTTGGGACCAGCCACATAAGTCCAGAAGGAAAGCACTTCCCCTCCTCTCTGCATCCAGTAATGAGTGTGTTTGCCTTATTTCTCATTAAGGAGACATGAATGAAAAGCAGGAAAAGCTTCTCTACGTATCATTAAATTGTAAGGATTTAGAGTCTACAGATGTATTAAAATGATTAAAAAAGAAAACATGACACAAAAATCAGAAAAGATGGACATATTTGACAAAAAACACTTCTTTGCAGTGAAATACAGCATGCAACAGAGGTTGCAAACCGGTGTCCTGCAGATCCAGCTGAGTTCAAACATGCATTGTCTTTTATAGTGCTTAAAAATTTTTGAACAAGTTGCCAGCATTTTTAAATGGGAAGTTTTCCAAAGCAAATCCATATTTCCTGCTTCTCCTGAAAAAAATCAGATGATCTGGCACACTGATTCCCACCTTCCCACCTGGCAATGGTTGACTGGAGCCCAGACGTGGCAGCCAAACTTTGAGGGTACATACTGTCCTGTTTGCCATGGCCCTCTGAGCCTTTTTCCCTTCTGGCATTGCTTGCCTAGCCTCTTTTGGTATCTAAGACTTTCCATAAACAAAATGAAAAGACAGAAGACACTCTAGGAGAATATGTTTGCAACCCGGTAAACAAAAGGTTAATATCCAAAGGAGGACTCGATGCCTAAGGGACACTGAGCTTCTGTGAAAGCTGATGGTATACTTTGGGAATGGATAAGAAGATGGTTGCCTGACATGGTGGACACAATTAATGTCACTGAACTATACATGTGAAGATTGTTGAAATGTCAAATGTTTAGTAACTATGTGTTGTTTTTGTTGTTAGTTGCTAAATCGGCTCTGTTTCATGGCAGCCTTATGTATAACAGAACAAAATGTTGCTCAGTCTGTGCCAACTCCATGATCTTTAATATGCTTAAGTCCATTGTTGCATATCTTGAGTGTTTTCCAACCTAAGGGGCTCACCTTCCAGTACTATATCAGACAAAGTTCTGTTCCTATCCATAAGGTTTTCATTGGCTAATTTTTGGAAGTAGTTCACCAAGCCTTTCTTCCTAGTTTTGGTCTGGAAGCTCTGCTGCACTTACCACAATATTTTTTTTAAAAAAAAGAGTTAATATCTATAATCTATAAATGAGAAATGTTCAATAGAAAAAATGGTGGGAAGTATAAACAGGTAGCTCATAGAAAAAGAAATTCAAATGGCCAATAATCATGAAAGATACTCAACTTAATGGTGATTATGAAAATGAAAATGAGGAGATGCTTTTTATAAGCCCATCACGTTGGAAAACTTTATGACATCCGTTGTTGGCAAGAGTGTGGGGAGTAGAGAACTTACCTGTATTATTGGCAAGTGTGTAAATTAGTGTAACCTTTTAGAAGGACAATTTGGCAGTTCCAATCTTTATTTTTAAAATACACATACCTTTGAAGAGGAGTCCTTAGGTGGCATAAATGGTTAAGCACTAGAATATTAACTAGAATATTAACCGAAAGATTGGCTGTTCCAGAGGCATCGTGGAAGAAAGGCCTGGAGAGTTGCTTCTTGAAAGACTTATGGAACAGTTCTGTTTTTGCACACATGGGATTGCCATGAGTTGCAATCAACTTGAAGGCAACTAACAACAACCTTCAAAGAAACAGAAGTAAGCTTTTTATTGACATATAGGATAGCTATAGAAAAGTACACAAAAGTGAATCAGTGAATTTTCAGCCACCAAACACACCCATGTAACCATTTCCTAGACCAAGAAAATGAATATTGTCAGTACCCAGAAGTCCCTTTCTATCCCCTTCCAGTCAGTAAATCTCCCCAGAAGTAAACACTACCCTGAGTTCTAAAAAGATTCGCCTGTGTATGAACTTCATGTAAATGAAATCATATAGCACACAGTCACTGATGTCTGGCTTCTTTCAATCACTATTATATTTTTAAGATTCATCTATGTTACTCCATGAAGTAGGCCATTCATTTCCATTGCTTTATAGTATCTTGTTGTGTGCATAGACCAATTTTTTATTCCATTGTATTTTCAAGAACATCTGGGTTGTTTCTAGCTTGGGGCTGCCTTAGTTTCCTACTGCTGCCATCAAAGAATACTATAGAATGAGTGACTTTAAAGAACAGAAAATTATTGTCTTATAGTTGTGGAAGAAAGAAGTCCAAATTCAAGATGCATCAGCAGGGCTATGCTATCTCTCTCTGTTGACTCTAGGAAAGATCCTTCCTAGTCTATTTCACTTTCTGAGAGCCCTGGGCATTTCTTGCCATTCTTTAGCTTGGATCCTTACATGCTGTCTCCCTACTGTGTGTGACCGTGTCTCTGTGTCTGTTCTACCTTTATATAAGACACCACCCAGAAGGGTTTAGGATTAGGACCCATCCTGCTCCAGTATGACCTCGTTAACTTAAAAGATAACATCTGTGAGAAAAAATTATTTCCCCAAACAAGGTCACATTCACAGGTACAGGAGGCTAGGAAGGTGCTCTGGTGGGGCTGTGGTTAAAGCACTGGGCTGCTAACCAAGAAGTCGGTGGTTTGAACCCACTAGCCACTCAGCAATTGTTGTTGTTGTTGCTTTGCCGTCGAGTCGGCCCCGACTCATAGCGACCCCTCCTTGGGTTTCTGAGGCAGTATCACTACGGAAGTAGGACTGCCCAACCTTCCTTCCGA
>NW_006921928.1:2527651-2529692 GCF_000298275.1 Orycteropus afer afer | reverse complement strand
GGTTGGGCAATCCTACTTCCGTAGTGATACTGCCTCGGAAACCCAAGGAGGGGTCGCTATGAGTCGGGGCCAACTCAACGGCACATAACAACAACAACAAAGCCACTCAGCAGGCAGATGAGGCTGTCTGCTTCCATAAAGATGTAAACCCTTAGGGCAGTTCTACTCTGTCCTATAGAGTTGCTATATTGACTTGATGGCAGCATGTGGGGTGAAGGGCTAGGAATTCAGTATATCTTTTTGAGGGATGCAATTCAATCCATAACAGGAGCTATTACAGAGTGCCTGTTACTAGCATTCTTGTGCATGTGTTTTTGCATACATGGAAACACATACTGTTGCATATTATACCTTGTTATTCAATATTTTCACTTTACGAATCTGTCTTACAGAAACCCTTGCATATGAGCACAGTACGTGTCAAGGACGTTTGTTGTAGCATTGTTTGTAATATTAAAAACATATTAGGGACTAGACTCCAGACTTTCTGCAGCCAACGGGGCTGGATGAACCCCTGGAACTATTGCCTGAGATAATCTTTAAACTTTCAACCAAAATATCCCCTGAAGTCTTCTTAAAACCAAACAATAGTTTACCTTAACTAGGGAAGAATGTCTGCCTTGAGTATTATGCCTTTTTAAGAACTATCTATATGGGATCAAATTGAAAACAGTAACTGGAAAGATTAGATAGGAACCTATAGGGGGAGTGAGTTTATGTTAAAGTGGGAGGAACAACTCAGAAAAGGAAGGTGAGAATGGCTGTACAACTTGAAGAATGCAATCAATGTCACTCAATTGAACATGGAGAAATGGTTGAATTGGTGTATGTTTTGCTATATATATTCTCAACAACAACAAAATATCTTTTTAATTAGCTGAAAATTAGAATTTCCTCCTTCTTCAATTTTCTGAAAAGTAACAGATAGCATCCACCCTCTCAAATCTAAATAATGAATACAGATACAGAAGGTGCTTTTGTGAACTGTGTTCCCCAAAAGTTGGCTTTTTAGATTCTGAAAACTGACACACATTAATATATAGATAGATAGATAGATAGATGCTAGGAGCAACCTCTTTATTCATCAATAGTAATATGATTTAAAAAGATAATGCTTCATCCTGACTTGGAATGGTATGCAGCTTTTGAAAAAGAAAATATGTACTCCCTGTATAGGTATGGGTATGTAAGTTTCCACATACACCATCAAGTGAAGAAAAAACATCTTGAGAAAAAAAAAGGCATAGTATAAGTCTACGTTTTCAACAAAAGATTAAACAAAACTTTTATGTAGATTTGTCTGCACATTAAAATATTTGAAAAGACTTTTCTCATATTAACTAAGAAAGAGCAAAGCAGTGGGGGTGGGAAAGTGATGGGATTTTACATATATTCAATCCATCTCAAATCCATCAACTTTTCTCCATCTCATTGCATTACCCCATGTGATGGTTAATGTCATATGTCAGCTTGGCTGGGCTGTGGTTCTCAGTGCTTTGGGGGACACTGGATTGTTTGCTCTTCCATTTGTTGTTGTCATTGTTATGTGCCGTCAAGTTGGACCCGACTCATAGCGACCCCTCCTTGGGTCTCCAAGGCAGTATCACTATGGAAGTAGATTGCCCCATCTTCCAGAGCTCCTTTGCACTTCCATAATGTAATATAATCACTTTCCATGATGTGCTGTGATATGATCAGCCAATTACTTGAAAGGAGAGTTTCCATGGTGAGGGGAGGATGGCCCACCAGTATATAATGGATATGTGGCTATTCTGGCAAAATCTCTCTCCCTCCTCTCTCTCTCTCTCAATGCTGCACTCTTCTCTTGGTAAGCAAGCCTGCTGGTTCGGTTTGAACCCCTAAGATTTGGTTAGCAGCTGAGCTCTTAACCATTTGCACCACCAGGGCTCCAGTTGTTGTTGTTGTTGTTATGTGCCGTCGAGTCAAACCTGACTCATAGCGACCCCTCCTTGGGTTTCCGAGGCAGTATCACTACGGAAGTAGGATTGCCCAACCTTCCTTCCGAGGAGTGGCTGGTGGG
>NW_006921928.1:2526223-2527551 GCF_000298275.1 Orycteropus afer afer | reverse complement strand
AGTGCCTAAGGCATTTGACTGCTATCCAGAAGGTTGGAGGTTCAAACCTACCAGCCACTCCTCAGATGGAAGTTTGGTCAATCTATTTCCATAGACATACTGCCTTGGAAACCCAAGGAGGGGTCACTGTGAGTCGGATCCGACCTGATGACAGTGAGGTGTTGTTTTTTTTTGTTTTTTTTTTTTAACCACAATTTTTTTTAAAAGTTGAAAAATAAAGTAAAAAAAAAAAATAAGCTAAAACAATGTGCATTAACATTTTTGGAAGCCACAGCTAGTGGAATCTCATTACCCACAAAGCAGGCAACTGACAGATGTTGAGGAGTGGCTCCACCATGATGCCCTGGCAACCTAGCATGTGACCATATAGGTCATGCAGGCAAAGGCTTGAACTGCAGCTTCTCTGAGTGCCAGAAGAACACAGAAGATGGGAGGCCCGGGAGAATTGTCAGAGGCTATCTCTCACCCTCCTCTGTAGTTCCAATGGAAGGCTGTCGCTGTGAGGCTGTCTTGAGACAGGTTCTTCTCACCGCCTGGGTTCTGATGAGGTCAGAGGCTTTCTGCTGCCCTCCCTTCAGCATCCAGCTGCGTACTATAAAACTACCCAGCTGCAGTCTAGAAGCAGCCTCTCAGCAACAGGGTAGCCCACACCTTACCTTGCATCATCCAGGCCCTTTTGTTTCACTGTCATCCTTTTTGGTGGGGGGAAAAGACCCAAGGAGCTGGCACCTTTAGCTAATTTTCCTTTCACTGTTTATGTAAGAAATAAACTGGCTGAATCTAAAAGTAGCTAGTTGCATCATTACCAGACAAATCAGTTAGGCCTTGGCTTTGGCTTGTCTTGTGTGTGCTTGACAACTGACACTGGAATGTGTTGCAAAAAAAACAAAACAAAGCAAAAACAAAGAAAAAGACCCTTGCTGAAAGAGGTAGGAGAAAGTGAAGCATGCAGGATGTTTTCACTCAATTCAGTGTTTTCATTCAATTCAGTGTTACTCCCAACTAGAATGCTAGTCTCCCCAACCTCAGCCTTAGGGCTTGTGTATTTTGAACTTACTTATCATTTAAAAAGTGAATTAACAAAGGGGAAAATAGAACTGCAGGAGTAAGTGTGCCCATTTAACTACTTAGAAAGAACTTTTTACATATGAGCTGACAGCAGTGATTAACCTTGGGGAATGCAGGTGTGGTGTGGGCCAGGAAAGGACATTAACATTTTATACATATTTTATACAACAGCCCCAGAGGAAGCCCCAGGCTGCCTGAGTTGGGAAGGCTGACATCAGAGGGACAAAGTTGATTTCACTCCCAGTGAAGACTTTGTACAC
>NW_006921928.1:2524438-2526123 GCF_000298275.1 Orycteropus afer afer | reverse complement strand
TAAAGATTTGATAGGCTTTGTTTCCTTGAGATGGAATTTAATAGACACCAATTCCCTTGCTCATGTTGTTGACCTGTTGAGAGAAGGAATGAGCCCACCTACCTACAAGTTAATTCCCAGAGGAACTCCCCATGTGAGAAGGAGAGTGTCACCTGGAGAAGTGGGCACACTGCAGGCACTTGATTTCTCCTTTCTTCTCTGTCTACAATCTGGGTGAAAAGACACAGGGTCAAAAGCTGAGAATGACCCAAGACACGTGGAGCCTTCCTCGAATTCCCCATGGTTCCTCTCTGCCTCACCCCACTTTACCCATCCTTCAACACCCGAACCTCCCCACTCCGTCACGTCACACTTCCTCTATCAAACCTTCCACGAACCCCTCCTTCCTCATAACTGTTGCAGCATTTATTCATTCCAGATGTATCTTGACATGTCTGACTTACCATTTAATATTATTAGCTGAGTTTGTATATATGTGTCTTCTCTTCCCAACTACAACATAAGTTCCTCAAAAGTAAGGACTGATTCTTAGCCTCCTTTGGATCTTTTTAGCTCTCACCTTAATATCTAGTGTCTAGCAAACGGCAAAACATATTTGTTGCTTGCTGGTTATTTGAGTGAATGTTGGACCACCCACATGGACATGCCCAGTTGTAAGGGAGTAGAGATTTATATGTTGTTGTTGTTGTTGTTATGTGCCATCGAGTCGGCCCTGACTCATAGGGACCCCTCCTTGGGTTTCCAAGGCAGTATCACTACGGAAGTAGGATTGCCCAACCTTCCTTACGAGGAGTGGCTGATGGGTTTGAACCGCCAGCCTTCTGGTTAGCAGTCAAGCGCCTTAGGCACTATGCTACCAGAGCTCCTTATATAGGTCTAACATTTTTCAAAATTCACTGAGACATAACCAACCAGTTGCCATTGAGTAGATACTGACTCTTGGCAACCTCGTGTGTGTCAGAGTAGAACTGTGCTCTACAGGGTTTTCAATGCCTGATTTTTCCAATGAAGATCTCCAGGTATGTGTTCTGAAGCACCTCTGGGTGGACTTCAACCTCTAATCTTTCTGTTAGCTTGTTGTTGTTGTTATGTGCCATTGAGTCTAACTTGACTCATAGCGACCCCTCCTTGGGTTTCTGAGGCAGTATCACTATGGAAGTAGATTGCCCAACCTTCCTTCCGAGGAGTAGCTGGTGGGTTTGAACTGCCAGCCTTCTGGTTAGCAGTCAAGTTTCTGTTAGCAGCCAATCACATTAACCGTTTGTGCCACCCAGGGACTATCAATGAGACATACGACAAGAAAACCAAACTCACTGCCATCTAGTCAATTCCAACTCATAGTGACCCCCATTGAGTTTCCAAGGCTGTAAACCTTTACAGAAGCAGACTGCCTTATCTTTCTTCCACTGAGCGGCTGGTGGGTTTGAACCACCAACCTTTTGGTTAGCAGCCAAATATCTTAACCACTACACCACTGGAGCTCCTTACCAATGAGATGTAGTTGGGAGGGAAATCAAAGAAGAAAAATTAAAAGAAGACTAAGCATTTATTTATGAGTTAAAATTGTCTCAGAAAGTTGCTAGATTTACCCTTGTTGTTGTTATGTGCTGTCAAGTCGGCCCCGACTCATAGCGACCCCTCCTTGGGTTTCTGAGGTGGTATCACTACAGAAGTAGATTGTCAAA
>NW_006921928.1:2522658-2524293 GCF_000298275.1 Orycteropus afer afer | reverse complement strand
AGTGGCTGGGCAGCTGGATGTAGTATTCCCCATGATGAGACTGGTAATCAATCCATGGTGGAATCTACTGTGAGCAGCTGAGTAACTAACTGTCTTTGGGTATGTAGTCTGCTTCCCATATATAAGCAGCAGCTTTGGGAATGGTCTCTAGCTTATGGCACACTTGGACCTGCATGTAGCTGTGTCGTTGTTCAGCAGCCTGCCATGTTCTGCCGACCTTGGGACTTACAATGGACTTAAATTAATGGCCTGCCATATGGTTTGGTAACATGGGGACAGTGCCTTTTTATTTGTCAACCTTTGTCAGCCTTAGCAGCTAGCAGCTGTCTGAGTGAAGAAACACCTCTAGCTCCAGTGGGCTGGGAGCACAGAGCTGGACCCCAGGGTTGAGGGGCTTTCACCCAGCCCCTAGAGCCCGGCACTTTGAACTTGGACTTAAAGCTTCCAAACTGTAAAAGAATAAACTCTTACTTGTTAAGACCATCCCATTTGCAGTATATTTCTTATCAGAGCGGCACTAGGTAACCAGAACAACACCCTTCCAAAAAAAAAAAAAGTGATGTCAAGGAACAAATGCTGACAAATGCTTCTGGTGAATGATTCAGACTCATGGATACCCCATGTGTATCAGAGTAGAACTGTGCTCCATAGCGTTTTCAAGGGCTGAGTTTTCAGAAGTAGATTGCCAGGTTTTTCTTCCAAGGTACCTCTGGGTAGACTTGAATAGCCAGCCTTTCGATTAGGCTCCTAGGGCTTAACCATTTGTGCTCCCTCCCTGGGGAACTGCTTTATAATTTGCCCTAATTAAGGAGCTCTGGTGGTGTAGTAGGTAAGGCATTTGGAAGCTAACCAGAAGGTTGACAGCTCAAACCCACCAGATGCTCTGCAGAAGGAAGATGAGGCAAACTACTTCTGCACAGATTTACAGCCTTGGAAACCCAATGGGGGTCTCTACTGGTCTCAATGGCAGTGGGTGGATGTGGTAGTTAAGGGTGTGTGTCAGCTTGGCTGGGCCTGGATGAGTGGCTGGCCAGCTGGATGTAGTTATTGCCATGGTGAGACTGGCAATCAATTCCATGGTGGAATCTACTGGAGCAGCTGAGCAGCTGCTTTAGAGATGTGGTCTGCTTCTAGTATATAAGAAGCAGCTTTGAGGAAAGACTCAAGCTTATGGCACATGCAAACCCTACATGTTGCCCAATTATTGTTCAGCAGCCTGCCATGCTATACCAATTTTAGAACTTTCTTTTTTTTTTTTAAATGGTGATTTGGGTGAAAATTTACAGAGCAAATTCACTTTCCATACGCAATTCACATACACTTTGTCTCATGACACTGACTACAATTTACCATAGTGCAACAGCTCCCCTCCCCCTTCCTCCCGATGGTTACCTCTTTCTTCCCTGTATCCATCCCTCCATATACTCCTGCACCCTGAATTGTCTCCTTGTGCATAAACAGCCCTTCTTTCTCCCGTGATTGTTTTCTCCAAGGCGTGTATCTACCTCAGGTAAATGTTCTGCTCATATACCTGTCTTTTGTTTGGCTGGAAGCCACCACTATGGGTTCAATTCCAGACTTGAAGGGCAACTAGGGACAAAAGTCTCAGTGGTTCCACCAGGCTGTATCGGACCA
>NW_006921928.1:2502925-2506649 GCF_000298275.1 Orycteropus afer afer | reverse complement strand
TTTAATCATTTATAAAAAGAGCATATTGAAATATCACATATGTAAATTTGATTTAATCAAAACCAAAAAGATTAAATAAAATTAGCACAAGCAGTTTGCAATTGGCTGCTAACCTAAAGGTTGGTGGCTCAAACCCACACAGCAGCTCCACACAGAACAAAACCCTATTAAACTGCTTTCTGTAAAGACTATTGCCAAGAAAATCCTATGGCGCACAGTTCTACTCTGTAATACATGGGGTCACTATGAGTCAGAATTGACTTGAAGGCAGAGGGGTTGGTTTTTTAAAAAAAAATAGATAGTGTCTGGAGCACAGTAGATGCCCACTCAACGATAGCTGTTGGTGTGATTAGCATCATCAACAAACATTTGTTGAGTGCCTATTATGTGTTGTTGTTGTCAGTTCCAACTCACAGTGATCCTATGTACAATAGAATGAAACACTGCCTGGTCTGCACCATCTTCACAATCATTGCTGTGTTGTTGCAGTAACTGTGCCAATCCATCTCATTGAGGGTCTTCCTCTTTTTTGCTGACCCTCTACTTTACCAAGCATAATGTACTTCTCCAGGGACTGGTGCCTCCTAATAACATGTTCAAAGTACAAGAGATGAAGTCTCACCATCCTTGCTTTCTGGCTGTACTTCTTCCAAGACAGATTTGTTCATTCTTCCAGCAGTCCATAGTATATTCAATACTCTTCACCAACACCATAATTCAAAGGCATCAATTCTTCTTCGGTCTTCCTTTTGCATTGTCCTGTTATGTGCAAGTGGTCGTATTTAGGTTCCATCGAGAGGCAGAGAAGTACCAGACAATGTCCCTGCTCTTACATGTACAAAAACACTCCAAACACCTAATGATAGTGTCTACTTTGGGTCCAATGAGTGTTATAGAAAATAAGGATTCTAAGGAGTTGAAATATGGGAGAGATCATTTTCAGCTGGCCTCCAGGAGACAAATTACAGGGGAGATGGGGCTTGAGTGAAGTTTTGAGGAAAGCAAAAGATTTCAACAGGCAGAGAAAGGGTGAAAGGACATTCTAGTGGCAGAAAATAGCTTGGTTCAAAGGGCAAAGGGACTTGCCAGGCATACATGGAAGATGATCAGTGAACATTATCCTGAGCGTGGTAGTCTGTGGGGCAAAGTAGTGCTGGACCTGAGGCAGGCAGAATGGAGCCAGTAAGTGCCAGTCTCCCGTCACTCAATGGAAATAATACAATCTCTGACACCAGCCCTTCCAGTGACTGGACCAGACTGAGGCCAAGATCACCTTTCTTCATTCTTGACCCTCGTAGACCTAGGCTACAATGGGAAACCAAGTGCCCACAGAGGGGAGAAAGTCTTTCCTTTAACTGCTGGATCTCAAGTATGCAGGGCCGGTGGGTGCAGAATGGAGGGTGCATGGTGACGTGTATAGGGATGCAGTATGTGAGTGCATGCTTTGTGGGATACGGGTGGTGTGTGTGGGACTGCCCCATGAGCGTGCACATTGTAATGGTGGGTGGGACTTCCTGCAGTGTGTGCTAACCACATTCTAGAAGGCTAATCTTGCAGAGTGATTAAGAAGGGGGCAAAGGAAAACCAGCAGCGGGCAAAGTGTCTATCCACAGAACATGCCATCTGCCATTGGCGATCAGCGAGATGTCACAGGAGAGTGTGGGGTGGCCCTGGGAGGCCAGTGCTCCAGCAGGCCTTTAAAGTGGTTGGAAATACAGCTGGGGAAATTGACATTCCCAACAGCCCCCTTGTTTTTCCCTCATTAGCAAAGTACCACACCATGGGGTGTACACATGGCAGCCTAAGAAACATGCTGATGTTCTTATAGATCTGGTGCCTGTGTATGTATGTAGGCAGTGTGTACACAGAGAGCTAGAGATAAACACTTTTTTAAAAAGTTAAAGCTTGATTAACTGAACACCACAAGGCCCTTGGAAATTGAGTTTAAGAAAAATTTGGATAATTGGAACACCATATAATCTCAAGAATGTTAAATACACAAGTTGGCTGAGCACACAGGGTTCATGGCAAGCTCTGATTAAAGTGAAGTTTCTGATAATCAAAATTTTAATGGTGGAGGTTCATTTGAATTTCTTTTGGATAAAAGAGAGATTAGATACCGTGTGTACAGAATACTTTGTGATATTTTCCATTCTCCCCCACCCCAGTGGGGTGACATAAATGCTTTTTAAATATTTGTTTCATAACAAGTATTCTATCCTTTGTTCTGCCCCCAAACCAGCCAAAGCAGGACTTGTCACAGATGTGTTTATCAGATTGCAGCACAAATGCAAGAAGACGAAAAGTCTGCCTATTGTCTCAGTAATTTCGAAATCAAAGCCATCCCAGGCACACCAGAAGCCTAAAGCAGCCAAAAGATAGGCCAAGTTTATAAACTTCCATAATATGTTTATTGCAAGGATGGCAATTACCCAATATCCCTGCCCTCCTGGGTCTTAGATTGGAATATTTCCACAAAAAGAAAATCTGTGTTGGACTCCACTGAACCAGTCATAATTCCAGATGTCTGTAATATTCCAACACCAGGGGTGGGGAAGGAAGAAAGCAAGCCCCTGAGAATTCCATTCCTGTCTCCTTGCACCCTGAGGTCGCATGTCTAGCATTGCTCCTTGTTCCTCTTCCTTCTCTCTTAATGGTCAGGTGTCATAGGACCAGTCACTGTATTCAAGGAAAATTGCACCCACCAGCCACAGACAGTCTTCTCTGTTCACTTCTGGAAGCCTGACACATCACATCAGAGACATAATTTCTTAATGAAATGGCTAGAGTGTACCTCATTGACGTCAGGCTAAAAAACGCTGACTGAGCACAAAGGACACTTGTTTCTGTGATTGCAGGAAGCATATGTGGGCCACATCACTCAGGAATGAATCAGAGAAGCATCGCAGGGCAGCCTGCTAAGAGAATTGCCTCCTTGAGTTCTCCTATAAAGCGCTAAAGATATTTATTGTGTGCGTCCATGCCTGGCCATTCAGCCCTGTTCATTGGAACACAAACTTGTGTGAGTTAAATCATTTGTCCCAGGCCCCTTCCTGAGCAGGAATCAGAAAAGCAGGATTGTTCCACAGAATCATCATGTGGATTTATTCTGCCCTGTCCTCTGGGGCTCTTCTTGCAAACATTAAACATCATAACACCCAATCAAAGGGAGGTAAAGTACTCATTCCACGTGTGGTGGGTCTGACATACAGATTTTGCCTGCGTGACACCTGACAGACAACAGGAAATATTTTCTTTTCTTTTTTTTTTTTTCTCTCAGCAAACTGAGTTTGAGCCACATTAATGAACTTAACCTAAGGCTTGGGTATGGTGTGTCCAAAGGGGTCCAGGTTTCTCCTGATCTTTGTGGAGGTAGGGTCTTAAAGTCTGAGACCTTTGTCCTTTGCTCAACACTGGGCAAAAAAGTGTGAGTCATGGCCAGCTGAAGAAAAAGTGGGTGGAAGGGAACTTCTCTGCTGGTCTCTATGCTAGAAGTCTCCAAAGTGTGGGAACACACACTTTCAGTGGTCCACAAGATGATCCTTTGAGGGGCAGGAAGAAAATATTAGAACTTTAGAACTTTCATTGATACTACTGTGGTACTACTACTACTACTGCACACTGCCGTTGAGTCAGATCTGACTCATAGCGACCCCTCCTTGGGTTTCCAAGGCAGTATCACTATGGAAGTAGATTGCCCAACCTTCCTTCCGAGGAGTGGCTG
>NW_006921928.1:2498620-2499332 GCF_000298275.1 Orycteropus afer afer | reverse complement strand
TCAACTGGCATGACATAGTACATAAAAATCTTGTTCTACAACCTACTTTGGTAATTAACGACTGGGGTCTTAAATGCTTTCAAGAGGCCATCTAAGATGCAGTTATTGGTCCCCTCTCATCTGAAGCAAAGAAGAGTGAAGAAAATCTAAGCCATTTGGAAACAATTAGCCTAAGGATATGATAGATCTCGAGACCAGAAAAACTAGATGGTGCCCAGCTACCAATGCCAACCACTTGGGAAGGGATCAAAACTGGAGATCTTGGATAGAGTGGGAGGAAAAATGTGGAGCAAAATTCAAAATCACAAAAATGACCAGTATTACTGGTCGGATAGAGCCTGGTGGAACCTCCAAGACTATGGTCCCAGGATACCCTTCAGGCCTAGGATTAGAGTCACTCCCAAGGATTGGCTCTCAGCCCAATAATAGAAAGACTCATATGCAGAATACCCACCCAGGGCGGAGATACACCCCTTAGAGCAATTGCCCATAGGGCTCAGAGGGGCAGCATTCACATGGAGGGAAAGCTGGACAGACAGAAATGTATAGTTAAGAAGGGCCCAGGGAGGGGGTATTCACAGGGATAAGAGGGGAGGAGAGTACATTATGGTCGGGGATGGTAATCGGGGCGTGAAATCAAATGTACACGAAATGTTGAATGTAAAACAAATTTTGCTCTGTAAATTTCCACCCAAAGCAAATTTAAATAAAT
>NW_006921928.1:2487570-2498520 GCF_000298275.1 Orycteropus afer afer | reverse complement strand
CCAGCCTTCTGGATAGCAGTCACATGCTTTAGGCACTACACCACCAGAGTGGTAGGTTGCATTATTGATCCAAATTCTCCACTCATCTGTAATAGGATTAATACCCTTTGCCATGTAACTTTGCAGTGCCTCCCATGGAATATTAATAGATGTGACTTGTGACCAGACACTTTAAATGGGCTGCATGGTTGGGTTTGCCCTCTTAAGTTTCTGCCAGCTCCAAGAAAGCAACACCTCCTGGGTAGCCACAGTCACTTCAGCCCCAGCTCTGGACCTGAACAAAATCTGCAACCTGGAGCCATGCCCAGCCAGCCTGCAGCCACAGCTAAGATCAGGTGATACCAATCGAACCCCCACAGACCTGCAGGGTCCTGGATGAGAAAAAGAAATACTTATTGTGGTAAGTCACTGAGTTCGGGCATGTTTGTTATGCAGCATGATTGCGGCAGTGGCTGACTATTACAATTACCGATATAAAACATGCAGATTGACCCTGGTGCCTCATTCACTCTGCACTTCAGTGCTCAGCATCCAGTGTGGCAGGGAAGGAGTTCTGAGGGAAGAAGGGCAGGCCCATAACTTGGAGCCATTGCCGGCATCACCCTCCCATCATTTTTCACTTTCAGTAAATGACCCTTAAGGAGTGCCATGTTGAGTGGATTTATGGATTATATTATCTGGCTCTAACTAAACTAATCATCACCAAGTAGACAAGGAGCTTCAAGTGGTTCCTTTCAAGAAACCGTAGCTGGAAGATAATACTGTTAATGCAAGCATAAGCAAGGAAGAAAGTGGCAGAGCTGACAGTTCTTCTGGTCTCAGAGCTCTGCCAGCCACATTATAAGGTAACAGTGATGATCCAATCAGATTTAACAAGGAGTAAGTTGGGAAAAAAAGTTCCAAATCAACAAGAAGACAATTTAAAATGTGTTTTTTCAATTCCTATTGTTAACAATGACTCTCTCTCACACACACACACACATATATATATATTTATATATATAGCCTTATGATGTTAGCAGAGTCCCTGGGTGGTGCAAATCATTAATGTGCTCGGCTGCCAGCTGAAAGGTTGGTAGTTCAAGTCCACCCAAAGGCACCTCAGAAGAAAGGCCTGGTGAGCTACTTCTGAAAAATCAGGCTTTGAAAACTCTGTGGACATGTAGAAACTTGAACTGGTGTACGTTTTGCTGTGTATATTCTTAACAACAACAAAACCCTATGGAGCACATTTCTACTCTGACACACATGGGGTTGCAGAGAGAGTCGGAGTCAACTTGACACAACTGGTAATTGGCATAATAGTAGCAAAAACCATTGGCACGTGAATGTAATTTATAAGCAAGCATATAGTGGGGAGAGTGCTATGCTCAAAATATTTCACTGATGGGGTGGAGACCACTGAATGAAGCCCCCTGAAAGTGAGAACTCATGGCATCAAACTGATTTACTAACTGGCTGGGTGAAAAACTTTTTTTTTTTTTTAAATGTTGTGGGATCATTTTGGTGCTGAAATCGAAAGTGGGAAAGAGCTGTCCCCTCTAAGTGAAGTGCGGGGAAGCGGGGCTCTGCAGTGTTTTGTTGTGTTCCCATTGTGTCTAAAGCCTGGGGGAAAGAATGATGTCACGGAAAAAGTGAGGACACAACCCAGTGCTGGGCTTAATGAGAACCATCCAGAGTCGGGAGCTGAAGCTGCTCAGTGGCAGAGAAAGCAGCCGGTGCCCTCAAGGAAGGTGCAGAAGCTGCCATGATCCCTGCTCCTGCTCCCTGCCTGAAGAGTCCTCCCAGCTTCCGAAAATCCTGAGAGTCCAGACTCCTCCCTCCCCTGGCGCCAACTCAGGGCAATTGGGGTATGGAGACAATGAGACGTGCCCCATCCGAAGCCAGAAACTCTGTTCTAAACTCATTGGTTTGTTTTTCCTCCATTTGGTAAATCCTGCTCTGGGCACAAGTCCCTGAGCATCCTGAGTCTGTGTCAATTCTGATTAAACCAAATTGTCAAACAATCCTGACTATCCTCTATACTCCAGAAGAAAGCTTCCTCCCTTGAACCTCTGAACTCCTTGCTTTCTATCTTGCCTCCAATGCTAGATTCATTTTGTCTTGAAGTATTATTTATAAAGTGTATGCATGTCCTATCTCAAGGTGTGGGTCAGGCCTTTTCCTTATATTTCTTTGTGAGTAGAGCCTGTGGAGGTATTAAGAGGATGGGGTATGTGACTGTGGTTCTGGTCTCCAGATTTCTCCTAAGACCTGCAAGTAAAACAAAAAAATAAACTCAATGCCATAGAGTAGATTCCAACTCATAGCAACCCTCATTGGGTTTCCAAGGCTATAAGTCTTTATGGAAGTAGATTGCCACATCTTTCTCCCATGGAGCAGATTGTGGGTTTGAACTGCTGACCTTCTGGTTAGCAGCCAAATACCCTACCCACTACACTACCAGATCTTCTTGGGATCTGCAAATACAAGGTGATTATATGGTTCACAGGTTGGCCCTATTGTTAGTTGTCATCGAGCCAATTCCAACTCATGGTGACTCCATGTGTGCAGAATGCTGTGATCTTTTGGAAGCAGTTTGCCAGGCCTAGCTTCCAAGGTAGCTCTGGGTGGGTTTGGATGGCTAACTTTTTGGCTAGTCATCAAGTATTTAACTGTTTGTGCCACTCAGGGACTCCTGGTTGGCCCTAAGATCTCCATTATAAATAATTCTCATCACATTCACGGGAGGCCACACGTAGCCAGGCATTTTTGTGAAGAGACTGCAACAGAGAGGACAGAGGACATTTGTCCTAGCCAGGGCTCAAGCAGGGAAGCAGATCCCTAGGAATATTGCCGAGTAAGGGTTTTCTGTAAGCATATGACTTTACCAGTTGTGGGGAGTCTGAAAAGAAAGGGTCCAAAAAGGGAAGTTGGCGGGTCACAGAGAAGTCACTAGCCAGCACTCCTCCCCCTTCCCCAAGCCAGGCCGTGCAGCTGCCTGAGCAGGGACTGCGGAAAGCCCATGAGGCTGTGTCTCTGCATCTGGTGGTGGGTCTAGGGCGGCTGTCGGCTCGGTCCACCAGGACAGGCAGTCAGGAAGAAGAACTGGATGCAAGCAGGAGAGAAAACAGACAAGCTGGCACCTTCCAGAACCTTCTGTCTTTCACTGCATCTACCCACAGTGACCTTCAGAGAGGGGTGGCAGCTGCTTCTCCTCCATGTTCCAAATGTGGTGCAAATTTCTCTTCTGGCCAACTCCAATCTGGAACCATAAAGGAAAGGGAATTCTGGGAAATGCAGCTCCAGTTTCGCCAAGATGTCACAGTGCAAAACCTCCACAGGGGTCAGGATTTGAACTGATCTCCACAGTGTCCGCTGGTGCTCTTTTGCATGGCTAGTTTAAAGTGAAGATTATGCTGCCAGTCTTCAACCATTTCTTTGTCCCAGGCTCGGTAGATGGACTCGGCTCAGAAAGAGAATGACCTTTACCCAGTAACGTCTTCTAAACCTCATCTTCAGGTCAAACTGAACACTATCCTTTTAACCCACTTACCACTTGCGAAGGAAGGTTTCAGCTGAGAGACTCAAAGTGACAAGAAAGTAACTATGTGTTTGTGGCAGATTATATTTGCCAAAGATTTCCACCACAGTATCTCCCCCAACTCACAGGCTCCTCTTACAGTATGACAATGACTCCTCCCATTCAGTGGTAGGATTGATGCTCCTTCTCCTTGAACCTGCTTCATGACTTCTGAGGCCTTTATGACTGCCTCAACAGACAGATTATGGTGGAAGTGATGCGCTGCGACTTTCGGGGATAGATCATAAAAATGCCATGCACGTTACTTGTTCCCTCAAAACGGTCACATTTAGAATCCAGCCACCATGCAGTGAGGAAGCAAAGTAGCCACATGGCGAGACCACATGGAGAAAGTCCAGTCAACAACCGCAGCTGAGGTTCCAGTGGACAGCCAGCCTCAACAGTAGGCTGTTGATTGAGTGAGCCCTCAGATGGTTCAGGAGCCTTTAGATGGTTCAGGAGCCTTAGCCATTGAGTCACCACCCCTCCATCCTTTAAGCCACCTCAGCTGATGCTGCTTAGAGCAGAGACAAGCTGTCCCTACTGAGGCCTGACCAAATTGCAGATTTACGAGCAAAATAAATGACTGTTATTGTTTTGAGCTACTAATTTGGGAGTGGTGGGTTATTCAGCAAGAGATCACCAGAACTGTGGTCTTCGGAACAAATGCATCCCAGAGACCACCTGGGAGAAATTGCCGCCAAGTCAATATCCAGGCGTTGCCTGCTGTGGGGGGACTGCAGTGATTTCAGACAATCAAACCCATCTAAACTGGCTAAGAGACAAGCGTTTCTCCAAAGCTCACACCCACTTTTACGATTTCTCTTCATCTTCTGGCAGCTCTGAAAATCTTCCCAAGGAGCTTCTTTATGAATGTTGATCATGCTTCGGACAGAGTTTAAAGAGGGCATATGTGCAGGAAGAAAATGGTGAAACTGGGAGCTTGAGCTGGAGGCTAGAATAATTAAAGGTTAAACCCCAGGTTTGTACTTGGTATTTATAGAATTTTCCATGCTTGGTGTGAGGGTTTTAAAGCCAGACTAAGCAGGGAAGCTCCTTTCAGCTCTTGAAGGATTTTAACATAAGGAATCAAACAGGCCTATTTCAAAGTTTTCAAAGGCAGCATAATTAAAGCTGCTTTGTTGTTTCAAGTGACACCCTGTAAAGGTAAACGGGGCTCTGTGAACAAAACAAAGGCAAACAGAAAACTTTCTTTCCATCCCAGGCACCCAGGGCTGTCAGCAGGGTGGTCCCGGGTCCTGTAAAGCTAGTTTATGCCTCTGTTGGGCACTGTTCTCTGAAGGAGCATGAGCGCTGCTTATAGCATTTGACGCCAACCAAGGGAAATATAGGAGCCCTGGTGGTGCAAAGATCTGCCCTGGGCAGTTAACCCAAAGGTCGACGACAGTTTCATACCCACCCAGCATCTCCTCAGGAGAAAGCGTGGCGATGTGCTTCTGTAAAGATTACAGCCTAGAAAACCCCACAGGGCAGTTCTGCTCTGTCATATGGGCTGAGTATGAGTCGGAAACAACTCAATAGCACTTAACAACAACAAGAAGGCAAATATGGGTGGTCAGTGTTCCTGGGACAGTAAGGATACATGCCAAGGCTCCAGGTAAAGGCACTGACTCCCCAGGACTCAGCTGACAGCTGCCGGCTGCCTCTGAAGCCAAACTCATTTGAATTTCCTTCTGCTTTTCTTCAATTTTCTTCTAGCCTCGTTTTTGTTTGTTTGTTTGTTTTGTTTTGTTTTGTTGTATTTTCAATAGAGAACTTTGGGGGAATGACTCTCTGTCTTTCAGCTTGTTGTTATCTGATTTCAGGACTTGACTCTGTCCTTTTGCTTTCCTGAAGCTTTGATGCGGGCAGGGGTAAGGGAGGGTGGTCAGCACAAGAGATGCTAGGGAGTCCACACTATAGGCTCAACCTGCTTCTGCCAGGGGGAGAGTTTTCTTTTAGTTACCTAGGGCTGCTGTCATGAAAAATATCACAAGTGTGTGGCTTTCAAGAACAGGAATTTGGGGGTAAATTAAGGTTCTTCTTGAAACCAAAGAAGAAAAATTAAAAGGAGACAAAGCATTTACTTGTGAGATAAAATTGAATCAGGAAGTTGTTAGATTGGCTCTTAGGACTTTGTATTCCTTATACTTTACTTAAAGGTCCAACTGAAGATCTTGGCAGAGACAGTTCCTTCTGTGGGGCTTTCTCCTAGTTTCTGGTGTCTGTTGGTGATCCCTTGGCATTCCTTTGCTGGTAGCGGGTCCTCACATGGTGTCTGTCTTCCCACTGTGTGTGTGTCTGTTCTGCTCTTTTTCTAAGACATTGCTTGGAAGTGATTAGTTTTAGGACCCAATCTATTCTGGTATAATGGAGCTCTGGTGGTGCAGTGCCTAAGGCATTTGACTGCTAACCAGAAGGCTGGCGGTTAAATCCACCAGCCACTCTATGGAATGAAGACTGGGCAATCTATTTCCATAAGTATTTACCACCTCAGAAACCCAATGGAGGTTGCTATGAGTCAGAATCGACTTGATGGCAGTGATTTGGTTTTTGGTTTTCTATTCTGGTATAAGGAGCTCTGGTGGCTCAGTGGTTAAAATATTCAGCTGCTAACAGAAAGGTCAGCAGTTCAAACCCATCAGCCACTCCTTGGGAAAAAATGAGGCAATCTGCTTCTGCAAAGATTTACAGCCTTGGAAACCCTATGAGGCAATCATGCTCTATCCTATAGGGTCACCATGAGTCAGAATCCGGTCAATGGCAGTGGGTTTTGGGGGCTATTCTGGTATGACCTCATTAACCTAGCCAAAGAAAAGCCCTATTTCCAAATAGGGTCATATTTACAGAGGTTAGGACTTCTACATTTCTTTCTGAGAGGGCATGATTCAATCAATAACAGTTTCCAAATGCATCCTCCTCCAAATCTTCAAAAGACACTGGATGTGAAGGCTTGTAAGAACGTGACTAACCTGGCCCTGCATTTCCTTCTGAAAACCAAGTTATTTAGGTAGACTATTATGCAGCTGGGGAGGAGTTCTGGTAGTGAAGTGCCTATGGCACTTGACTGCTAACCAGAAGGCTGGTGGTTCAAACACACCAGCCACTCCTGGGAAGGAAGGTTGGGCAATCTACTTCTGTAAAGATACCACCTCATAAACCCAAGGAGGGGTCGCTATAAGTCAAATCGCCTGGAAGACAATCAGTTTGGTGGTGGTGTTTTTTTTTTTTTTTTTTAATAATAAAAAACATTGTAAGAAATGAGCAGAGTATGTCCTCACCAATCAATAAAACATATATATTTAGTATTCCCAGTGATTCCAGCATGATGCTGGGCCCTGCAGGAGGCCCGGAAGATGGATGACATGGCTCTGGCCCTCATGGAGTTGAGTTGACAACATAGGGCTAAAATGTGTGATGCTAAGAGTTCACGAGAAGGTCAGAGAAGGAAGAGAAACTGAAGCTCTCAGAGAAAACTGCCTGAAGGGAATGGGGCAGCGGGGCAGGGGGTACTTTAGTTGAACTTTGATGAATGGGTAGGGTTTTGGCAGGCAAAGGTGAGAGAGAGGTCCTTCCAGGTGTAAGGGTGTAGACTGGGACAGGAACATCAGTGCCTTTGGTCAAAGAAAGGGAGAGGAGAGCAGAGAGGTGTGCTGAGTGAGTCGAGTGAACCATAGTTAAAGCAGGCCTTGAAGGCCTCCCTTGAGAGGGATAAACATCACAGGGAATAGGCAGTGAGGAGCCATGTTGTCTCCTGGGCAGAGAATGAAAGCTATATTTCCAGAAGATTACTCTGACAAAACGACGGTAGGTCCTGGATCCCTTCCCCCTCTTACCCAAGGGGCCAATAGAGGCCAAAATACAGCTAGAGCCCACAGGCCTGACATGGATTACCTTGTAACAGCAGCAGGAGAAATTTTGGAAACCCCATTTTCCCACTGATAGCTCACAGTTTCTCATCCCCAAATGGCACACTTTTAAAGAATAATAATGGTGGTTGTGGGGAACATTTGCTGTAGAGTCGATGCCAACTCATGGGGACCTCATATATGTCAGAGTAGAACTACAGTGCTCCATAGGGTTTTCAGTGGCTGGTTTTTTGGCCACTAACCAGAAGGTCAATGGTCCAAACCCACCAGCTGCTCCGTGGGAGAAAGATGAGGCAATCTACTTCCATAAAGATTTGTAGCCTTTGCCTTTGAACCCCAGTGGGGGTAGCTATGAGTCAGAACTGACGAGATGGCAGTGGGTTTGGTTTTGGGTTTGGTAGATTGCTAGGCAAGCCTTTCTTCTTTAGCACCTCTGGGTGGACTTGAACCTCCAAGCTGTCCATTAGCAGCCAAGTACATCAACTGTTCACAACACCCGGAGACCTGGTTAGAGATAGAGGACTGAGCACATGCATTTATCTCTGCTTCATCTCACACCTCTATTCACATGACAGCGAAAGGATTTTTAAAAGGCATTAACCAGCAAGTCACTTTGATGACTAAGGTGAGCCTAACCTAAACCATAGTATTTTCATTCACCTCATATGCATGTGAAAACTGGACAATGAATAAAGAAAACCAAAGAAGAGTTTATGCCTTTGAATTATGATGTTGGTATAGAATACTGAATATACCATGAATTGCCAGAAGAACGAAAAAAAATCTGTCTTGGAGGAAGTACACCAAGAATTCTCCTTAGAAGTGAGGATGATGAGACTTTGTCTCACATACTTTGGACATGTTATCAGGAGGGACCAGTCCCTGGAGAAGGACATCATGCTTGGTAAAGTAGAGGATCAATGAAATAGAGGAAAACCCTCAATGAGATGGATTCCCACAGTGGCTGCAACAATGAGTTCAGACCTAGCAACAATTGTGAGGCTAGCACAGGACTGGGCAGCATTTTTTTCTATTATACATAGGGTCGCTATGAGTTGGAACTGACTCGATGGCACGTAACAACGACAACAACTTACAAGTATAAAGAGAAGAGGGTAAGAGAAAATAGCCACAGAGTTTGGCAGCTGGAAAGCAGAAGGCTGTATGGTAACTACTTAATTACAACCAAAAACAAGAGAATCAATTGAAAGTTCATGTGAGAAGCAGTCAGATATTCACATACCTTCTTCTCTTCTATATACCTGAGTGCACACCCAGCCAGAAGACCAAAGGTTTATTACCTGGATATGGCTAAAAAGTGGAGTCCCTGGGTCATTAACATGCTTGGCTGCTAACTGAAAGGTTGGAGGTTCAAGTCCACTCAGAAGCACCTCAGAAGAAAGGTCTGGTGATCTTCCAAAACCTCAGCCACTGAAAACTCTATGGGGCACAGTTCTGTTCCTACACACATGAGGTCACCGTGAGCTAGAATCAACTTGACGATGTCTGGTTTAGGATGGCAATACCAGGCATAGTTGAGAGCGGGAGGCTCAACTGAAAAAAAGGAGTTTCTTAGTTACGTAGTGTTGCTGTTACAGAAATAGCACAAGTGGATGGCTTTAAAAAACAGAAATTTATTTACTAACAGTTCAAGAGGCTAGAAATCCAAATTCATGGCATGAGGTCCTTCCTTGTCTATTTCAGCTATTTCAGTCTATTTCTAGTATCGGTCAGCAGTCCTTGGTGTTCCACGGCTTGTGTGCATCTCTGTCTCCTTGTCTGTCTTCCTCTTCCTTCTGTGTATGTGTGTGTATTCTGGTCTGTTTATAACTCAGAAGTGATTAGGTTTAAGATTCACCCTACACTGGTATGACCTTAATGTAAAAAAAGAGAATCCCTGTTTCTAAACAAGGTCATATTTATAGGTACACAGGTTAAGAGTTCAGCACATATTTAGGGGAGAGGGCAAAATTCAATGTACAACAAGGAAATTAGGTATAAGTTCCCATACTGTATACTGTGTCTCCAGTCCAACTATGTCCCCACTCAATTCTTAGAAATTTGACATTCAGGCTTATACTCCCTAGGAAGGTGACTGAATACTGACATCAAAGATTTCCCAATGAAAATGCCTAGCTAGATGACTTATTGTCAAAACTTATAGAAAACTTCAACACCTCAACGCCAAAAAGACAAACAATCTAATTCAAAGGTGGGTAAGGGACATGAATAGACACTTCACTAAAGATGATATACTGGCAGCCAACAAACACATGAGGAAATACTCACAATCATCAGCCATTAGAGAGACGCAAATCAAAACAACAATGAGATATCATCGCACCCTAGCAATAACAGCAAAGTTCAACAAGACAGAAAACAATAAATGCTGGCGAGGTTGTGGAGAAATTAGAACTCTCATACATTGCTGGTGGGACCACAAAATAGTACAGCCACTGTGGAAAATTGTATGGTCTTTCCTTAAAAAACTGAAAATAGAAATACCATTTGATCCAACAATTCTGTTATCAGGAATATATCCTAAAAGGGAGACAGACAAGACACAAACAGACATATGCACACCCATGTTCATCACAGCACAATTCACTACAGCAAAGAGATGGAAACAACCTAAATGCTCATCAACAGATGGATGGATTACAAAATTATGGTACATTCATACAATGGAATACTATGCTACATTAAAGAATAATGAAGAATATGTGAATCATCTCACAACATGGATGAATTTGGAGGACATTATGCTGAGTGAAATAAGTCAATTTCAGAAAGACAAATATTGTATGAGCTCATTACTATAAAAAGTCAAGGAAGGGTTTACTTAGGGAAGGGAACTCACTTTGTAGGTTAGCAGGGATGGGATGGGAGGGAAGGGGAAGAAAAATTTTGGAATAGTTGGGGGTCACATGTTGATTTGGGTAAGGGGAGGGATTTGGGTAAGAGTCTGTGACCAGTATAATGGCATTGGGGAAAGGAAGGACACTGAAATGTACACATAAGATAAAGACAACAGAGGCAAATACTAGTATATGCACAATACTGCATTACCACTAACACCAAACACCAGGCTACAGATAAATAGATAGACAACTAAGAAGATCAGGTGGGGGTCAGCAAAATGGAATGTACGCTAGACCAAGGATAGATTTGGCTGAAGATAATCTTACATAGACACTTGTTGCTGTTGTTATGTGCCTTCTAGTCTAACCCAACTCATAGCGACCCCTCCTTGGGTTTCCAAGGCAGTATCACTACAGAAGTAGATTGCCCAACCTTCCTTCTGAGGAGTGACTGGTGGGTATGAACCACCAGCCTTCTGGTTAGCAGTCAAGTGTCTTAGGCACTATGCTACCAGAGCTCCGTTCCTACATAGATACATAGATAATAGTGATACAAAATTATCCACACTCATTTCAGAAGCAACAGAAGACAGAGTTGGAGTAACCTCTCAGAGATGACCAAACACCTTGAAAGAGAGAATCACTGGGCCTGCCAACT
>NW_006921928.1:2481220-2485737 GCF_000298275.1 Orycteropus afer afer | reverse complement strand
GCCCCATGGTCAATTGCTTCAAGGGATGCATCTCCATAGGTATGTGAATGTGTCACCCTGGGTTGAGTGGTCTGCGTGTACATCTTGTAAAATTTGGCTAAGAGCCAGCCCCTGGGAGTGAGTTTTATTCCAGGCTCAAAATGTATCCCAGGGCCATACTCTGATCTGTTGGATCTCTCTCCCACAGTGTCTGGCTGTCTATGAGTGATTACTCTATGTCTGTTTTGTGTTGCTTCTGTAATGATTGTGGGTATTTCGTATCACTGGTATCTGTATAAAATTAGCCTCAGCTGAATCTATCCTTGGTCTAGAGTATAATCCTGTTCACTGACCCCCATCTGATCTTCTCAGATGTTTATGTGTTTATCGGGTAGCCTGGTGCTTGGTGTTAATGGTAATGCAGTATTGTGGATATACTAGTTGGTATTAGCATCAACTAATACAATTTTTAAAATGTCATTAGTCTAAAAGTACAAATAAGAGGAATATTAGAAAGAGAAAACCTAAAAATAGAGGGGAAGAAAACATCAAAGAAATAATTCAAGAAAATTTCCCATAACTGAAAGACATGAGTTTATAGATTAAAAGGTCCAGTGAGTACCTAATATACTTAATGCAATGGATGGAAATTGACCTGTATAAGTGCATATCATCATGAAATTTCAGGACACTGAGAACAAAGATCTTAAAAGCTTCTAAAGAGAAAATATATCTTATATGCAAAGGATCAAGAACCAGAATGGCATTGGACTTCTCAACAGCAACTCTGAAATTTGGGAGAAAATGAGAAAATGCCTTTAAAATTATAAGGGAAGTAATCCAATTTAGAATTCTATATCCAGCCAACTTATCAATTAAGTGTTAGTGTAGAAAAATATTTCTCTGACATGCAAGATCTCAAAAATTTACTGTTTGTGCATCCTTTTTCAGAAAAGTACTAGAGGAAATGATCCACCAAAATGTTGAGAAAAGTCAAGAAAGATGAAAACATGGGATTCAGGAAACTGGGAATGCCATTCAAGATAGAATCAGAGGAGATCTCCATGATGACAAGGGAAAAGCCCAGTCTGACAGCTGCGCCCCAATCACAAGGAGCAACCACTCTCAACATGAGTTGCTCAGAAATCTCCTGATCGCCAAGAAAAGGAACTTGAGAGACTTTGTGATGTATTTGGATACAGTAAGAGGAGATCTATTAAATTGGGAGAGAGTTTAGGCTACAGTAATCTTCTCAAACCTGAAGGCAGCCAGAAGGTGGTATTAATACTCGATGACTACAGCCTGGCCTGAATTCAGATTTTCCATGCAATGATAAAAAGCACTGGCTCCCGCCTCTGCCTTCCTCCACCAGCAGCCACATTCCCATGCATATTTGGGAAGACAAAAATATCTAGGCCAATTTTACCATACTAAAAAGGGAAAAGAATCATCAAATTTCAAATTCCTCCATCATCATTTCAAATGATCTCAGAGTCTCCCCAGCATGGAATTCCAAATGTCCAAGTCCAGATGCTGTCATGTGTAGAATGGAAACTGGTGGGCAATGACCATTGTTTTATTGAACAAGAACTTGCTGGAGTATAATTAGATTTTACAAATTCCTTTTTCATTTTTATAGGGAAGTATTTTGCCATTACCCCATAGTGTGGCATGATATGTTTTATGGCCAGGGACTTTTCACTTCTAGTGTATATATCCTTCGTGGTTTATTTAAAGTCAAAATGAAACCAAAGCAAGTGGTTCAACTGTTCTCTCTCTATCCCCACCCCAGAACTATAGTATCTGCTGCATTACAATTTCCCTTTAGTGGAATGTGCTTCTGTCAGTGATTTCCATGAGGTATCACAATCCCATTCAACAATTTTCATGGCATAGGATGTAGGATTAATTATGGAAAATTATCCCAACAGGTTAAAATAAATAACAAATCCTATCTGTGGTCTAAATTGAAAAAAAAAAAAAAAAAAAACTGCACCCACGAAAAAAAAACATTCCATCACTCTGTAATAGAGCCAAGAATCCTCCAAGGAGGACCAGGCTTTGTGAACTGGTGTTTGGCCCCATTTCACGCCTTGCCACTACCATATACATCCGCCAGCCATGATGAACAACTTCCCCAACACCCACTGGGAGTTCCTTCTGTAAGTCTGGAAGATCCTCCTCAAAGTCCCTCTCCTATTCCAACTCATTCTTCTCTGCCAAGACCAGGAGACACTCTGGATGTAGCCTTGGCACAGCCTGGTACCCCCGCCTCCATGCTCCTAAGCCCCACCCAAATACGTAAGCACCCTTCACGCAGTGTACTGTTCAGTCCCCATCTCTCCTTGGACTGAAGGCCAGAGAGGGTAGAGAAAGTCAGTTATCTATCTTTGAATCCCAGAACCTAGCACAGAATCTGGCACAGAACAGTGCTTAATAAATACTTGTTGAGTGAATGACAGAATGAATGAGTGAAATGAATGCATAAATGAATATGATGTAGGGGTTTTAGTAAAGGCCACATGAATTTATTGTGTCGTGTGACTCCCCAATGATGCTGACACCAGAGGCTCATGCTGTAGTGTCATAGTCTTCAATGCTCCATTGGGGTGTGAGGAGTCGACTTTACAAATTTAATCTCTTTCTTATTTTTTTAGGATAAAAATATGTGTAAAATTGTAATGTAAATATTGAGATTCATTTCTATTTTTGCTTTTAGATTAAAATCAATATGAATAGTCTCTATTTATATTTACCATGCAGGTTGCTACTTAGGAATGCCTTTACAACTGAGCCCATGGTCGCACAGTGCACAGGCATGACCCCAAGAGAAGAGCAGGAAGCCCACTCCCTCCTTCCCTGTCAGAATACGGGGGCCCATGGCAGCTTACAGGTATACCTGGTGATGTGGATTTACTGGTCAGATGACCTAGTTTAACTTAACTCCCAAGTGAGCCATAGGACTTAAAAAGATTCCCGCAAAGAAACCACATGTTCAAAATAATGCTGATAATATAAGCACGCCCGAACAAGATGGTGGCTGAGCAGATGTTTCTTCTAGTATGAGCTCTTTGTCAGCCATGTTATCAGGCAAAAACAACCATAATCTAATCAGATCTGAGATGAAATTGGCCTCCAAATTGAAAATATCAAGAGACAATTTGAAACACGAGATTCCAGTCATTGCTGTTTTAATGATGAGTCTGGCCCAGAGTGTATACCGTATATAAGGACTATCTGGTGAATGGCAGAAGCTTCCAGAGCAGAGGTCCTTCACCATAAATACGTAGGATTACAAAGGAAAGCAATGACATTGAAGACATTATCAGATTACTTAAATAAATTTCCTATGTGGAAATCTATGTGCTCCTTTATCAAATCACTAAATAACAAGTTCTAGTTGAAGATCTAATAATTACTATAATCTCATAGTTTTAATTAACATAAATGCTATTTCAAGAAATCTGCAATAATGGTAATATGATTGGTGACAAACTCACAGATACTGTTAATATTACCACAGTTTTTTGCCTACATTTGGAATTGAAGGAAATGCTAAATTTTGGTTCAAGGCTAGTGAAAAAAGAAGATGTAATTTTTTCCCCATGAAATTCATGGACTCTGTGCATTCTCTCCCTGAACCTCAAGTTAAGAGCCCCTGGTCTAGAGCAAAGTGAGGACTGTTCATCCTATCCTTTATAATCTCCTTACCAGGTATTCTGTTAAAATCATCTTGTTTTTTTTTTTTTAAAAATCATAATCTCCATCTGAATCATAAATGCCATATAAATGTTTATTACAAACAGGCACACAAATATTTATGCAATCTGTTTTTGTAACTCAATGAAGTGCCACGTTTCTGCCTTCAGGCATATCAACAAGTACAGATAGTCCATGACTTATGACATATTCGAGTTACAAAGAACTGCACATACAACCATGCTTTCTTTTTTTTTAATGATTAGTGAATTTTTTATGTACAAAACCTTGAGTATATCCCACCTGAATTTAGAGATCATCTAAAAACCAGATTTGATGCATTGAGCACCAGAGACCAAAGGCCAGACTAGCTGTGGGATGACATCAAGGATATCATACATGAAGCTAGTAAAAGGTCATTAAGAAGACAGAAAAGAAAGAGAAGACAAAAATGAATGTCAGAAGGGATTCTGAAACTTGCTGTTGAATGGAGAGTAGCTAAAGTGAATGGAAGAAATGATGAAATAAAAGAGCTCAACAGAAGATTTCAAAGGGCAAATCAAGAAGACAAACTAAAGTATTATAATGAAATGCGCGAAGACTGGAATTAGTAAACCAAAATGGAAGAGCATGCTTGGCATTTCTGAAGCTGAAAAAACTGAAGAAAAACTTCAGGCCTCAAGTTGCAATATTGAAGGATTCATGGGCAAAATATTGAAAAGTGCAAGGAAGCATCAAAAGATGAAAGAAATACACAGTCACTGTACCAAAAAGAATTGGTTGATGTTCAACCATTTCAGGAGGTAGCATATGATCAAGAACTGATGGTATTGAAGGAA